>NC_133654.1:172788361-173122168 GCF_009905375.1 Apium graveolens
AGTTGTCTAGAGATCAAAAACTAGATCTTCAGTTGTTTTAGTTAGAAATGACTCTTCAGGATGAGCGCTTAGCAGAGGAAGCTAAGCAGCAGAGACTTGAAGCTCTTGAACTGCAAGAGAATATTATCTCTCTTGCAGGCACAATGAGTAGGATTTATCACCGCCGAGCTCACAAGAAGCAAGAAGAGATGAAGAAGAAAAACTTAGGATAAATTATAGGAATAGTCTAGTTCTTATGAGGACTATTTTCTTGCTTCTGCCTTGTACTTTTCTTTTCATGAGTAAATGAATATATATTATCTTCTTTTGCTTCATTAAATGACTTCTTGATTACTTTCTTGTATGTGTGCTTGAATGTTCTTAAATGTTAAATGATTAATCAGTATCGCATGCTAAATTTTAGATATTTTTCATAGTGCATGTGATTAAACTAATATCTGTTTGAGTTCATATGATACTTCAGTATAGATTGAGCACTACAAGAAGTAAATGCTGGTTAAGAAGAAAATTTAAGAAAGATCTAATTCTTAATCACTAAGAGTATTAATCTTTGAGTGTTTCTTACAATACAAAATCTTTTAAAATTTCTTTTCTTATCAAGAAAGTTGTCCACACTCAATCTCAAATTTCATATATCTTATATCTTAAATTTCTTCTTGCAACTAAAACACTTGAATTCTTTTCTCAAATGTTCCCAAAAATCAAGTGTCATAATTCTTGAATTATGTTCACCAGTTTTTACTGAAGACTCTGTGATAGCTTTCATTAAAGACATTTCAAGTGTTAGTTCTTTGCAAGAAGAACAAAGGTTTGAGATCATGGTACATGACAGTGACCTGATCAAATCCTCTCCAATTCAAATAGAGGTTCTCATTATTGATGAACAACAGCTGTCATAACCACAGTATCTACTGTGAGTCTAATTATGAATTCACAAGGTATAAATACTGGTATTACCTTATCAGCATTTAATTTGAATACTGATTTAGTTCTTTCAGCATTTATAGTATGCTTTTCATGATGTAAATCCTGTTGATATGATTACATCTAGACCTTACAAAGGACTACCTCTAGTTGTATAATCACATATCACCCTTCTTTAGCCACCTCTTATTTCCGTAGGACAATCTTTCTGAACCTTTTTCTGTGAGATTGTTAGGTCTCAATATGTTTATAGAAGGGGGGTTGAATATAAACAATACCGTTTAATCAAATAAAATACGGAATAAAAAAGTGAAACAAAATTCAAGTTAAATAAAACTATTATTAAACTTGAAAGGTGTTACAACAAACGGTATCGTTTACAAGGGATTAATCTCAAATCAATTATTACAAATCTAGAATAAATTCGACATGAACTTTTTCTATTTTTGAAATAAAAAGATCAAATGCTAAAAGCGATTTGAGATTACGTTCTAGGGATTTCGATTCGCTAGATAGTTACACAAGAACAGGAAAAGGATTTCTAGTGGATTAGATTTAACAATAAATACTAGAAATAAATGATCTGTGTAATTTGCAATAAGTTCTCTGCAGGTTTCTTTTGTTCTGTGTTCTGCTGAATTTGATATTCAATTCTCTACTTGAAAATGATCTGCTTCTGTTGGTTTTGTAAACAAATCACTTCAATTGAATCAGTAAGACTTTCGGCAAGACAATCCATTTGGCTCAGCATGACAATCCTTTTAACTGGTAAGACTTTCGGTAGGACTATCAATTGAACTGATAGGACTTTCGGCAAGACAATCTAAATGCACTAGCATGACTTTCGGTATGACTATTGATTGTCATACCGATTGTCTTGCTAATACAAAAGATAGTCTTGCTGGATTAAAATAGATTTTAATCAAATAATAATTATGAATTAATTAATCAATTAATTTAATTAATCAATAAATTAATCTTTGCAGATTTAATTTATTCTCTTAATTAATTTATATGACTTAATTAATTAATAGAGAATTAATACTAATCTTGAGCAGCAACCATTCTTCTGAAAATCTTCTGAAAATCACTGTCAATTATGAATCAATTCCACCACTTCAATGTTGACACTCGATGTACTGTCTGGTTCATGAGTGACTAACTTCCGTGACGTTTCTTCATGCCTTGACCTTGATACTCTTGATTTTCTTCAGACTAAATCCTTGTAATTAATTGATACCCTGACGAGATCTCTGTCACTTGATTAAATCCACAATCTTGATTTATATCACTGAGGCTTGATCAATTTCTTGAGCTTCTTCCAGTGAATTAAGTCCTCAAGTCTGTAGAAGAACAATGTTACTTAATCCTTTGACATATGTTACTCTGAGAGATCTCTCGGATGATAGGACCACTATTTACTTGTTACATCCTTATTTGAGTTGAGTTAAATCCTTGAATAAATAAATAGGCTATGACATATGCCTTTCAATCTCCCCCTATTTGTTTGTTAGACAATAACAACAAATACCTAGAGGATAACTCAACTAACAAATAAGAAAAAAGATATAAACAGTAATGCAAAGTAAATAGCATAAAAGTTCTGGATTATATTTAACATTTTCCAGATTCCAAAAGAAATTTACAAGTGAATACAAGATAGATGTTCCTCTAGTCTGAACATGTAACTACATTAGTCTATCTTGATTCATAAAGCTCTAATCATATTACATTGAGTTTTGAGCTAATTGAATTCAGTTGTCTTCCCTTCCGAATTCACCTTCTTCCAAATCTTCACCTTCTTCCAAATCTTGAAGCAACTCCTTGTCAAAGACACGATCCTTTTCTGAAGTGAAGCTGTCTGGCCTGACTGGTTGAACTCCAACTATCTTTAGCTTATTCTTGAGTTGATTGTACCTTTTAATATTCTTTTCACAATAAGCTTGAATCAGATCAACTGCTTGAGTTTTCAACATGGATGAATATCCAGCAGTTCTTAAGTGATGTTCCATCCAGACAAGATGCTTAGCTGAGTAGTCTTTAAGAGATTGTGAATCGAGCTGGCAGATTTGAAGATAGTCAGACTTAAAGAATCTTACCTGATGAGGACTGTTGACCACTTGAGGACTAGCCCTGCTGGCAAACTCTTTGAGCCTTTCTCGAAGAACTTCATTCAATTCTGAGTTTCTTTTGACTTTGTTGAGAAGAACCCAAATCTCTGACAAAGAACGATTCTCAAACAGATGAAGTGACACCTTGAAAGATCCTTCACCCTGACAATATACAAATATGCTCATCTCATTTAGGGATCTATCAAAGGCAGCTATGATCCTTGAGACTTCAGTCTTTATAGCATTCATGTACATGTCATTGTTTGGATTAGAGATCTCCAGCTTGTCCAGAAGGTGTAGAAACTGCCTATCATTGTTTGTGCTCAGCTGAGGCATATAAAGTACTCTCCTAGCTTCATCTCATTTTTCACCAATCTTCAGTCTGACATCTCTTCTCCTTTCTTGAGCCTTAATGTTATGAAGACGTTGCTTTTGAAGAGTTTTTGTTCTTTGGATGTCTTTCCTCATGTCAATGATCTGGGATACCTTTTTGAGTTCAGCTTCTTTTCTTTTCAACTCTGACTACTGCTGCTGAAACTCTTTCTCAAATAGAGGATCCACTGGAGCTTCCTCTTCCCATTCTCCAAAATCATTTTCCTCCTCAGCTTCAAAGAAACCATCTTTATCTCCCAAGACTGATTCAGTGGGAATGTCACAAATATCAAAGTCATCTTGTTCTCCACTATAGTAGATATCATCAGGCTTCCATGTGCCTCCAACAGACGAATCTTTTTCTTTTCCCTTTTCACTTCTCCCTTTCTTCTCCCCCTTAGTTGAGGAATCCTCTACAGACTTTCCCTTAGATCCTCCATGACCTCCAGAGCCTGAGCCTCCACCAGACGGCCCTTCAAAGAAAGTCCTTTGTTCTTCATTAGGGCAGTGAGAATTTTTGATCATGTAGTACAAGTGCTTCATCCCTTCATTCAGATGTTCCATGCCCGTCTCTATCTTCAGAAATCTGGAAGAATCTAGTGAATGATTCATTTCAACCAAGTCTTCAAGAGAAGTCATTCTTGTATGTAGAGAGCAGAAGTTTGAAATGTCGTCAGCTGATAACGTCGGAGATGCCTCGATTGAGTTAAGCTTTGGTACAACAGATGTCTTCAAATCAGATATTTCAGTCCTAATGAGAGCCAGCTGATTATTGACAGAGGTGGAAGAAGAAGACCGTTCAACCACTTGTACTTTGAATGATTTAGCTTCAGCCTGACTTTTTGCAAGTTGTTCCTTGAGATCAGCAATTTGAGCTAACAGATTTTCAGTGTTTGTGTCTGTGTGTGTGCTCACCTGAATATCTCTCCTGTTTAATTCACTCAACTCACGTGCTTGTGTATCTCTCAATATAATTGCTCGTGAGGAGTCTTCCTGATGTTGATCTTCTGTACCTGCATTTAAAATCATCCTAGCCTCTTCAAGAGAGGTCAGTGGTGGTGCAATGGGAATTCGTGAGTCCCGATCCTCAGTCAAACCTATCTTTTCATGTGAAATAGATGTCTGAATTGCTTCAGGGATAGATTGACCGAGTTGCCCTCCGCTTTCTCCAGATAAATCTGCGAGTGGAGAATCCCGTGAGGGAGCCAGAGGTGTTGGATCTGGGAGGGGAGAAAATGACTCTATTAAAGGTGGCTGAGAGTCAGATTTTCCCTCAGAAGCATGTGACTGCTCTTCTGCCATATCTATGGCAGGCACTGTAACCGACTCAATGTGCACTCCTCGCTCCATGTCCTGAGTATCATCTACTGGTTTGTATGCTTCCATTGTGAGTAATGGAATTGTGCTTGACTCAGTACAGGAGGCTATGGCCCTATGGTAAATTTCAATAGATTCATCCTGTTGAGAGAATGTTTCTAGTAACTGTTCAGTGGCCATTTCAAAGTCCATGTCCTGTTGGGAGGACAAGGATGGGCTTTCAGATGCCTCAGTAAATGTTCTTCTTTTCTTGGGTGGAGGCAGAGCTGAGGGTTCATTCACATCCACTAACATACTACTTCCTACTAACCTTCTAGGCAACATTTTAGACAGTGGGGGAGAGGTTGAGATAGGTTGTGACTCTGTGTTTGGCTCTATGACCTGGGGTTGAAGCTGTGGTTCTACAACTTCATGGTCAGTCCTATCAACCACTGGGGGTCTTTCAACAGAAGTAGGAATAGGTTGAGATTGAGGAATTATTACCTGTAAAGGAAAATCATCTGATATTTGAGCCTGGGTGGTTTGAACCACTGGAGGTTGAGCTTGCTGTTCATGACCGGGAAGATTGAAGATAGGCAAAGGAATGTAAGTGGCCATGAAAGCAGATACAAGTACTGGAACTTGCATGAATTTGAAAGTTGTGTCTTGGCGGGTGTAAATCTTTTTGCTTACTGGAGGGGGTTCGGTTACTGAGGAGTTAGCAAAAAGGGCTTTATGCTCAGGTGAGAGAATATGTTCTGATATAAGCATGAGAAAATGAGCATAGTAGCACGAGACCCTACGATTTGTAGAATGATCACGTAAAGCAGCAGTGGGACGTCTCAAAAGAATGGGTAAAAGTAGTTTGCCAAAATTGATCCTTTGATTGAAAATAACCGCAAGACCAATATACTGCAGAGTGGAAGTGATGTTGTGAAAGTTGGATTTAGTGCAGTTGGCAAACACTTTAGAAAGTGTATCGAAAAATATGTCCCATTCAGAAACCAAATTGGATTTAGACAACTTGGTTAAATTAATCACCCCCTGATAGTGAATAGCATGGAAAAAGTTTGAAATATCATTTTCAGAGGGCAAATTACAGAAATTGTCCATAGGAAAATTTAACGCTCGATTGACGACTGTTTCATCAACTACATACTGTGTGTTTGCCACGGTGAATGAAAAAAATTTAAAATCATCGGCCACAGTAGAGGTTGTGCAAATCAGTCTGAGCAGATCAACATTTAAACTCACATTTGATTTAATAGCAGAGCTAACAATCGAATGGTCATTTAAAAATCTAATCCAAGGCTTAAATTTTTCTACATCACATTTATCTGGATTAAAATAACCAACAAGATTATGCGAAACAATTTGGAGATTGAGAGCCATTTAAAAATAATAATAAGACACACACTTTCAGAACTGTAAGAGTAATATTAAGAAAATTTGAATTAATTAAATTAATTTAATAATTCGAATTAAATCAATTATATTCGAAAAATTTAGAAAGAAATGTATCTCGTTAAAGTTCTTAACTCATAAAAGCAGATATGCAAAATCACAAGACAAAAAAAACCTAATTGAAATACACAAAACAAACTGATTTTAGGGAAAAATCGAATTAAAATATAAAAACAATAAAATGGGCAGCACTTCTGTATGTATATACGTGTATGTATATAACAGGAGTGATGTTTTTAGTGAAGCTGAGTAAAAACTCGAGCAAGGAAGACAATGAGAATAATGGCGGTTCTGATCTGTTCGAAATGAGAGAGAGAGAGAGAGTAAAATAAGAGAGAAAAAGAAGACTGTTGGAATTTTGAACAAAAACTGAACTGAATGATTTAATCAAGACAAAGAGACGTTAAATAGACAACTGGTATGACAATTCGGGATAGTCTTACCGATTGTCATACCGATAGTCATACCAGGCAAATTGAGAAAACAAAACAAACAAACAATCAAAAAAACAGTAATAATATAACCGGTATGACAATCTGATAGTCATACCGATTGTCATACCAGTACAAAATAAAATAAAAAAATATTTGATATTAATTTTATTACTGGCATGATAATCAATAGTCATACCGATTGTCTTGCCAGTTATAAAATTAAACTGAATTAAAAATAAACAATTATATGTACTGGAATGACTTTCAGCAAGACAATTTCAATTGTCTTGCCGATTGTCATTCTAGTATAAAATAAATTAAGTATTTATATAAATATACTGAATAATTAAAATAAAAACTGTTAAACTGGAATGACTTTCAGCAAGATAATTGTAATAGTCTTGCCGATTGTCATTTCAGTTAAAAACACATAAAAACACAGAATATAGAAAATATTACAAGTACAGAAAACTGAAATGAATATGGCAGAAAATATTTACATCAATAAAATATTTTAGAGGTAATTATATTTTCAGTCCAAAAATAGATTTCTTTTGAATTTTAGCAAATAAAATTCATAGAAAAATATTTTAGAGAAAATAAAATATTCTGAGACATTAAAATTAACAAGTTGAGTAAATAAATAAGATAAGATAATAAAAATTACATAGAAATAAGCAAGAAATTTTGGAAAATGATAAAATAAATTTGCAAATGAATTTTTCATTTATGAAAAATTCATTTGTAAATTCACTCAAGAACAGATTTCAGATATTCACAAGTTTAATCACTAAAGCTATTCAACATACCCAATTTACCAACTAATTTGGTAAATATGGATTTATCAAGAGGTTTAGTGAAAATATCTGCTATTTGTTCTTCTGTTGGAACAAAAAATAGTTCAACAGTACCATTCATGACGTGCTCTCTAATAAAATGAAACCTGATGTCAATGTGCTTGGTCCTTGTATGCTGCACAGGGTTGTTGGTGATGGCTATTGCACTTGTATTGTCACATAGAATAGGTAATTTGTTCAATACAGAGCCATAGTCCCGTAGCTGATTCCTAATCCACAAGATCTGAGCACAGCAGCTTCCAGCAGCAATATATTTAGCCTCGGCCATTGAATTTGAAACTGTTTGCTGTTTCTTGCTGTACCATGAGACTAGTCTGCTACCTAGGAATTGACAACTCCCTAAGGTGCTTTTCCTATCAACAACACTTCCTGCGTAATCTGAATCTGTATATCCAACAAGGTTAAAACCAGATTCTTTAGGGTACCAAATACCTAGATTTGGTGTTCCCTTAAGATATCTTAAGATTCGTTTGACAGCAACGAGATAAATATCTCTAGGATCCGCTTGGAACCTTGCACATAAGCATGTAGCATACATAATATCTGGTCTACTTGCAGTAATATAGAGTAACGAGCCAATCATACCTCTGTAGCTTGTGACATCTACCTTAATGGAGTTTTCACATGGTCCAAGCTTGACAGCTGTAGTTGACGGAGTCCTTGCTGATGCAGAATCCTCTAGATTGTATTTTTTGAGGAGTTCTTTGAGATACTTGGATTGACAAATAAAAGTTCCATCTAACCTTTGATTTACTTGTAATCCAAGAAAGAACTTCAGCTCTCCCATCATGCTCATTTCAAATTTGTTGTGCATTAACTTAGCAAATCTCTTACAGAGATTATCATTAATAGACCCAAATATTATATCATCCACATAGACTTGGACTAATATAGTATCATTCTTATGCTTTTTAGAAAAGAGAGTTTTGTCTATGACACCTGTAATAAAGCTATTTTCAATAAGAAATTCAGAGAGAGTGTCATACCATTTTCTCGGAGACTGTTTGAGTCCATAGATAGCCTTGAAAAGAAAGTAGACAAAATCCAAATGATCTGGATCTTCAAAACCAGGAGGTTGCTCTACATATACCTCTTCATCCAGCTTTCCATTCAGAAAGGCACTCTTGACATCCATTTGATAAACTTTAAGGATAGAGAATGCTGGAAATGCCAGAAATATCCCGATGGCCTCTAGTCTAGCCATTGGAGCATAGGTTTCATCATAATCAATGCCTTCAGCTTGAGAATACCCTTTAGCTACTAGTCTTGCTTTGTTTCTTGTAACCACGCCATCTTCATCTAGTTTATTCCTTAATACCCACCGAGTACCAACAACTTTCTTGTGTGTAGGTCTAGGTACCAGTTTCCAGACATGTTGATGTTCAAACTGATTGAGTTCATCTTGCATAACAATCACCCAATCTGGATCAGTCAGTGCTTCCTCAATATTTTTAGGTTCCATCTCAGAAAGAAATCCTGAGAACAGACACTCATTTTGAGTAGCACGTCTAGTTCTGACTCCAACATCTGGATCACCAATAATCAACTCAAAAGGATGAGCTTTATTCCAGACAGTCTGTCTTTGAAGATTTGATCTTGATGATTCGCCTTGAAATTCATTGGGATGTTGTGTCCTACTAGTTGATCCTTCAGCATCTCCCCCTGAGTTGTTGCCATGTTGACTTGAAGATTCTCCGTCAGTAGCAGTGGTATCTCCATTGTTGCCAAAGTTTCCATCACCATTACCTTGAGTATCATCATGATTAACAGGTTCTTCACCAGCAACAACCTCAGGTTCTTGATCATGTTCTGATTCTGAATCTGACATGTCATCAAACTTCAGTTTCTCAGAAGGATCTTCAGTTTGGATACTAGGGAGTTTAGTGTCATCAAATGTAACATTGACACTTTCAGTTACTTTGTGTTGATCAATGATATACACTCTATATGATCTTCTTCCATATCCAACAAAAATACCCTCATATGCCTTTGCCTCGAATTTACCACGACGATCATCTCCATCCTTGAGCACGAAGCATCTGGCACCAAATACATGAAAGTATTTGATAGAAGGTTTCTGTTCATTCAAAATCTCATGAGTTTTCATGAAGTCTTTGTTGATTAGAGTTCGATTTTGAGTATAACATGCGGTATTGACCGCTTCAGCCCAAAAGTACATTGGAAGACCTGATTCACTTAACATCGTTCTTGCAGCTTCAATCAATGTACGATTCTTCCTTTCTACCACTCCATTTTGCTGAGGGGTTCTAGGAGCTAAAAATTGTCTGGTAATCCCTTTGTCTGTACAAAATCCATTGAGAAGTGAGTTCTTGAATTCTGTTCCATTATCTGACCTTATTGCTCTAACAGGGACATTAGAATCTAACTCGATCAACTTGATATGATCAATCACAACTTGTGGTGTTTCATCCTTAGAGTGAAGGAATAAAACCCACGTATACTTAGAATAATCATCAACTATCACAAGACAGTAACACTTCTTTGACATCGAAAGAACATTAACTGGTCCAAATAAATCCATGTGCAATAATTGCAGAACACCAGTTATGAAGGATGTGTCAGTGCCTCTGTGACTTGCTTTCTTTGACTTTCCTTTCTGGAAAGCCTCACATAGTCCTTCTGGGGAGAATTCCAGCTGAGGCAGACCTCTGACCAATTCTCTTTTGACAAGAGAATTCATTATTTTAAAATTGAGATGAGAAAGTCTCTTGTGCCATAGCCAACTCTCATATGACGATGCCTTTGCATAGAAATAATTGACTTCAGGATTGCTTCCAGAGTTCATGTCAGCTACGAACAGATTTCCTTTCCGGATTCCCATCAAGGAGGGTTTTTCATTTTTCTTGTGCAGAATCTGACACTTCAGCTTGTCAAATAAAACATTGTAGCCGTTGTCACAGAACTGACTAATGCTAAGCATATTGTGTTCAAGTCCTTGCACAACATACACATTTTCAATGATAACATTTCCAGCTAGCAAACAACCATATCCCTCCGTTAAACCTTTGCTGTTATCTCCAAAGGTAACCACTGGGCCAGCTTTCTCAACCACATTTGATAGCAGGGCTCTATCTCCGGTCATATGTCTTGACGATCCGCTGTCAAGAATCCACACTACCGGTTGTACCTGTTTAATGCCCTGCAATACAAATGGATTAGACCTTCTTCGGAACCCAAGCTTGGCTGGGTCCGGCATACTTGTAAAATTGGCCTTTATCAGGCAAAACAACATTCTTAATTTTAATGTTCTCAACTTTCTCAATGACTGGACATTTGACCTTGTGAATAGCCTTGACAAATTTCCGTTTAGGCTTAGGCACAAATTTCTCCTTTCTAGCTTTAGGAGGACTAGCAGTCTTAGACCTATCATGCTTCATATTATTCACATGCTGACGAGGAGTAGTCTCATCATTAGAAATATGCTTACCATTAAAATAAGCATACATCAAATTAAAAGCACAAGACATACAATCAGGAATACCACATGCTTTATGATAGGAATTAACAATAGGCAACTTATGCATGGTAGACATGACATTTGTGTTATCCAACTCATGTGTGTCTGAGTTAGTCTCAGTTGCTTTCACAACTTTGCCTGGAACCTTTGACACACTTGACTTGGAAACAGCTTTCTCATTAGCATGATCTTCAGCATGGATTTCTTCTTGAATAATAAATGAGGTCTCATCAAATGGTTCAGCAATTGATTTTTTATAGAGGGGTTCATCAATACCCTTAAGCACATGTGGTACTTCCCTGCCTTTAGCACAGACATGAGGAGGGGAGTTTATGCCTAATTTTCCAATAACAACATTGTAATCATAACCTATTCCAGATGTTTCATTAACAGCTTGCTTATTGTAAAACTCTTTGGACTTCGAACAAGAATTAAAGTAAGCTTTAACCTTAGCCTCAAGACCGGTGATCTTGTCTTTAAGAATAGTTTTGAGTTGTCTATAACATTCAACTCTATTCTCTAGAAAAGATACTTGTTCTTTTAATTTATCTTGATTAATGTGCACAAGTCTTAATTCATTGACCTCTTTCTCAAGGTCTTTGATTTGTTGATTTAACATTTCATTATCACGACGAGCACAATCTAAGGAACCTCCTAGATGATAAACTAATTCAGCATCAGTAAATTTTACCTCTTTTCTTGATGATGAGGTGTTTGCATCACTAGCCATGAGAGCAAGATTCCCAACTTCTTCATCTTCACTGTCAGTATCATCCCAGCTTCTTCCCTTTGCCAGGTAAGCCCTTTCAGATTTACTCTTCTGATTAGAATCGTAAGAGTTCTTCCTAATTTGTTTTGGCTTCCTGCATTCTGTGGCAAAGTGTCCCAACTCATTGCAGTTGAAGCATCGAATGGTGTTTCGATCAACCATCCATGTTTTGTACCCACCACTGCTGGTGTTAGAGGATGAAGATCCACCTTTCTGGAATCTGTTGTAGTTGGACTTATACTTGAACTTGGGATTCCTTTTGAATCCGACATTTGAGAATCTCTTGACAATCAGGGCCATTGGCTCATCCTCCAATTGCTCAAGTTCTTCCAAGGAATAAAAATCATCTCTTGATTGATTTGTAGTAGGAGGATCAAATTCCGCTACTATCACATTTTCTTCAACCTTGGAAGACTGTACCATTCTTTCTGACTGTTGAGATTGTTGTTGATATTGTGGTTGTTGTTGTTGTTCATCAGCTACTAGAGCAGTAGACGTGCTGACCACTCTTCATTTCCCGTAAACTTCCTTCTGCTGAATCTGCTCCAACTCATAAGTCTTTAACACACCATAGAGCCTTTCCAAAGAAATCTCACTCAGATCTCTTGCTTCTCTTATGGCAGTAATTCTATGTTCGAGATGAGTTAGCAGTGTTAAAAGGAACTTTTTGTTGACCTCCCTGATGGAATAGTATTTACCATTAATGTTCAGGTTGTTGATCAATGCATTGTACCTCTCAAACACTTCATTGATTCCTTCTCCTGGATTGGATTTAAAGTATTCATACTCAGAGGTTAGGATTTCTAACTTGTTCTCCCTAACTTCCTCTGTGCCTTCATTAATAACCTCAATAGTTTCCCAGATGTGTTTGGAATCTTTACAGTTCATCACATGTCTATTCATCAAGGGATCAAGGGAATCTACTAAAATTAATTGAAGGCTAGCATCCAGGGAGGCTTCTTCTTTTTCAGCAGGAGAAAAATCCTCAGGATCTTTCACATAAGTTCTTGCTTTGGTAATCACCACATCATTTTCTATTACCTCTGGTTCAATAACCATCGGAATTTTTGGACCCTTCTTTAACACTTCCAGATATTTGGAATTTGCAACTTGTAAAAATAATAGCATCTTCTTCTTCCACATAACATAATTTTCTTTATCGAATAGTGGAATTTTAACGGTTCCAACTTTTTGTGTAGTCATTATGAATTTTTGAGTAAATAAAAATTCAAGGAGTGAAAGAATCACAAAAGTCTAGGATCTTGATTTGTTCGTTAATCAGAAGGCTCTGATACCAATTGTTAGGTCTCAATATGTTTGTAGAAGGGGGGTTGAATACAAACAATACCGTTTAATCGAATAAAATGCGGAATAAAAAAGTGAAACAAAATTCAAGTTGAATAAAACTATTATTAAATTTGAAAGTGTTACAACAAACGGTATCATTTACAAGGGATTAATCTCAAATCAATTATTACAAATCTAGAATAAATTCGACATGAACTTTTTCTATTTTTGAAATAAAAAGATCAAATGCTAAAAGCGATTTGAGATTAAGTTCTAGGGATTTCGATCCGCTAGATAGTTACACAAGAACAAGAAAAGGATTTCTAGTGGATTAGATTTAACAATAAATACTAGAAATAAATGATCTGTGTAATTTGTAATAAGTTCTCTGCAGGTTTCTTTTGTTCTGTGTTCTGCTGAATTTAATATTCAATTCTCTACTTGAAAATGATCTGCTTCTGCTGGTTTTGTAAACAAATCACTTCAATTGAATCAGTAAGACTTTCGGCAAGACAATCCATTTGGTTCAGCATGACAATCCTTTTAACTGGTAAGACTTTCGGTAGGACTATCAATTGAACTGATAGGACTTTCGGCAAGACAATCTAAATGCACTAGCATGACTTTCGGTATGACTATTGATTGTCATACCGATTGTCTTGCTAATACAAACAAATAGTCTTGCTGGATTAAAATAGATTTTAATCAAATAATAATTCTGAATTAATTAATCAATTAATTTAATTAATCAATAAATTAATCTTTGCAGATTTAATTTATTCTCTTAATTAATTTATATGACTTAATTAATTAATAGAGAATTAATACTAATCTTGAGCAGCAACCATTCTTCTGAAAATCTTCTGAAAATCACTGTCAATTATGAATCAATTCCACCACTTCAATGTTGACACTCGATGTACTGTCTGGTTCATGAGTGACTAACTTCCGTGACGTTTCTTCATGCCTTGACCTTGATACTCTTGATTTTCTTCAGACTAAATCCTTGTAATTAATTGATACCCTGACGAGATCTCTGTCACTTGATTAAATCCACAATCTTGATTTATATCACTGAGGCTTGATCAATTTCTTGAGCTTCTTCCAGTGAATTAAGTCATCAAGTCTGTAGAAGAACAATGTTACTTAATCCTTTGACATATGTTACTCTGAGAGATCTCTCGAACGATAGGACCACTATTTACTTGTTACATCCTTATTTGAGTTGAGTTAAATCCTCGAATAAACAAATAGGCTATGACATATGCCTTTCAGAGATGTGTGAAAAGATTGAGAGAAAAATAGAATTTAACAGAGGCAGGATCCTTTCTGGCAAAAGGAGAGGTAGATGAGAGATAGGATGTAGTAATCCTTGTGAGGAAGCTCTGACTATTAAAAGTCATGAGATGTGTGGTGTGAGGAGTAGTGAAGCTACTTTAAAAGAATAGAGAGATTAAGTTTAATTAGCTACATGTTTGCAGATGCTCAGAGTACTCAAGGAACAGATGCTGAACAGCAGTCTGTTGCATCTCAGGAACACTCTGATGTATCAAAGGTTATTGATCTCCCTCCAAGTCTAAGTATTGATACTTTCTTGTAGTCCATACATTCTACTATTCCATCACATGAGATAATCCCTGTTTTTGTTGAAAAATAGCCCAATCATTATTCTATTCCATCAAATGAGATAATCCCTATTGTTGCTGAAGACGTGGTAGCACAACAATCCATTCATAAAGATTCATTCATTTCAGAATCACCACAACATGTTACAGGAACTGAAGTTCTGGAAGTTATTGAAGCTCCAATTTATTTATCTACAATACGTGAAATATGGAGATAACTGTTGAAGGTGTTGAAGCTTCTAAAGCCACTGGATCAATTTCTCATTATATTCTGCATACTGAAGATGAAGATATAATTCAAAAATTAGTGCAAGATCTAGCTGCTATTGAAGAATCTAATGATGGTAAAGAAACTCTTGTATCTACTGTTATGTTAGATCTTGAGAATGATCTTTTCTTTCCTGAAGATATGCCTATTCATGTTCGACAAAAGAAAATTACAGAGTTAGATGCTAAGAAGAAGCAGGATTATTCTAATCATCTCTGATATGCTTATTGGAAAGATACTACATATCCTGTTTCCAGAACACCTGCAGTTGGACATCTGGAAATAGCATAACAGAAGATTACAAATCCTGATGTGCTGAATCATTTGAAAGCATCTACTTTAGTTGTCAGATCCTTACACACAGCTCATGAAGCAACAACTACTCAAATCAATCAGATTAAAGAATCATTGATTGCTTCAAAGCTGCTTACTCATCAGGATATTCAGAAAAAAAATTCACCAATAGTTACCAGAAAAATTTCAATTGAAGCCGGTAAAGCTAGATTGGAAGCTAATGAAGCTCAAATGCCTGATCAACTTACTGAAGTACAAAATTCAATGGAGCTGATTCTTTCTCTATTACTTGGTGATGATGCCAAAAAGGTGGAGAAAATTGTTAAATCTAAATGCAAACAGATGTCATTGTAAGTACTGATGATGAAAATTCTGATGGAGGTATTAAGGGGGAACAGAAGGAGAGTAAAAGAGGAAGCAAGAGGAATGAAAGAAAAGTTGAAGAATTGACCGTGACTACTAAAATACAACAATATTCACAAGTCACACCTGTTGTTGATGAAGACCAAGGTAGTATGGAGAAAGAAGCTGGTGCTGAAGTAAGCCAATATCTTCAAACTCTGAAAGTTAAAGGATTAAAGGCAACTCTATTCTACAAAGATTCAAAGATTCAATTATTTGATTCTGAAGTAAGTAGAAGAATATTTGCAAAGGAATATCCTGGAGTTGATATTGAACAGCTAAGGCAAATGGAGGAAGACTTTAAAAATTCTATGAAGACAGCAAATACTGATATTGTTGTTATTTTTCAAGTACTTTATGAAGATGATCTTTCTAACAGACCAACCAGATGTATAGTTCTACGGGAAATCAGTCAGGCAGAAGGTGAAAGATCTCTCAGATCACAAGCTATTGGAACTGCTGTCATGAAGCTTAAAGGAAAAGAGAAGATAGAAGAAAAGTCAAAGATTTCAAAATCAAAAGCAAAAGCTAAAGACAGTATCTAAGAATTTAATATTAAACTCTAATAGATTTAATCTATACAGTAGTTAAAGCTCTTGATACTGAAGAAAATCTTATCGAAGCAAAAATATCCAAGCTGGTGATTAAAGGAAGATTTCTTGAAGCATTCTGAGATGAGGAAGTGGAGTTAACCTCTGACATTGCTCAAGTTAAAGAAGTAGTTCAAGATGAAGAGTTAAAGTCTGATATTCACTGAAGAAATATTGAGTATGCATACTTGGTTCCTACATTTAGATAGTTTTGACATCATCAATTGGAACTTGTCCATAATTCCCTAATGAATAAGTAGGGGGAGATTGTTAGGAGCAATTGATGATATCAAACAGAAACTATCAGAAACATCAACGGATGATGAGTAGAAGCATCAACGGATAGGGTTGTAATTCGAACCAAGCCGGCTCGATCTCGACTCGATAAATTAAGCTCGACTCGACTCGAACTCGTTATCGAGCTCGAACTCGAACACATTTTCTAACTCGATAAAAAACTTTAGTCAAGTCGAGTTTGTTTGAGCTCGACTCGAGATCGACTCGATAAACTCGAACTCGACTTGGCTCGATTACTTTTTTATAAATATTTATGTGTTTGTTAATATATGTGTCATTCAATTGTCTAATAAAATTAGTTTTACAGACTAATTTACTAGTTTTTCATAATATATCGGCATTATTATGCTTTATTATATTTGGTAAAAATTTTGAATTGAATTATTTTGTTAAAATATATTTAATTATTTTTTATAGTTAAATTTTAAAAAAAATATGAGCTTAATTTATTTATATTTGAAAAATTCAACTCTAATTAGTTTAAATATACGATAAGTGCTGTCTAAATTTTATAATAAATAATAATGTAATAACTCTATTTTCATTAACAAAATTAATTTTATGGGTTTTTTCAAATATACCCAAGTTATAATTTTTTTTTGCAAAAATACGGTGCAAATGGAATAAGCTCGAAAACTCGTTTAAAACCTCGAAAACTCGAAAACTCGATTAAAAAACTCGAAAAGCTCGAAAACTCGCGAGTTGTTCGAACTCGACTCGTTTGTTATCCGGGTCTAGCTCGGACATAATTTTCAGGCTCGATTTTTTTGGCTCGACTCGACTCGATTAAAAAAAGCTCAAACTCAAATTTAATAAGCACAAACTCGACTCAACTCGACTCGAATTACATCCCTATCAACGGATGATGATGACATCGACGGATGTTGGTATTCGACTGATGATGATGTCAACGGATGATAAAATCAGTATTTGTCACATTAGTTGATCTTTGAAGAGGAAAAGGAAAGATGAATTTCAAGTCAGTGGAGGACTTCATCTCAGAAGCAATAGAATAGGTTTCCTTGTTGTTAATAGAATAGGATTCCTTATACATTGGTAGCTGTGCTCTATAAAAGCATAGTTTCGGTTCATGCTATATGCATTGCGATATTGTTATATCTTTCTCATAACCTAGCAACTCTCAAGGATATTTGTTCATCCTTTCGAGAGAGTACTTGTGTAATAAGTTTTTATAAGATTGATATAAAAACTATTTGATTATGTTGAAGCTTTGTCTAGTTGATCTTATTAAGTGTATTCACCCCCCTCTACAGTTGATTAAGGGCCTAACAAGAACAAATCAAAAACAAGAATCCAAAAGTATCTCCTAAATCGAAGAATACAAAAGTGAAAACTAAATCTTCTTCTCCTTTACCATCTTGTGTGCTTTTGGTCTTCTCTATGTTCTCCCTGGCTTCCTTCTTCTTAAAAATGTCTTTTTTTCTTTATATATATAGTCTTGGGTGACCTGGACTCTCGCAATAACCAAATTATAATCACATCAGGATTCTGCAGAATTTGGTTGGCACGGGCGCGCTTGAACAGGCATGGGCGAGCTCTGTGTCTGACAAATAGGGCGCGGGCGCACCTGCTTTTTGTAGAATTTCTGCAGCTTTCTTTTTTTTCCTTGGTACAAACTTCCTCGGCTCCTTCTATGATCTCTTATCAACATATAATCATTTAAAAGCTCATTTTCACCTTTGACTAGTGCCCTGCAATGACTCAACACAAAACACATCAAAAATACCAAATACTTGAGTCCAAAACACCAACTTAAGCCGATATGAAGTGTTCCAAGTAGATATAAAATCCACTTATAGAGGTAAACACACTTAATCCTCATTGTGTGCATGGAAAAATAAAGAAAGTCATATAGATCATAGAAAGTGTATGCTCAAGACATATGACAGGTGATATCACAATTTGAGGAGATGGTTGGCTCATTGGTGACTTTTGGAGACAACAGCAAAAGATTCACAATGGGATATGGAAATTTATTATATGGAAATATTGTCATTGAAGATGTAGCACTGGTGACTGGTTTAGAAATTAATCTCTTAAGTGTCAGTCAATTTACAGATAGAGGATTCAATATTGCATTTGACAAATGAGATTGTTCAATAATTAGCAAAAAGACTGGTGAAACTGCTTTAAAAGGAGCAAGAAAGGGAAGCTTGTTTATTGCAAATTTACACTCAGTAAATAGGGAAGGAATCTGTTGCTTCTGCACCAAGGCATCTGTAGAGCAAAGTAAAATGTGGCATAAAAAGCTCTCTCACCTAAATTACAAAGCAATCAACAACCTGGTGAAATAGGAGTTAGTGAGAGACATGCCAAATCTGGAATTTGCTCAAAATGAAGCTTGTGAAGCTTGTCAAAAAGAAAAAATGAATAAATCAAGTCACAAGAGTAAAACTGGGAATCCCATTGTGCACCTTTGCAACGTATCCACATGGACTTATTTGGACCAGTTAATGTCTTACCAATTTTAATGAATAAATATGCATTTGTGATGGTGGATGACTACTCAAGGTACATATGGGTAGAATTTATACATTCCAAGGATGAAACTCCACACGTCATAATTGAACACATCAAGAAGATTGAGAAGCAGGATGAAGATCAGAATTGTGTGAAGAGATTGAGGAGTGATAATGGCACATAATTCAAAAATGCAACTTTAACTAAATTCTGCAAAGACAAAGGCATTGTTCCACAAAATAGGGTAGTTGAGAGAAAGAATAGAACACTAGTAGAGGCTGCTAGAACAATTCTGCAAGATGCCAAACTGCCAACAAGTTTTTGGGAAGAAGCTGTCAACACTGCATGCTATACTTAAAACAGATATCTCATTAACAAGAACCTTGGAAAATCACCCTACTCAATCTTATCAAAAAGGAAGCCTACTTTGAAGCATCTTCATGTGTTTGGAAGCAAGTGCTATGTTCTAAAAGACAACTCTGAATATCTGGGAAAATTTGACTCCAAGATTTTTGAAGCAATTTTTCTGGGATATTCATTGGAGAGAACTGCCTACAAAGTCTATATGCTTGAACAAAAGAAAATCATGGAAAGCACAGATGTGATTTTGATGATGACAAGTGTCCAGGCTTGGAATGCCTCGATAAAAATGAAGCTGGGGCCCTTAAGTTTGAAAATCTCAACATTGATAGTGACTCTGATGTTGAAGATGAAGTCCACACAAACAACATAATAGATGTAGAGTCAATTGAACAAGTGAATCATGGGAATGGAAGCTCATCTCAAACACCTGAATTTGATAGCACAAACTCAGGGGGAAAAAGAAAAGAAAGTTTTGCAAGTCAAGCCAATGGTGAAGAAGATGCAGAAAATTCAAGTCAACAAACTCACACCAGGAAATTGGATAGGAGTCACATAAGAGAAGCAATTATTAGTGATCTAAATGCTGGAGTAAGGACTAGAAGTGCAACTGCTAATGAATGTCTACATGCATGCTTTCTTTCACAAGTTTATCCTAAGAAAACTGAGGATGTGCTACTTGATTCTGATTGCATATCTACTATGCAAGATGAGCTAAATCAGTTAGAAAGAAACAAAGTTTGGAAGATTGTTCCTGTACAAAAGAGAAGAAGTGTAATTAGAACAAAGTGGGTATTCAGGAACTAAATGGATGAAAATGGGATTGTAACAAGAAACAAAGCAAGGTTGGTTGCAAAAGGCAACTCGCGGGAAGAAGGAATTGATTATGATGAAAATTTTGCTCTAGTCGCAAGACTTGAAGCAATAAGATTCTTTCTTGCATTTGCTGCACACTCAAACTATAAAGTGTATCAAATGGATGGAAAGAGTGCAATTCTAAATGGTGAGTTAGATGAAGAAGTTTATGTGCAACAACCACCTGGATTTGAAGATCCTGAATTTTCAGATTTTGTCTACCAACTTCTAAAGGCTCTCTATGGAATAAAGCAAGCACCTAGAGCATGGTATGACACACTGTTAGAATTTTTTCTTAAACGGATTCATTAGAGGAACTATTGATAAAATTCTCTTCTATAAGTAGCATGGTGGTGATATGATCCTAGTTCAGATCTATGTGAATGATATCATCTTTGGTTCTACTAATGAAAAGCTAAGTCAAAGATTCTCAAAACTCATGTAGAGTGAATATGAAATGAGTATGATGGGAGAGTTAAGTTATTTTCTTGGACTTCAAGTAAGTCAAAGAAGTGATGGAATCTTCATCAACCAAATCAAGTATATTAAAGATTTATTGAAAAAGTTTGGTATGGTTGATTGTGTAATATCTGGGATATGATGTGTAATTATTTTTGTCAATAAATAATTATTATGTGACTTTTGGTGTATTATCTGTTAATTGGTATCGGTCTTTGGATGTTTAAATATGGTAAATTTTGAGTATTTAAATTTTTATATGTCCAAAATAAAGTATATATATTTTGATAATATTTCTATTAATTTGTATATTGGCATATGATTTTATAAAGGATTTATGGATTTAATAAATTGTTTTTCCGAGTAATTATAAACTATTTTGTATAATCGGGAATCGTCCGACTTCAACCGTTTTTACGTTTTTACAACCCGGAAGTCTCGGAAAACTCCTTTCTAACCTAATTTGATTATTCGAGGCATTTTCCATGTTTTGGCTTTTTCGATCTGGAGTACGGTTTTACCCGTGCGAGTCCCGGCGCAAATTTTTCGATACAAATTTCGTTTCGGTAAATGGATAAAACCTGTAATTTCGAGAAATGAGATATTTTGATTAAACTATTATATTATCTTCTCGTAATTCGTATAACCAAAGCGCTGGGACCAAGACCGTATTTACAAAAAGCCTGGTTATGATAATTTTCCCAAAATCGGGTACCGAATTGGATCAGTTTTATTAATACTTAATCATTAAGTATTCTATTTTTATATCCGATATGATCCAACGGGGTACTAATATTCCGTAAATATAAATTTCCTTTACCGTATTTTATTTTGTACATATAATCATAAACAAACATTAAAATTATATAATTTCCAGATAAAAACCCTAGAATCCATTGTGTTCTTCATAATCAAACAGAGATTTGAGGGCATTATTGAAGTCATATTTTTATTCTCTAGTAATCTAAACAAAGGTCTCGAGGAGTACTACCAGATTCCATAGCTTATTTCACTACAGAATCATCTGGTATTTTTCTATAATTTTATTTATTTTCGAATTAATTTGGGTTTAAATATGAATTTTTGATTTTGATGTTGTTTATGTGCTTTGATGGTTGCATGTTGTAGATTATTTAATTTTGTCCATTTTGGTATATTATATGTTGAATTTAGAGTTCAATAACATATTCAAATTTGTGTTTAATTTTCGAATTTAAGAATTAGGGTTTATAATTAGTTTCAATGTTCTCAACTGAATTTGGCTATTTTTGATTCAAGGGTTATTAGTTGAATTAATTTATGCCATTAGATAGAGCGTGAAACAAGCAATCGATTGATATATGTTTGGAGAACAGAGGATAACGGGAAGGGGTTCATCAGAAAATCGAGCAAAACGGCGGCGGAAATTTCCGGTCTCATTTCCGGGCTGTTCGTCAATTATTTGATTGATTTGTTCGTGAAATCGTGTTTCTGGAAGCAAGAGTATCATTCTCTGCTGTTTTGGTGCATTTCTAGGCGATGTTCAGGTGGTTAGAAACAGATTGGGACGGCGGAGGTCGTCGTTAAGGGCTTCCCCGCCGTTGACGGTGAAGGAGGAAGAAGACGATGACAAACTTATAATTTGGCTATCGTTCTTTTTCCACCTTTATAGTTAAACCCCTGTAGTTTACAAAAATTACAAATTCTGTATTTCTGTTTTAAAATTTTTTAAAAATTGTATTTCCATTTATTTTAATTTGAGAAAAATGGTTTTTAATATTAAAAATTTTCAAAAATCAGTATTAATTCAAAAATAAATCTGAATTATTTATTTAATTAATTTTAGTTAATAATTAATTATTTAATTGTTAAATTAATTTAAATATTAATTGATTAATTGATTTAATTAGTTATTAATTAATTTTATTGATTATTTAATTAGATTTTAGTATTTTTTTTTATTTAAAATTCTGAAAAATAATTTTGAGCTTTAAAATATTATTTTTAATTATGTTCAAGGCTCGAAAATTATTATTAAATGATTTTAAAGTCAGATTCAGGTATTAAACCCCGTTAATTATTTATAAAATGATTCATTGACCCGTTTTAATTCCGAAAAATGTTCAAAAATTCATATTAAATACCAGGAAAATCATTTTAACCCCGAACTTTCATTGAAGATTTATTTTTATCAAATATCTTAAATGATATGTGATATATGTGATGTAATTGATGTATAATATGCTTATGTGTATATTGTTTGATAGTTTTTATCGTAACATTCAATTCGTACGTCGGATTTGGGTGAAACAAATGGTAGATAGAAGCTTGTAACGAATAGAATAAGATGAGAATAAGTATGAATATATACTTGTGATGTCTAGAAGAGGAAGTGAGGCGTAGAAAAGGAAATCAAGTTGTTAATGAGTAACAGTCGATAGACAAGCACAAGTGAAGTAAAAGCAGATTGAGATAAAGCAAGTGTTCTGAACCTTTCTTGAAATATGTTGCTTAGCATTCCAAATAATTCATGTTTTATATTGCAAGTGCTTTGAAATACTTAACCCTAAACCCTGATTTTACTCATTGATCTTGAGCCGTAAGCTTTATTCCTTATAAACCATTGATTGTTGAATTTCCGGATACGAATCACCTATATACGATACTACTCCATAAATACATGTAAACCATATACAGATCACTGAACTGGATTTGCTTAACATACACAACTTCATACCTCATACATCAGAAGACTAATCCATGTGACCATTACACCCTTGTTCTTCTATTATCTGATTCTTATACAGGCTGGAAGCCAATCTTTATACATACCTTGTTATACCCTGGTGGTGTTACGAATCACCATATGCTTTGAAAAGAATGTTCTTTATGATTCTGTTTATTAATTTTCATTATATATTGTGTTGTTAATATGGAATTGGATGGTTTTATAAATATGGACCAGATTCGTGGTCATATTAGGCCAATGTGTGCCTTGGATCCAGTTAATAGAGTAGAGCTGAGTGCCTTGCTTGAGGTTAGTGTGTGACTGATCAGCAGCCTAACCTTGGTTTTTTTAAAATAAAAAGTGAATATCTAATTCTAATCATTTCTTATCAGTAAACTTGATTACTTATATCATTTCAATTGATTATTGTTTAATATCTGTATTGTCACTGTGACTTGTTGAGCTAGTTAGCTCACTCTTGCGAATCTTTTTATGTTCTTTTACACTTAAGAAAGAAACTGTTGGTAGCGAGGATCCCTAGACAAGTGTGCGAGCTAGGATTCCAGGTTGAGACGGAATAAGCTAGCGAAAGAATTTTGTTTTTAATTTTGAGTTTGAAAGTTTGTAAGAATGTTTATTATCCAGATGTAAATTAAACTAGTTGGGATTTGGTACGTTTGTAATTTAATTAAGGTTGTGGCTTATGTGCATACTTTAACATGTTGCGATCCGTGGTTATGGTAAGTAGGGTCATTGCATATATTATTTTCATAAATAGGTTTATATATTGAGTGTGTGTATATTATGAACCCCAAACTTTTGACCCGGGTTTGGAGGGCGTCACAGGTTTGGTATCAAAGCTAGAGGTTATAAGTCACTAACACAAGCCTAGATTGTCGGGAATGGGTAGAGGTTAGGATTAGGAGTAAGAAGTAGAAAGATAGGACGTCGAGAGGATGAGTATGACTGTATAGTAGGTTTTAGTATGATTCATGTTGTAATTCGAGATTCTTATCTTGCGATGTGATTTTCAGATAGCAGGGATGGAAGATCCTATCATTCATATACCATCTGATCATTCTGAGCCTTTAGTTCGAGGACCGTCATCTGATCTACGCCCTACCCTTCCACCAGTGTTTGCTATATTACCTCCTATTATGATGGATGCACCACTGTGATCTATTCCACCCCCTGGTATGAGACCACCTATTCGAGGACCCCCACCTGCTGATTCTGACTCTACCCGACATTCAGTTGCGGGTTTATCTTTCCAGTTTACTGCACACCCTGTTCCATACCATCAGTTTGAGGCTTGCCTTTTGGAGCAGCAGCACCTATGAGGGCATATCCAGGAGTTATTGCATATCATGCATACCAGAGATATCGGGAGAGGTGAGAGAGAGCTTAGAGAGTGGATTCAGGTGTTTCAGAGAGTAGCTGCTGCTAGGATATATGGAGCTACCCATGAGGATGTCACCCCCGACTTTCTTGTGGAGTGGGCTAAGTGGGTTTTAAAGGAGCTTGAGGAGATCGGAGGTCCAGATTTTCCATAAAGCTAGATGACAGAGATGTTGTGGCAGTTTTTATATGTATATTAGTGTGTAGTATATATCAGTAGACTTTTGGTTTGATTATATAGACTAGACTTGCTGGCTAGTGGGTAGGCCTGTTTTACCCATTGTTTTTGTTGAAGCGTTTTCACGCTTGTACTATCAAACTTTGACATATATATATACCAATACCTTTCCTTTTCCAGCATTATCTTTTACATTACTGCACCTGTTTTATCTTACTTTACTTACTACACCAGTTATAAACTCTGGTAATAATATGTACCCTATCCCCTTGATTTTTTACATTCTGTAAAGAAGCATGTAATTTACTTAGTTCAACAATTAAATATGTTTTCAAAAAGTGATATTTCTATTTTACAAAAACTTTTCATAAAAAGGATTTGATTTAAAGGCTAAATAAGTTGTTTGATTCTTTATAGAAAATGCCTCCTAGAAGAAATTTTCTACCAACCAGAATGAAGAAACCAACAACAACAACCAAGAAAACAATAACTAGAATGCCAATACAGGTCCTATAGACCCAACTGTAGCCCAGATTCTTCAGATCTTGGCTCAACAAACAGTCAACCTGACTCAACAACAACAGAGACAGGCCAATCCCCAGGTAACTTGTAAGACTTTTCAGGCGGTGAATCCACCGGAATTCAAATGTTCTTCAGATCCAATTGAAGCAAGAGTTTGGTTAAAGGAGATTGAGAAGTCATTTTCTTTAGTTAAGGTGAGAGGGGAATAGAAAACTGAATTTTCAAGTTACTATTTGAAGAATGAAGCCACCTACTAATGAGAAACTGTTAAGACATTTGAAGGTACGGATGTTATTGCTTGGGATAGATTCAATGAGTTATTTTTAGAGAAGTATTTTCCTCAGTTTGTTCAGGATCAAATGGAATTGAAGTTTCTGGAGTAAAAATAGGGGAATATGTTAGTTGCAGATTATGAAATTAAGTTTGAGGAATTATCCAGGCTTGTACCATCATATGTAGACACTGATAGGAAAAAAGCTAAGAGATTTCAGTAAGGTCTTAAGCCATAGATCAGAGGAAAAGTATCCATATTTGAGTTTGATACGTGTGCAGGAGTGGTACCGAAATCTATGATTGCAGAGACAGAAAGTGAAATGTCACAGAAAGAAAAGGAGAGTAAGAAAAGGAAGTTTGAGGGAAAATGAAGGCCATTCACAATCAGGGAAGTTTCCAAATTTTAATCAAAAGAAAGGCAAGTTTCAGCCAGGAAGGAATTTTAATTTTAGAAAGAAAAATGTAGGCGATGGAGGACAAGGCAATCGTCCAGCCACTGGAAATCAGCCAAATCGGCAAAGGCTAGCTTTACCAGAATGTCAGGTATGTGGAAAGAAGCATGGAGCAATTTGCAACAAGTTAAATGTGGTTTGTTATAGATACAACCAGAAGGGGCATTATTTAAGGGAGTGCCTTAATCAACCAGCCAGAGAGCCAACAAATAAGGATCAATCTACCAGGAATCAAGCAGCCAAGGTTCCAACAATTGGGTTTACATGCTTCAAGTGTGGAAAGCCAGGACATATAGCAAGGGATTGCAAGACACCAGCCCCAGTCAGTAATACACTGAGAATTATGGAATGTACTCCAGTAGTGTATGAGCCTCCCAGAGCTAAAGTTTATGACATATTTGTGAGAGATGCTATTCATGACACGGATGTTATGGCAGGTACGTTTACTGTGAATTCCTTATGTACCAAAGTGTTAGTAGATTCGGGAGAAACTCGATCATTTATTTCTCATGAATTTGTTGATAAGTTAAATTGTCCAACTAGATTGTTAAATGAGATTATGACTGTAGATAGAAATTAGGAGCCATCAAAACTTAAAGATATTACAGTGGCAAATGAGTTTCCAGACTTGTTCCCAAACGAGTTACCCGGACTTCCTCCAGATAGAGAAATTGAGTTTGAAATTGACTTAGCACCTGAGACGGAACCAGTATCTAAGGCCCTGTACAGAATGGCGCTAGTTGAAATGAAGGAGTTAGCAAAGCAGTTGCAAGAGTTACTAAAAAAGGAGTGATTAGACCTAGTATATTTCTATGGGGTGTACCGGTACTATTCGTTAAGAAGAAGGACGGAATCATGAGATTATGTATCGACTATCGAGAACTCAACAAGCTTACTGTAATATCCATTACCTCAAATTAACTATTTGTTTGATCAGCTGAAAGGAGCCAAGTATTTCTCTAAGATTGATTTGAGATCCGGATATCACCAATTTAAGATTAAACTTGAAGACGTACTAAAGACAACTTTCAGAATAAGGTACAGTCATTATGAATTCTTAGTGATGTCTTTTGGATTATTTAATGCCCCAACAACGTTTATGGACTTGATGAATTTAATTTTCAAGGAATATTTGAACAAGTTTGTCATTGTGTTTATAGATGATATTTTAATTTACTCGAAGTCAATAGAAGACTATGCAGAGCATCTAAGGATATCTTTGGGAATTTTGAGAAATGAGAAGTTGTATGCCAAGTTTTCAAAGTGTGAATTTTGGTTACAGGAAGTTCAATTTTTAGGGCACATAGTCAGTAACGAAGGAATCAAAGTGGACCCAGCGAAGATTGAAGCTATTACAAATTGGGAAAGACCAAAAACACCAATAGAAGTGAGAAGTTTCTTGGTATTAGCGTAATATTATCAGAGATTTGTTAAAGATTTCTCGAAGATTGCGACACCTTTGACGAAGCTTCCAAGGAAAAGTGAGAAGTTTATATGAAACGAGAAGTGTGAAGAAAGTTTTCAAAAAATGAAAAAGTGATTAATCACGGCACCTATTTTGTCACTTTCAAATGATCAAGAAAATTTTGTAATCGATAGTGTTACATATTGAATGCTCAATGATCTAAAGAAGCTCAGGATCTGGCTGTTCAGATTTCATCAGGATCTGATGTACCGTTAGGATTTGGTATGTCATCAGGATTTGTAAGACATCAGCATTTGAAGACAGTCAGCAATTAGAGGATTTGTTCTGTTCCTTATAATATGGAGCATATATATGTTACGTCTGAGAGATAGGACTTTATCTGTTTAGTTTAAGATATGTATCAGTTTCAGTTAGTTTTTGATAATACATATCTTAGATTAATCTGTTATAGCTGTGTAGCATATAAACACAGTTTAGGTTATCACTTAGTGTACAACACTCGAGGATCATTCGACCTAGCAGCTCTCAAGAATATCAGTATTTCATGAGAGGATTTTGTAACAGTTTTTCTCAGATATATGAAAAGCTGTTATATTTTATTACTTGCTCGAAACATTTATACAATTATATCCAACCCCTCTTAAACAATTGTATCTTTACTGGGCAACAATTGGTATCAGAGCACACTGATAAATTTACAATCAGAAATGATCTAAACATGTCTCTGAATAAGTATGAAAGCATTAAAATTCCCATTTGAAAAGACTGAATATCCAACATGGAAGGTGAAGATGCTCATGTACCTGGAAGCTACAGATCTATATTATCTAGACGTAATCAATGATGGACCCTTCATGCCAACAAAACTGGTGCCTGCAACTCCTACTGTTGCTGAACACTATCAACTAAAGGAGAAGACATAATGGACACCAAAAGAGAAAGTAGTTATGCTGAAAGATGCAAAGGTAAGAAACATTTTGCATAACAGTCTTGATTCTGTGATGTCAAACAGGGTCATAGCCTACAAGACTGCCAAAGAAATCTGGGATGCTCTTGAAACTCAATGTCAACCATGGCCATCAAGAAGAACAGAAGGGCTGTTCTGATTCAAGAATATGAACACTTTGAGGCCAAGCCTGATAAAAGTCTCACTGACATCTATGACATATTTCTGACTCTGCTAAATAATATGTCTTTGGTGGGAAAGGTGTATGATCGAGAGGATTCAAACACCAAGTTTTTGAGAGCTTTGAGTGAAGAATAGGAGACTCAGACTTCAATCATATGACATCGGTATGATCTTGATGTAATTACCCTGGATGAAGTCTATGGCATGCTGAGAACTCATGATTTGGAGGTTCAGCAAAGAAGAGAGAGGAAAAGTAGCAAAGGGAAATCTGTTGCTTTGAAAGTTAATGATAAAGCTTCAAAAAAAAAGTTTGTTGGAGCTGTACGAAAGAAGAACAATTTTCTGGAATCAGATACTGATGATTCATCATTAAATCTTGATGATGATACTGATTCTGAAACTGATGAGAACATGACAGATTCTGATGTCATGCAAATGGCCGCATTGTTGGTTAAGGGCTTCAGGGGAATGCAATTCAGGAAGTCTAGGAACAACAGAAGCTTCAAGAAGAAGTTCACTGGAGGTGAAAAGAAGTCAACTGGGAGAAAAGATGGAAAGGACTCTAAAGCTGGGAAGCTAAACAGGACAAAGATAAAGTGTTACAACTGTGATGAACCTGGTCACTTTGCCTCAGAGTGCAAGAAAACAAAGCATGATAAAGGAAAGAGCAAAGCCCTGATCACTTCAAGCAAGAATTGGATGGACTTCTCAGACTCTAAAGATGAAAACACATGCTATGCACTAATGGCCAGTCTTGATGATCCTGCTGCTTCTGAGCCTAAGGTACAAACTTCTTTCTTCTCTTTTGATACTGAAAATATATCTGAATTGAAATCTATTCTTTTGCATGGTAGTTTTAAGAATAAGACTTTAGAAAATGATAGACTTATAACTGAAATTAAGACCTTGAAATCTAGGAATGATCAGTTAGAGTCTGACTTAATTCATCAGATAGATTTGAAGAAAGAATGTGAGAGAGCTAAACATACAATTAAGATTCTTGAGGCTAGATACAGTATGCTGGAAAAGGATCTAGAAAGTGAAAGAAAAACCCTTAAAGCCTGGACTGATTCAGGCAAAAAGGTTCATGAGATGATCTCAAAGAAAAACTGGAAAGAATTCCTAGGCTATAAAGATGGAATTAAGGATGTTGACACTGAAAATAAAATTTCCCTTAAAACTCCTGTTAAGTTTATTTCATCAGAAACGGATGAACCCAAATCCACATTCGAAAAGGGTTCAACATCAGTATCACAAGAAAAACTGGTAAATGATAAAACTCAAAGAAAGAAAAGCAAGAAAACCATTAAGACTGTTAAGAAAGAAAAGAACATAGGACTTTTGACAGTAAGACAATTGAAAAAGAAAATATCTGAGATTACTGACAAACCTCAAGTAAAAAGTCCTAAAAGAAACAGGAATGGTAAGCAAGGTATTTATAAGGATTCAAATTCCAAGGTTGTTCTCAATGCTCCTAGGAAAACTTGTTTTAACTGTGGAAATACTAATCATCTTGCTATTGATTGCAGGAGGAATAAGAAAAGGAAAACTGCTATTCCAGAGTCTGATGTTAGGGGTAGATCAGTATTTTATAAACCATAAAATCCTTATTTTCATTGTGGTAGTAGTTGGCATTCGATTTATACTTGTAGTTCTTATCACAAGTTGTATCACAATTACTATGAACCTTTGCCTAAGTTTAATAAAGTTGCTTGTGTGATTAGTTCTGTTGATTTTACTAAACTTACTTCTGACAAGACAAATCCTGACAAAGGAAAGACTGTCAAAAGTACTCCTGACACACAAAGGCTTAAGTTGTCCAAAAAGAGGACCCAACAAGTGTGGGTCCTTAAAAATCCTTCTAATTAATTATTCTTCTGATTGCAGGGTAACAAGAAAAATACACTTGTCTTGGATAGTGGATGTTCAGGACACATGACTGGAAATAAATCCCTACTGTCAGAATTTGAGAAGAAGGCTGGCCCAGATGTATCTTATGGAGATGGAAATGTAGGATATACTCTGGGATATGGCAACTTGATAATTGGAAAGGTATTAATAGAGAATGTAGCTCTGGTGGAAGGACTGAAGCATAATCTTCTGAGCATCAGTCAAACCACTGACAGAGGTTATCATGTTGTATTCTATGACTCACACTGCGAAGTTGTTCATAACAAGTCAAAGAAAAATGTCTTGATAGGATACAGATGTGGTAACATTTATGAAGCCAAGAAGGAGCTTGTAAGAGGATTGCCAAACATGCTATACTTAAGTGATGGTCTTTGTGATGCTTGCCAAAAGTCTAAACAAAGAAGAGTTTCTTTCAAAAGCAAAACAGAATTCTCTATCTCTGAGCCATATCACATACTGCACCTGGACCTTTTTGGATTAGTGAACATAATGTCCATCAACAAGAAAAGGTACACACTTGTAATTGTTGATGATTTCACTAGATATACATGGGTCTATTTTCTACACAGGAAAGATGAAGCTCCATAAATTCTTCTGGACCACATAAGGCAAATTGAAAATGGATCTACCCACAAAGTGAAAATTCTGAGAAGTGATAATGACACTGAATACAAGAACTCAAAGATGGAGGAATTCTGCAAGTACAAAGGCATATAACAACAATTCTCAGCTCCTGGTACACCTCAGCAAAATGGTGTTGTTGAGAGGAAAAACAGAACCTTAATTGAAGCTGGCAGAACTCTTCTTGAAGAAGCAAAACTACCCACTTACTTCTGGGCTAAAGCAGTAAACACAGCATGTTATACTCAGAATATCACTCTGATAAATAGACATGGTGTTACTCCTTATCAAATGCTAAAAGAAAAGAAGCCCAGTCTCAAACATTTTCATGTATTTGGATGTAAGTTCTTTGTTTTGAGAACTCATACTGATCAGCTTGGAAAGTTTGAATCAAAGGCTGATGAAGGAATCTTTGTTGGATACTCACCATCAAAATCTTATAGAGTGTTCTATCTAAGAACACACACTGTAGTAGTCTCCATCAATGTATCTTTTGATGATAAGAAGACTCCTGGTTTTGAAGAAGACACTCATGAATGTTTAGTCTTTGCAAATGAAAAAGCATTATTGGAATCTGGATCAAACTCTAATGAACCGTCAAATCATGATGATCCAAATCCTGACACTCCTTCAGATTCTGAAGATAATCATTGTGCTAATGAGCTTGCACAAGTTGAGGGGGAGCAACAACAAAGGTCAGCTGATGATACTAATACTGAAGAATCATCTCAAAGTTCTTCTCAATTCAATGCTGATTAAACATCAGGAAAACATGAGTCAAGTCCCAATAATTCATCAAGAAATAACCCAACAGATTGAGGGGGAGCCTCAAATGGATTTGATGAGGAATACAATTCAGGGGGAGCATCTAGTTCCAGAAGGATACTTCCCAGTGCCAGAAAATGGACCAATGATCATACTCCTGATCTGATCATTCGAACCCTGATGATGGTGTAAAGACAAGAAGTGCAACTCAGAATGAATGTTTATATCATAATCTACTTTCAAAAGAAGAGCCAATGAAAGTAGAAGATGCACTCAAGGATGTAGATTGGGTCATGGCTATGCAAGAAGAATTGAATGAGTTTGAAAGAAATGAAGTGTGGAAGCCGGTGCCTAGACCTAAGAAGAGGACAATTGTGGGCACAAAGTGGGTCTTTAGATATAAGACTGATTCTGATGGAACAATCATCAGAAACAAGGTAAGATTGGTGGCAAAAGGATATTCTCAATAGGAAGGTATTGACTATGATGAGACATTTGCTCATGTTGCTAGGTTGGAAGCAATCAGAATCTTCTTGGCATATGCCGCTCACAAGAAGTTCAAAGTCTTCCAGATGGATGTCAAAAGTGCATTTCTCAATGGAGAACTTGAAGAAGAAGTCTATGTTGAACAACCACCAGGATTTGTGGATCCTAAACGTCCTGATTATGTTTACAGACTTGATAAAGCACTCTATGGACTGAAGCAAGCACCTAAAGCATGGTATGAAACCCTTGCTCAGTTTCTACTTGAAAGTGGATTCAAAAGAGGTACAATAGATAAAACCCTGTTTTATCAGAATAAAGGTAAAGATTTGCTTTTAGTTCAAATTTATGTTGATGATATCATTTTTGGATCAACTAATCAAACACTGTGTAATAAGTTTTCAAAGTTGATGCAATGAAGATATCTAATGAGTATGATGGGAGAGATGAGTTACTTCCTAGGCTTGCAGATTAAAAAGACTGATAATGGCATCTATATCAATCCGTCCAAGTACACAAGAAATCTACTGAAGTGGTTTAATATGCAAGAAAGTTCAACTGCAAGTACTCTTATGGAAACTGCTACAAAACTTGATCCAAATGAAGGTATAGCAGTTGATGTGATAACCTACAGAGGTATGATTGGATCTCTGTTATATCTAACTTCTAGCAGGCCAGAAAGTATGTTTTCCACTTGTTTGTGTGCAAGATTTCAGGCAAATCCAAGGGAGCCACATCTTATTACAGTAAAGAGAATTTTCAGATACCTCAAGGGTACTGTTTCTCTTGGACTTTGTTATGCAAGAGAAGCTGATTTTGCATTATGTGGTTATTCAAATGCTGATTTTGCTGGATGCAAAATAGACAGGAAAAGTACATCAGGAAGCTGTCAGTTCTTGGAAGGAAAATTAGTCTCATGGTTCAACAAAAAGCAGAAATCTATTTCTATTTCAACTGGTGAGGCTGAATATATTGTAGCTGGGAGTTGCTGTGCTCAGTTGTTATGGATGAGAAATTAACTCATGGACTATGGATTATCATTCTAAAAAATTCCTATTTAATGTGATAATCAAAGTGCTATTGCCATGACAGGAAATTCGGTGCAACACTCTCTTATAAAGCACATCAATATCAGATATCATTTCATAAGAGAGCATGTCATGGAAGGAACCATAGAGCTTCATTTTGTTCCTATTAAACAGCAGCTGGCTGATATCTTCACAAAGCCATTACCTGAAGCAACATTTACAAAGCTTGTGAATGAACTTGGTATGGTTAATTGGGACAAGTAAATTTTTATCTTATCTATTTGATCAAATCCTGATGTATATTGATCAAATCCTCATATGTCCTAAGTGCTGTGATTTTTAGATATTACGCCAGAAATATTTAATGTATTATATTTTATATGCATGATAAATTAAGTGAATTTATTTGCTAATTATGCATGTCCGAATAAATATATCACTGTCATCATTACACATCAGTCTAGGGAGATGCGCTCTAAAAAGATATTCTTTGGTTAAAGTTTTAAGTTAACTATAGAGTTAATTTTCTTTACTAAACCCTAAAGTCCCTCTCTATTACCAACTCTTTGGTTATTTAAACCAACAATCATCAGGCTTCTCATTATTCTGAAACACAAAATCTCTAAATCTCTATCCCTTATCATATTTTTCTCTCAAAAACATGAGCTTCTTCAACATGTTCTTTGATTATCCGATGTTTATAGTCGAGTTTTATTGCGATGAGTGGGAACAGGAGTGGCACATCTCTGCCATTCCTGATGAGATATGGAGCTGGGTTCCACAAGATATCTATACTGATCTCTTGATTTTCCGGAGGGACTACTATCGCCATCTGGTTCGTATGGAAGAAGATCGTTTGAAAGCCATCCATCAACAAGAACAAATTATTCATCTTGCTGTTCTCTTTGTTGAAAGTAGGAAGAAGAAGTAAACATCATCCATCCGTATCTCTTCACCATCAGCTTTGTTAGGCTTCTTAGACCAAGACTGTTGATGTTCACCATCTTAGACTAGGATTATCTTGTAATCTTTTGCACGTAATCCACAGATTTCATAAAATGTACTCTCTTGATATATTAATGAAATTTCTTTTGATGACAAGATTTAGTCTTTGTTTATCTCGTATTATGTGCATGTGAATGTTCTCATTAAAGCCTGTTAATCTTTACTTCATCTACTTGAACTGTAATTCTTGATGAATGTTTTGATTAAAATTGTGGTTACTAATAATTTGTGATGCTTTGACAAACAAATGTTGAATTTGAATCGACATATCCTGAGTTAGTAAATCCTGACAGAAGAAAGGTCTTAAATCCTGATGACAGGTCAGCACGTTCTAATTCACATTATTAGTGTTAATCAATCTCTGAGTAAGCTTTATTGTTGTAATTAAGTGTCCCACTTAATTAATGATTATTGGTGGATTATCAGATAAACAAATTTCTATAGTTGTGTCTTGATATAACTGTATGTATTTTGTATTTACTTCCGCAATTTCCTCCAACGTTAAAATTAATTACTCATATATTGTTTCCTGTTCGAAGTCAAATTCGCTAGGTTACCTTCTTCATACAAGTATATTAAACATATTTCTGAATACTGAAGCTATAAAACCAGAAGAAATTATGTGACACAATTCATCATACACATAGTTTAACTGCACACATCTCACACTTACTCTCTCGTACAAGCTATTCACATCATGACAACTTCTGAAGTTTCACCAATCTTCAGTCAAACCACAATCATTCATGGAAACACATTTGGCACTAACAATTACTTAGTTCTGCTTACACATCAGCAGCTACCATCATCTTTTCATGATATTCAGGATTTTCTCCTTCTATGTCCAATTGGATATGCTCTCACAAATCCTGTTAAGGTGTCATAAAGGGCTGTCATGCAGGTCTAGAACACAGCAATGGTAAATTCAACAGATACTGGCTTTTCTTTTGAGTATAAGGACCAAAGATATGAAGTTGATGCTGACATTCTGCTTCAAGTCTTGAGATTGTCTGCTCTTGATGGTGCTTCTGATACTCACACCAATGAGCAGCTGTTTGATATGCTAAGGACTTTAGGTTATCAAGGAGAAATGACAACCATTGGAAAACTGGTCAGAACCAAACTGAAAAGAGAGTGGAACTTTTTCTTTGACTGCATCAGTAGATGTTTCTTGAATAAGACAACAAACTTTGATGCTCTTCCATCCACTTCCCTGAGAATTGGGTACTCTCTTCTTAACTCTGGTAATTTTGATTATGGTAATACTATATTACAGTTCATAATTGCTATGATAACAGATGCTTCAGGAGTAATAGGGTATACTAGATTTTTACAACTGATTTTCACTTATCAATGCCCTAATGATATTTTTGATGATAATGAATTACTCCCTGTTTTTCAAATTTCTTCAAAAGCAATCACTGATCATATCAAAGGGATGAAAAGAATAAATTTTCAGGACCACCCTTTCTTCCTAGAGAGGTCAGGTAATTTCTGTTGAGAAATAGACCTACTCCTACACAAGTGCCTGCAAATCCTGATGCTGGCACCTCTGTTACAATTCCTGATGCTAAGAATCAAGAATTCTCCCATCTTGTTTCTAATCCAAGCATTTCTTCTTCCAAACAGCAAACACAACAAGCCTCTAAATTAGCCTCCTCTGCTGTCTCTCAAAAGACATCAGTTGTAACAAAGAAAAGGCTGGTTAAGAAATCTGTCACATCTGGATAGAAAGCTAAACAAGTCTCACTGAGTGAGAGTGAGAAGAAAGAAGACTGCTTTCCAATCAGAACAAGAAGACTGATCATTCAAGAAGATTTTGAATCAGATGATCAGATGCTAATAGGGTCCCTGTCAAAAATCAAGAAGTCCATTGATCAAAATCCTGATGAGTTGATTGACACTACTGGAATCAAGGAGCCAACTATTGGTGCTAGTGCTCTGCTTGACAAGTTTCCAGTAATTGAAGCAATTGCTGAACACAAGGAAAACGCAAAAAGTCAGTTGAAAAGAAGAAGTGAAGAAGTAGTTGGATAAATCAGAAAGAAGAAGAATACTCAGCCTCTTGACAAGGATGTTAGTACACAAGAACCTAGGTCTCAAAGGGATTTAGCAACTGCAACACATCCAGTCACACAAGAACCATCTTCTCAAAGGGAAGATGCAGACACTGAGGCTGCACAAATTATTGTTAATATTGCTCAGAGTGATCTTCTTACAGACTCTGTTCAACTACTTCAGGAAAAGCAAACTCATCAGGAGATACTGTCACGAGTGGATGCAATCATTGATGATCCTATTTTTGAGAAGAGCACACAAGAACCTTCACCAAGCATTGCGGAAGCAGCTCACATGTCTCAGACTCCACAAGAACCATCAGTTCAAAGTATTGATGCTGGTCTTTCACCTTCTCCTGACAGATCAAATCCTGATGATACAACAGTTCCTACTGAGAATCATCCTTCAACTGCACTAGCTACAGTTGATGATCCATTACTAGTTGTTAGTTTGAGAAAGCATCCTGATGTGCTATTTGTTCCTCCACTTTCATCACTTCCACTTGAGGAATCACCTTTAGGTATTGTTAAATTCTCATATATTCTAATGTTTGTATGATTATAAATAGTCTCTTATTTGAGGTTACCTCTATTTATATGAAAAGCATACAACTCTTCTAAACCATCTCTTATTTCTCTTCTATATGTGTGATTGAGCCTTTCTGTGAGACTGTGTGAAAATAAAAAAAAACAAAAAATATTTTGAGTGGTAGTCTCCTGTACTGGCAAAAGGAGAGGTAGTTTTGAGACAAGAATCTTATAAGTTTTTCTTTACTTATAAAGTTTCTTCTGTGAGAATAATATTAATCTTAAAAATAATATATTGTATGAGAAGTGATGAGATCACTTGAAAAGAATAGAGAAATTAAGGTGTTACTATGTTTCTGTTTCAGTATCACATCAGCCACAGGCATCTCTTGCAAAGAATCTGGATAAAGGCAAGGCAATTCTACTTGATTCTGCACATTCTTGTGATAGCTTGTCTGACTCTGACAATGATAATGATGATGATAATCCTGATACTGCTCAGCTTAAGTCTGCAATTAATGCATCTAAGAAGTCAAATGTTGGTTCTTCTTCGCACTTCACTGAAAATCCTTCTTATTACAATCCTGATGCTGATTATTTCAGACAGACAGAATGGGATTATAAATGGAGACTTGAAAATACTTCTATCTCATCTGCTGTTGGCTTGCAACACATTCATCGTGCTTATGATGAAATTAAAACTCCTGATCTGAAGTTGCATCTTAAGGCCACAACTATTTCTGTTAAAGGAATTCACTCTGAACTTGATGAAATGAAGAAGTCTCATGCTGGTGTCAAATAGAAAATTGATGGATTTTTGCTTCACACACCTAACTCAGCTGGAATTAAAAGTATGAAAAATACCATCAAAGATGTTGTTAAATCTCAAGACAGCATGGCCTCTAGACTTTCCTCCTTGGAAGGCAAGGTTTCTTCTATAAGTGACAAACTGGATGCTCTGTTTTCTCTTCTTTCAAATACTAATGCCAAAAAGGGGGAGAAGATAGCTGCTACAAAATGTACATCAGATTCCAATAATTACGAATGATATGTTATATCTATCTGATACTCTAGCACACCTGAGACAAAGCTGCCAGGGATCCTCCCCATGACTGCAAGCGACTAAGTCCCACACCGATATACTGGTTATTTGTTGTGTTGTGTCATTTAAAAGAAAGCAAGAGCTATAATGCCCAGCATAATAATGTACAGTATGAAAATGAATGTATGATAAACTCACATACAACATCATATTTTATAGTTACATTTTATTCGAAAATAGTTTCCCTTGGTGATACACACCTTTTACGAAAATAATCCTTTGGTGGATTTTATTAACCTGCGAATACCTTAATAGTAAACCCAACACCTAGGCTTGGGTTACGGTATTGCATCACAATTCCAATTGGAAGAATAGGATATTCGTTGGAGCCACCGCATACGATGATCAGTCATACTACGATAAAAGTAACCTTTTCTACTAGTAGAAGGACGACACCTTCGTATCCCGGTTATCACCCTTGTCGCATTCGGGCTACGTGTCCCATTTTTGGGTATACACATACTTCACAAGTTCCTGAGTACCTTCTCCTACGGTACCTTTGGTAGTCCATCTAGCACACATAGTACCAGAGTCTACCCCTCCCTTGTCCTTTTTAAAAAGAATTCTATCATATCTCGAGAACTCGAACCACATCGAAGTTCCCCAAGCATTTTGCTTGTTGATAGAACAGCTTATCTCACTAAGATATAAGTGTATATATGTATATACGTAGTTCCGAGATTTTCGGAGGAAGTACTAAGGATGTGAGTTGACCGTTGTCAACAGATAATTAAATAAGGGGAAAAAGTTTCTCCTTGAAACTATATTTAAAATATTAAATAAATCGGGATAATATTATCCGACGATCTGAAATTATTCGAATGATCTTCGAAATCAGAAAGTAGTTTAAATCTGGTTCTATGATTTTTAAATCAATAATAACCCTTTAATAATTAATAAATAATTAAATGATAATTGATAAATAATTAAACTTCGAATGAGTTTACTTTCTAAAAGAATACTTAAAATAATATTCCTCAACTAGTTTATGTCTACGTAGTTAATAATCTTAAATGATTAATCGGGTTTGAAATAAATAATCATTGGAGTATACTACTCCCATAATAAAGGAATAAGTATATAGTATTTATTATTCGAACCATAAAATATAGTTGAGGTAATATGATCGTTGGGAAATCGTTTTAATAAAAGTTCGAGGTATTTTATTGTTTCGTAAGTGGACGATGAGTCCCTTTAAAACGTACTACTATGGACTTATAATCGCCCTATAATATCACCGGGATGATTTCCGGGTTTATATTTTATAAAACAAAACTGACCGACTCTCGGTCTTATGACTTATACATCACGCTTTACTATAGCGTTAATATTCTTAAATAATCACCTCCGGAATACTTCCGGGTTTTCATCAATTTTTACTGACCGATCCTCGGTCTAAAATATATACATGCCATGCTACTCGTTAGCGTTACATTTTCAATTATAAACTCCTCCGGGATACCTCCGGGTTTTTATAATCTTACACCGACCGACTCTCGGTCTAAATATAACATTTCGAACTCGGTATGAACATATACCAGAAATTATCAACAATTGAGTAATGTAATACATCTCAAACTTCGTAAAACAGTTTAAAGCAATCTCATGCATATATCACAGTTTTGTAAAATATTCACAACACAACAGTTCTTAAAAGGTAGGGTTTGAAAACTTGCCTGGATATCTCGCGGTGGAGGATGCTCTAGGTTCTGCTCGGAAATCTATAATCATAAACACAATTCGTTTTGTTAGGTCTCGTCCTAATTTATGGCGACTCACACTCATGCGCTACTTATTATGCACCCTCTCAACTTATACTACCCTTATTATTACTTCAAGTTCTTATTCACATTATGGTCGCTTCATTTTTCTAAGTATCTTAAGTTCATCTTCATTTTCGCCATCGGCTCCACTTATGGATTCTATGGTTTCTAATCGCGCGGTCTCAGCTCTGACATTTTTATAAAACTGAAAAATCAATATTTTCACTTGAAATTTTAATGGAAGTTAGGAAACTCAAAATACTACTCTCTGTAAAAATTTCATGATTCATGAACATTCTTAAGTCAATCCTTTATATTTTCAAAGTTCGTAATTTGTAGCAGTTTTTTGTCGCTTAAATCACTTTTAGTAAAACGGCCATAACTTTTGATCCGTAAATCGGAATCAAGCGATTCAAGCGCCTAAATGATCCTTATAAAATTGTATATAATAATCAACGATTATTTTTCAAGAAACTACATTTAAAACTTCGGGACTTTCTGCAGAAACTTAAAGTTACGATTTGTTGGTTTTAACGGAGTTACGTTTACGATCGGGGTTTCGTTTACGCCCTAACTCTTAACACAACCACCAACAATCATCATTTCATCATTAACACACAAACTTCTCTCAAGAAAATCATGTTCTTGAGGAAACAACAATCAACCTTAAATCTACTTAACTTAAACTTCAAGATCTCAACAATACCACTTCTTAAACTATGTTTTCTACCACATACTAAATGGATCTTAAAAATGAATCTTAAATAAAGTTGGGCCAAAGATTTTTACCTTCCTTGAAAGCTTGAGATGTTTTCTTGAGGATGGTGGAGGCTTGGAAATGCTTGGTATGATTTTTGGAACCTAAAACCACCATTGAAATCAAGAAACCAAAGATGAGTTACTATTCATACTATTCACACTATTCACTAGTGACTTTCTTGATTTTATTTCACCCATCAAAACTTGATAAAAAGAGATGAAAGAATTTTCTTACCTTAGTTTTATTGTTAGGAAGCTTGAGAATTAATGGGGTGATTTTACCAAGGCTAGATTTTGAGTTTTGAATTTGGATTTCTCCCTTTTTGGAGATGAGGCCGAATGGAAGCTTGAAGAAGGGGGGTATTTATGCTTGCTTCTCTTGGTTTCTTCTTGGTTGTTTCTTGGAAATGGGTGTGATATCTTTCCTTGATTTGATAATCTTCCTAGTATAGCATTCTAGGTTTATTCCTTGTTGCCAAATCCATGAACATATCTTAGGTAGCTTCCTAGTTTCCAAGTTAAACTACTTGTGTTAGCTTCCTTAGCACACAATTTGATAGCTTGCTTGATCATCCTATGGTTAGCTTACTATTTGATAAAGTAACCATGGTTACTTTCTTACCATGGTTTAGTTAGTGCGTTACGTTTATTTAATCGTTTACGCGTTCGCTCGGTTGCTTAAACGTTTTCGTAACACTAACTCGTAAGTGGTTCGTGACGTAATTCCTTTCGTATTTATTCCTTATATTTTGATTTATCATACTTGAATATAAATCCGTAGGGTTTTAATCTCGTTATTATATTGTGATTCCCTTAATCCTCGATGAGTCGTAAATACGGTCGTTTTTCAAAGTTCGTTTTCTTCGAAAACTAATAGCGTTTACATACACTCATTTGGTACGTATAATCGTAATATCAACTCCGAAACTCATTTTCTCATGCACTACATAGTGTGGGCTAAAAAGTTTTCCCCGTCCGTCAGAGTTACTATTCATTAACGTTTTACAAGGTCTCAAAAATTCAAGTTGTTATATTACTATTCATAAAGTTCTTTTACCGATGTCAAAAATTTGGGTTCTTACAAACCATCTACCTCCAACCCAACAGACATCCCTTCGACATAAAACCCGTCTCAACAACCCTCACACTTAATGTCCCAGTGGCTACAGGATGCTCAGGCTCAACTAATCACCATGAATGACCTTCTGGAAGATCAACTTTCTGGACTTTCCAACATCACACAACAGCTTCTTACAACAGATATATCAAGGAGGGCATCTTAATTGGACATTCTAATCAACAAGGTTAACAGAGTGATTCATGAAGACACTCTCTTGATCAATGAATTGAAAAATGCTCAAGTAGCTGCTTTTCCAGAAGCATATCTCCAACCAAGCAAGGGAGTGGTATGCATCTGTCCAAACACCAAACATTGCAAACATTTTCAAATTCCAAAGCAATGTGTCATGGAAAACAAGAAGCTGATAATGATTCTGGAAAGACAAAGCAATACAAGACTGTTAAAGATGAGGATATGATCAAGATACTGGGGAGATACTTGAGAGATGCTGAAACCATGTTGCCTAAAACTCAAATCAATACTAAGGATAACTTGGACGATGGTGAGCAGAAGAAAGATAATCAAAACCCTTTTGGCTCAAATCCAAGTCAATCCTGTAGAGCAACTGGCAGCAAAGTAGAAGAGGAGAAAAGGAATGATAAGAAGAGGGGTGATGAAAGGAGAAGGAAGAAGAGGGAAGATGGTAAAGGTACCAAGAAAAATTCCCTACCAATCCAAATCTCACAAACTCAAACCCTTAAGCATGCAAAATCAAACATTCAACCACCTTTAACCTCTAAACCTAAACTTTTGTACAAACTGGAAACACCTTACTCAAAATACCAATCACTTATTGCTAAACCACCCTAAAGAAAATCATAAACCTACCTTCATTTAAGCCACCAATCAAGATTCATTTTAAAACTGTTGGGAGAAAATCAAAGAAGCTTCAAGTTGGAAATGGAGTTATCTGGAATTGTTTTAATCAGACTGATTTTCTACCTCTAAATTGGTGCATCTCAGATGATGACTACTTTCAACAATTATCTGAATAAATGGTCAAAATTTGGGTTGTATCATATAGAGAAATCAGAATCTATTATCAGGATGGCTCCTTCACTCTACTTGACGGGAATTTAATGGATACACTTTCAACCACAAAATTTAAGAGGATGATTAGCTTGATAAAGGATAAGGACATAAGTACAAGGGCATGGAAGGTTGTGATGTGTGTATGGTTGAAAGAAAGGGGTGATAGAAATGCAAAGGAAAGGGATGAAAAAGAGGAAAGGGAAAGAAAGTATGCAAACGAAATAGAAATGTTTGAGCAGAGATCTAATGAACTCAAGGCAAAGGGGCTTAGCAGAAAATATCAAAGGATGGACATTTTCTAAACATACAAGCTGACAGATTCTCAAGATTCAGAGTTGGTTACTTGAATGGTTATTCATTGGATGATTGGATCAAGCTTGTGGAAGCTCTAAGAGGGACTGAAATCATAGAGGAACTTCAAGTACTTGTAAATGTAAAGGACCTCATTAGAAAACAATCAAGCTATGAGAAATTCATGTGATGACTATAATTATTAAACTTATGTAATTACTCAGTGTATAAAAGCTATATTTGTTATTCTGTCAGTTTTATTTAATCACTTTATTTATTTTTTGTAACTTGGGGTTAGTCTTGTTTTCAGGAATGAATTTATGATAAGCAATCTTGATGTTGTCGTGATTTTTGGAGTCCTGCAGGTGTGAGGAATGATTTGGAGGCAAGATACAGTTTAAACCGTATCATTCGGAGTGGTTTTGGGGGCTGCCAGAACTCGGTCGGAGTTGGCAAGTCACCGGCCGGACTTTGGAAAACCCAGAACTCCGGCGGTGTTCTTTTATAACCCGCCTGGGTTCTTGGCGACCCGGTGGGTTATTTTTTTGACTCGACTTTGATTCTTCAGCCCTGAACCCAAAATCTTGAAAAGTTTTTTGAAATTTCCTTTTTACTTTTAATTCAAAAATTGTTTTCTTATTTCCAAAAATCATTTATTTTATTTCAAAAAAAAATCATTTACTTATATTTTTAATTCTAAAACTTATTTACTTAATTATTTTAAATTCCTAAAATTATTTTCTTTTATTATTTTCAAAAATCTAATTTGATTTAATTATTTATAATTTATTTTAGTTAATTATTTATGAATTTAATTAATTGATTAAAATCATTTAATCAGTTAATTTTATATATAAATAGTTAAATAATTGTAAATTATTTATAATTAATTCAAATAATTCCTAGAAATTATTTTTAAACTTTTAAAAATTATATTTTGGTATTTAAAAGTCAATTATTATTATTATTAATTGATTTGATTCCATTTATTTCTTATTTTATTCATAATAAATAAACCGTTCATCCGTTTAATACGAAACGAACGCGTAAAGACCCAGAAAAATATTATGCTTTCAATAAAAATACTTTTGTGGCCTAATTCCTTTTGTATTGCAATGTCATTTGACTTGTTTGTCCTGTTGAGTCGGTATCTGATCGGTAAACGCTATTATTGACCTACTTTTAATTCTGAACGTACTAAAACCTATGTTTTGATGATCTGACTTATATGTTATATGAAATATGTGATTACATGATATATAAATACCATAATTACGTGTTATGTGATATGCATGTTATCTGTTTACAGTTTTAAAATGCCATGCTTAGTTATAAACGATCGAGTAGATGTCAAGACATATAGTTACATCGATTGAGTTTGGTTCTGTCAGTTAAGATAGCCCTTTTTTATAGAATCAAGTAGCAAGGATTGTAGTCAAGTACTAGACGGAGTTGATAGCCAGCAGTTATAAGCCAGGGTTTTAATGAAAAGTTATTGAGCATACCAGGCAAGTATTCTCCCCTATTCTAAATTCAGAATAGCTTATTGTTTTACATATTCAAAATATAAGAACTGTTTATAAATACTCTGATAGCGCATTGAATATCAATACTCCTATGTTTATTGACATTCTCTTATTCTATCAATCATTCTACTAGAACCAATCTTTTGATTTGATAGATAGTGAATAACTATACTATCCAGATATACTCTATACAGTGAAACATTGAATTGAGATTAGCGAATAACTAATTATTCCGGTTATTTCACCATCAGTTGTTGAGATAACTCCGGACCATGCGATATGGGGAGTTGAATACATAAGGATGTCATTGATCTGACTCCTTTAATCAAAATTTATTTTGTGAATTGATTATTGGTTAGCGTAAGAGGCCGAGGCACCGGTCCAGCGTGAGCTATTATAGGAAATTGTAATATCTTAATAGGCGAGTATATGCCTTTTTATGGATATCCAATAGGTACGGTATGGCTGCGGGATATCGATACCTATATTTACGGTATAATTGCAGGATACAGGTGCTGTTTCATGACTGATCATCAGGAACAACATGGTGCATAATTGTGTTTGATTAAAATGTCGCTTAAACTCTAAAGTTTATATCAGCTTTTATTTTACTCAGATATTGTTATTGTTATTCATTTACAAACTTCATTTCACTTGCGGAGCATCTCTTCGCTCATACTTGTTTATTATTCTAATCTTTCAGCTAAGCCAGAGCAGGCTTGAGTCCCAGGTTTGATCCGAAGTCGAGTTCTTGTAGATAGTTTGGTGTGTTTTTCAGGTAGATTATTTTGGGACGCTTGAATAGTTTAGAAGTTTGTAATAAAATTTGAATAATCTGTAAAACTAATTAGACTTATGGTTTGTAATAAAATTTGGTTTGTTTTAGTTCCTGTTCCATACTATAACCTGTGATCGATCTAGTGCATGCAAGGGGTCATATTTATTATATTATTCCGCTGTGATTATTTTATTATGGTTTATTGGCTAGTGACCCCCAAATATAAACCCCGGGTTTGGAGGGCGTCATAGGTTGGTATCAGAACTACAGATTATGGTCACTGAAACAGGCTTAGAATTGTCATAGATGAGTCATAGGAAGATCACATAAGATAGGTGTGTATAGTTTAGCTCTTATAGGGTTAAATTTATGTTATTGGGTTGGGTTATAGTTAAGTTATTTAGGTTTCCTGTTTTGTGTTTAGCCTTAGGCCTTTGTGTTATTGCTTTGCTATTTTGTTGGTTTTGAGGATGGTAAGAAATGTTAAAAAAGAGGTTAGAAGGTTGTGTTGCAACCCTATCCACCATTTGTTGGTTTATTTGATATTTTGAGCTAGGGTTTAAAAGGTTTGGATAATTTTTTGTCAATTTTATTTGTGTTATTATTCTTGAGATAATAAGCAGGATTATGCGATAATCATGTCGCTTGTGTTAATATGGTAGCAAGTTTATGATATTTTGAGAAGAGATAATGCTTAAGAATTTTGATATGCTAAAGAATTGCTACATATTTAACACAATGATTGACATATTGTTATATATTTTTCTTGTTTCTTAGCAGAATAATGGCACCAAAGAGGAGGAATAATTCAGGAGAGGATCGTACCGAGGGTCGTACAGATCCAGCGATTTTCCAGATGTTAGGACTGATACAGCAACAGCAGCAGCAAGCAGCAGCACCACCTGTAGTGACTTTCAAGCAGTTTCAAGCTGTGAAGACACCTCAGTTCAAGGGAAGTGCTGATCCTGTGGAAACCAATGCATGGCTCAAGGAGATGGAAAAGGCTTTTGAATTAGTCGGAGCAGGAACTGAACATAAAACCAAGTTTGCAAGCTACTTTCTGAAGGGCGAGGCGAACTATTGGTGGGAATCCACGCGAGCATTGGAAAAAGGTGAGTTTATAACTTGGGAAAGGTTTAGTGAGCTGTTTCTGGAGAAGTATTTCCCGAGGTATATGAAGAATCAAATGGAGATCAAGTTCTTGAACCTAACCCAAGGAGATCTTACTGTCACTGAATATGAAGCTATGTTTATTGAGTTAGCGAGGTTTGTGCCGGATCAGGTTGACATAGATGAAAAGAAAGCCAGAATATATGAACAGGGATTGAAATTTTAGATTCAGAATAGGGTGGCCATGTTTGAGTTGACTTTATATGTGGCAGTGGTTCAGAAAGCAATGGTGATTGAAAGTAGGAGTGACATGTCTCAAAAAGGAAAGGATGGGAAGAAAAGGAAAATAGAAACTTCGGAAGGAGGTCAGCAACAAGGTAATTTTCAGGGCCATTTCAACAAAAGGCCAGAGTTTTAGGGTAATAGGAAGATGGGATTCAGGAAACCACAATCAGGAAGTGGAGGACAAGGCAACCATTTTCGATATTCAAATCAGCAGAGGTTCAATCGTCCACCAATGCCAGATTGCAAGTTTTGTGGCAGAAAACACTTTAGGGTTTGCAAAGCTAATTATGTGTGTTACAAGTGTAATATGAAGGGACATCATGCATATGAGTGCCGCAATCAGATCCCAGAAGTTACATATTTTCGATGTGGGAAAACATGACATTACACCAACAACTGTAAAGAGCAAGCTCAAGGTGCAAATGTACCACAGATCACAGGACCATCATCTCAGGGTGTGCCAAGGATTGAGGGGGCACTAGTCAAGAACCAGCCAAAAGCTAGAACATTCAATACGACTATGCAGGATGCTGTTCAGAGTTCTGACGTGGTTACAGGTACGGTTCTAGTAACTCCGCAGATGCTAAAGTTTATTTGATTCTGGAGCTACAAGCTCATTTATTTCCCAAGATTTTGTCAATAAATTGCATTGCGAAGTTAAGTTGTTAGAACAAGCATTAATGATAGAATTAGCTAATAAGAACCAAGTTTCCGTCGACCGAGTGTGCCCTAGGTGTGACATCGAGATAAGAGGACATCATTTTTATGCCAACTTGATACCTTTTAAGTTGGGAGAATTTGATATTATCTTAGGAATGGACTGGTTGTCAGAGAATAATGCTCAGATTGATTGTAAGAATAGGAAAGTAAGACTTCAGACCTTGAATAGCAAGAAGCAGATAATATTTCGAGGGAGTAAGCAAGAAAAAAAGTTCTTAACGATAGCTCAAGCGAAAAAGTTATTACGTCAGAATTGCGAGGCGTATTTGGCCCATGTGGTAGACACCAATAAGGAAGTTCCAGCACTAGAAGCAATTCCAGTTGTTAATGAGTTTCCAGATGTCTTTCCAGACAATCTTCAAAGATTACCTCCCGATAGAGAAATTGAATTTGCGATTGACTTAGCACCTGAAACAAAGCTCCGTATCGGATGGCACCAGTGGAGATGAAAGAATTGGCAACTCACCTGCAAGATCTTTTGGAGAAAGGAGTTATAAGACCCAGTGTATCCCCGTGGGGCGCACCAGTACTGTTTGTCAAGAAGAAGGACGGGAGTAAGGGACTATGTATTGATTATCGGGAACTGATGTAATACCCCCAAATCCGGGGTCGGGGATTCGGGTTGTCATGAGTTCCATTTCCCTTAAAACACCCAATCTTAATAATTAATCAACTACTCTATACTGTGACCCCACAATAAACACACACACCACACGTTATAGTCTCAGAGATGAACATCCAAAAATAATCATAAGTCATTTTATTCCACAATTATATGCCAATACACCTTAAAAGGGTTTCTGAATAAATTTACATTTCTTTGCCATTATTACAATTCATAAATATACATAATCTGGTACATCAAAAGTTGAAAGCCTAGCCTATTGGTAGTTCCTACCTCAGCTACAGCGACATCAACGCCTATAGGAAACTGCAGAACGTTTCCTATCCGCTCGCGAATTGGGAGCTTGGTCCTGTCCATCTTGTCTATCTGATGTTGTGTGATGAAAGAAGAAAGCAAGGGTGGGCAGCAAGCCCACCAAAATAATATGTATAATGATTAACAATATATGAGCCTTCTCATAGTACTCATGAAAATCTTGGTCAAAAGAAATGAACCAAGTTTGGTATCTTAATGCGATGAAGTCGCAAAATATTCAGTATATATATATACATATATACTTTTCAAAATATTGGAAGTCCTCTTCCATGCATAATATACACATAGTTCCAGTTTATAACTGTATACAAAAAATATCGTTGCAAGGTGATCTCATATATCTAACCTTGTCTCAACGTTTTTCTGAAAGTCTATGTCATTCATAAGACAACCATTAACTAGATATAAGTTTAAAAGATGAAGTTACAAGATACTCCAATATACTTATATCTTTTCCAAATACTACTTGAACTACCACCGTTCAAGTTATAATTAGTTTCAAAAGGGTCATCCCATAGATGAGACCACAAGTTAAGACTTGAATGGATTCAATCTTTAAAATATTATTAAATGAAATAAAGTTACGAGATACTTTATTTAGTCCCGATATATATATATCCACATATATATCTCTTAAACATTTCCTGGAACCTCTGTTATGTAAAGTATGAACAGAGTTTGAAACATCCCATGAATTTTGGAAAGGAAAAGAATTTTGGCATAAACCCGATATCTTGCTGATCAGGCAAAGATACCAATAAGTAACCTTTTCTACTAGTGGATGGATGAATCCCCCACCGGTCATCACCCTGGCCACATAAGGACCTTGTGCTGGACCGCCACCCGGCCTCTTACGCGTTGATGGACTGCCACCCAGCCACTTACACTTTGATAGACCGTACCCCGGCCTGTCGCTTATGCCGACTCAATTAGATTGGCTTACTTCCCGAACATTGGGCAAGTAATCAATTCATTCATCAAAACAGCAACCTTGTTGCGAATATAAAATACACCACAGAGCCGGATCCCTTAGATTTTTGAGCGAGTATTCAAGTCCCCTTAAAATGGGAGATCTTGAATTAGAAAACAAGTTTTGAGATCCACTCTACCTTTTAATTTCATTTTGAAGACTCGAAAACATTTTTAAGAATGTTTGGAGTAATACTGATTTATTAAAATAAATCAGTCCCGATATGAAAGAAATATCTGAATATTATTATTTAAATAATATTCCCATAAGAATAATTGAGGTAGAAGTTGGAAAACTTATACTTGAATGAATAGCAAATAATCAAAGATATACTTATACGAAAGTAATATCTTATTTGAATAATCAAAAAAATAAGTTTGATTATCGAAATATTATTCTTTAATAAAATAAAGAATATTATTAAATAATAAACGGAGTCATAAGTCCTCGAATGAATATTATAAATAATATTCATAAAATAAAATAAAGGAGTCATACATCCTCAAATGAATATTCAAATAATATTCATTAAATAATATAACTGAGTCATAAGCCCTCAAATGAATATTCGAAATAATCTTCAATTAATAAAATAAAAGGAGTCATAAGTCCTCGAATGAATATTCAAGTAATATTCATTAAATAATATAAAGTTATCGAATAAACTTTATTCGATTAATAGTTGTGAAAACTATAACCATATATATATAAATATATAAATATATAAAGTCTACTCGGGATCCTCGACTCCCGGTTTTAGAAAACGTTTTCATCTTTGGGTCCCTATACTAAGGGTATATGCAAATTACCGCTATCCTCTAGCATAGGTATTATCAACTGAACCAACAGATATATATGGCAAGAATACGAAACAGGCATGCATATATATACCATATCAGCATGCTTCAATATATCGCAACATTTGCTAATTAACCAACATGCATCTATCGCAAGATAATGCATATACAAATATACATCACAACAACAGTATAACGGGTAGAAAACTTGCCTGAGCAACTGGGGGTTACGAATGGCTCGGGACAAGTCTGGTAACCTATAAGCAACAAGTAAGTTGGAATTAAACAAAAGTCACTTGTAAATCTATACTCTAACCAACTCAGACTCTAACGCTCATTTTGCGCTTAACGATTTACTTAAGTCGCTCGAGTACCCTCGGCTCCACCATTTTTAATAAATTACCCATTTCGAGTTTTAAAGAGATTCTTTCGCGAGTGCCTTACCATTTGCCTAATACACTTTACATAAATGATTCATACTCCAATTAGTCCTTTAGGGTCCTTAACCAATGTTTCAAAGTAAGGCGAGGGATAATGTTTTGTTCGCGAAATGCCGTTACTTAAAACGGCCGTTTCTTCTAAACCGTACATCGGAATCAAATGAACTACATATCAAAACGAAGCTCGTAACATGAACTATCTAATCATGGCAATGGTCAAAACCTAGCAGGGAGTTCTCAGGTCCTAATGTTATGAACAAAAGCAGTCTAAAGTAAATCGGACATTACGACGGCTATGTTTACGCGATTTCCCAAATTTTATACCATTCAATTCCATCACCAAACAACCCCAATCCATTCATACCATCAAAGTCCATCAATATCACATCCTAACAGCCCCAAAACCCAATATTATCAACTTTGTACTACCCTCAAACATGAACTAAAAGCTATACTTAAGTTCATTAACCAATAATCAAGATTTACAACTTCAAACTCATTACAAATCCAACCACACTCTAAGTATACAAGGATCATGCCCCTCATGAACTATAACAATCAAAACCATTCCTAATACTCAAAAGTAAAGCTAGGGTTTGAAGTTTTATACCTCCTTAAAGCTTTTAATCAATGAAAGATCCTTGGAATGCCCATGGAAGCCTTGATCTATGCTTAAGCTACCTTGTCCTTACAAATAAAATCAAGAATCAAAAATTTGTTCTTGAAAGTTACTATTCACCCTAAACTTTTAGGAATTGAATAACTAGGTAAATCTTGGATTCTTGGATCCAAACTTATAGCATAACTAAGTTATGAATTATGGAAGCTAAAGAAACAAACCTTATAATTTTTGAAGGTGTGTAGCTTGAGTTTTTGAAAAACGCCTCCTTGTTTTTCTTCAAAAAGCCGAGAGCATAAAGAAGAAGAAAGAGAGATTTTTGTGTTTTTGCTTTGATTTGATTTTTGGTTGGTTGTTTTTATTTTGTTTTAGGTCAATTACCCATTTACCCTTGATTTTGTGTGGTTAATATTCCACCATATTTCCTTCCCTCTTATGTCATGCTTGCATCACTTTGTGATGTCATCACCCCTCCTTTGTCCTCTTTCTATTGGTTGGATGACATCATCCCCTCTAATCTCTTTGATTAACTTCCTAATTATTTGCCTAATGACCGCTGATCTGTTATACGGTTCGCTTAACTTTCGTTCTCGTTTATCGTTTGAGGGATCATACCCAGGATCTTATTACTTGGGTCCCTTAACCTTTCTCCATACATTATATTCCTTTTATGATCCTCTCTTATAATCCTTGAATTTAAATCATTTTAATCATGTTACCTTATACTCAATTCTTTCCGTATCTAGTGGATTTCCGGGAAAATCAAAGTGTTCGGAATTGGATTCTGACGATCTTTACATACACTTATATACCATATAGAGTACTAATAAAATCTCAGAATATCCATAACAGAACCCCTACATAGTGTGGCATGAAAAGTTTTCTCATTCAGCAAAAACACTATTCATAAGGGTTTCAAAAATTTCCGAAAATTGGGGTTATTACAGTCTCCCCTCCTTAAAAGGATTCCGTCCCGGAATCAGATAGAAAATGAATAGGGATACTCTCTTAGCATTGCATTTTCGAACTCTCGAGTAAATTTTCCCACATTGTGGTCCTACCACCAAACTCTGCCTAGTTTGATAATCCTTCTCCTAAGCACTTGTTCCTTTTCACTCTATAACCCTTCCTGGTTGCTCCATATAGGTTACGTCGGGTTGCATATCTATGCGCTCATATGCCCCTATTTATCTGGCATCTGAATTACACTTCCTTAATATTGATACGTGAAACACGTTACGACCTGCTACATGTTCGGGGTTAGGGCTAGCTCATATGCTATCCTCCCAATACGTCTTAATATATCCAAGGGTCCAATAATTCGTGGACTTAGCTTTCATTTCTTTCTGAACCTCATCCTTCCTTTCCAAGGCAATACCTATATCAACACTAGGTCCCCTCCTTCCTATCCCTTGTCCTTTTGTGTCAAATCAACATACTTCTTATGTCCGTCTTGGGCTACTACCAGCCGTCCTCTGATTAAATCTATTAAATCCTTGGTCCTTTGGACCACTGCTGGTCCGAGCATCTTGCGCTCTACATCTTCATCCTAACACAAGGGAGATCGACATTGTCTTCCCTCAAGGATCTCATAAGACGATATCTCAATACTGACATATGATCTATTGTCGTAAGAAAACTCAGTCCGTGTTAAGTGATCATTCCAAATTCTTTCAAGTCTATTGCACAGACTCTCATTATAGCTTTTAGCATTAGAGCTTTTGCTTCTCAATACCCATTCTTTTCCAGTTCGTAATCGCTATCACCTTCCGTTCCTAATATTATACTGGTTATACCTTTGGCTCGTTAGCATTCTATAACCTTTTAATAACCACGTCAACCTTAGTATCACGAATGTGTTTCCATTCCGAATACCACCAAAACTTTATTACTCCTTTTTCAGCTGTTTCTATTTTCGAAAGCTTAATCCTTCATATAGAAGTAAAGGAATTTGTTGAGAGATCACTATGATCATGAACACTTGTTATATCGCATAGTTAGTACAGAAGGTGGTCAGCCTTTAGTACTTGACAAGCAATTAAACAATAGATGGTATCCTATTAGGCTTCTATCACACAGATAGATAGTCATTCGGCAATACCTCCCCTTTCTGGAAGGGTTGTTCTTCTCAGCTTACATGAAACGAAAAGAAGAGAAAAGAACGAATTGAAGAGAATTGTATATATGAAAAAAAATATATTGCCACAAAATATCTGGCTTGGAACCTACCTCTAAACTATAGAGGTTTGTCATAGGAGAACGAAATATATGTGTATATATAACAAGTATTATCGCATCGCATTTCACGTGATTAAATATTTTTGCTATTCCGTCCATCATTCTATGGACCCTTGCTCTTCCTCGAGCTTATACCCAATCACCTTTGAAACTCCCTCGATATCGAAAATCAAATCTGGGATCTCATTCTAGACATCATCGTTACTAGAATTCTATGCTTGCACCGCAACCTTCCTCGTATAATAATACGACTCTCTATTGATAAGAAAGAATAAATATTCACTAGGTAGATACTCTACTTAATTAGTCTATCAATGATAACTTATACACTATCACGACCTGATTAGTGGTACTCAATCTCAACACCCATTCCAATACAACTCTCACGGTTGTAATCATCTCATTACTCGCAGAATCATTGCTACATTACTATGGCCCACCACTGACCTACTGTCGTCATTCACGTTCCATGAAATCTTAATATCTAACCATACGGAGTCCATACATGTCGTATCAAATCCTTCTAAGGAGGTAACATAATCACCATTCATGATTCATGAAGAACACTCATGATCCTGACATACATACATGACATGAAGTAGATAAAAGTGCAGAAGAGTTTCAGTCAAAGCAATGATAGCAGGTTAATACCATTCTTAATCATATGCCTTCAATAGAAGACTTAACTCAAAGGTTCGTTTAGTCCTTTTTGAAATATGGTCCTGGATTATTCTCACGATAGGACCTTCTAAGATAGATAGCCCGCTCATGGCGATTACACGAATTAAACCTTTACCAACTACTATTACGGTTGGGTATTGCACAGTCATCAGAAGGAATGTCAATCTTCCAAACCATAATACAACCTTCACAGCTTTAACCATCATCACTGTATTCTTTTGGTACAAGCGCCTATAATTATCCTTTTACCTTTAAAGTGTCGGCCACCTCTTTGGCCTTTCCTGATAGTAATAGTTCCTTATAATCAATGTCTTTTAACCGCCTTCAACTAAATTTTCTACCTCATTTTAATCACTGTTTATGTGAAAATGCTTTTCTCAAGTCCTGGTGAGAAAAAAAATCACCATTTTTCCATAAGTCATTGCCTCAGTCTTTAGAGGTTAATCACCGTCACGACTGACTCTCAATTATACTTAGAACATCTTTTATCTTAAGCCCTAATTGCCCTGAACAATTTCGACCATTACTGGTTTGATCCATACTTTCTCGTGGTTTAACACGTGCCCCACTTGGCAACATTATAATTACGTCATATTTCCTTTATCAACATTTCTATTCTTGAGAATTTTGAATATTACCTTTCTCCTTGTAAAACCTCTAAGGTTATCCTTCAATCGTTCCTCCTGTATTCCCTAGATACAGGGCATATCAAAATACCATTTACTATTACTAGAACCATTGTCTATATACTTCTGAAAAAAATTTCCACTGATTCTTAAAGGTTGTTGTTACCTTAACCCCTTTCCAAATCATACTGTCAAAACTCATGATGTCCCTATTAAGGGTGAAATGCCAACCTTTATGCATTCCCCTAGGATTCATTTTAAGTTACCGATGTTCTATCCTTAATTCCACCTTTAAAAGGTACCTGCATCCTTTCATGGATAAATCAAGTCATATATCCCTGACAAGGGTGTCTTATTCAATCATTCCCACCTCGATAGTATATGCCTAATTTCACAATAACATCTGTATTCAAAATGGGGTCAATCAATATGGCCTCCAAAAGATAACAATATTTACCCGCTTTTCTTTCCTAATTTGGTAATGACAACAGGGATGTTCTGGAAGATATCGGTCGTGTTCAACATGAACTTTTTCTTAATAATTCCTCATTTACTTTTGTTGTTTATCTCAACAGTCATCTCAATGTTGGAATATCTCTCATACCTGGCGTCTCCCTTTCTGGGTATCGAGCCACCGGTCTTACATTTCACATTCTTGAAGGTCGCTTCCTTCATCCAATTTTCCTACTTTCTTACTTTCTTGTCTCCTTAGTCTATCCGGGTCTCATTATTTATCCTTCGTACTATCTCAAGGTTTCCTCGAATCCTCCCAACTTACAGGGGATAAAATATATGTATCTCTTATGCCCTCAACCATCAATTTTAACTCATGGTGAATCATCCTCATCCTGACGAATGCATACTTTCTATTTTTATTGCTACAAGTCTTTAAGACTTCCTCATACCTAACTCCCTTATCATACCTCAAACTCTATTGCCTTTTTATTTCTTTCCACTTCAGTCTCCCTTTATTTTCCTTTCTCTTAAAATCATTATTTCATGAACCCACTAATCATTGACTTCAAGCATCACATCGTTCTGGGATTCTTGTCATCAGAACGAATCTTGACAACTTTTACAACTTAGCTTCATATTTCATCATACTCGTCCGCCTTTGTTCTGACTCTAAAGCTTTTACACTATCTCCATAACCTCGGGAATTACTTTCCCGAAACAATTGACTGAACTTTAATCAGTTTATTCTAACCTCTGGCTCCGTGCCTTTCTTGGTCTTTCACCAGTGGTGGCCCTTCTCTTAGGAGGGTAAGTGACAAAACAGTCTTTTGTGATTCGTCAATCATTTTGAATTTCAAATGATTCCTATATTTCCTTTAGCCAGGCTCTTGCCTCGACTGGGTCAACCTGTTCCTTGGAACTCTGTGAGCTTAGCGATTTAAAGGCCACGAAAGAATTTCCTACCGCATTATTTCCTCAAGGTGGTGGTTGGGGATAATAGTCTAAGTCCTTTTTAGACAGGTCCATGAATTTCCGTATAGGAGTACCGTCTCGGGTCTCCTTTCCTTACTCGACTTTCTGTTTCCTTAGGATGAAATGTTTCATCCTTCTCCCATACTTGGGGTTATCTTATACGTTAAAATCCTCATTTTCCACTTCATTATGTTATGGGCTCCTTCTATCTTGATGGCGACCTCCCTGACTATCAGGTTCAGGGTTTGCTCTAAATCTTATTCCTCAACTAGCTTTCATCTAAGATTTCATCTTTAAGTTCTTGAACATTTGGAACCCAAATTCTGTAGGAATGCCTCATTATTCCCTTATCATCTTTCTCGGTATTAATCTCTTATCTATTTGTTGGCCTTCTGCCTTCATTCATCACTTTTTCTGGCACACTATGTTCTTTTTTAATAATTCGGGCTGTATTGCAATCTCAAACAGCTTTTCGGTACCGGCTCCGGTTACCTTCACTTCTATCTCTAAAATCTCTTATAAACTCTCCCAAAGACATTTTCATCTTGAGTCTCTCCTTTTTACTAAGGGCATCAGCCACCACATTGGCTTTCCCCGAATGATAAAGAATCTCCCAATCATAATTCTTGATTAGCTCTAACTGCCTCCTCTGGCGTATGTTGAGCTCTTTCCACGTAAAAATGTACGAGAGCTCCTATGGTTTGTGTAAATCTCGCACTTCTATCCATACAGGTAGTGCCTCCAATCTTTAGGGCAAAACTATTGCCATGAGTCCAAGCTCATGGGTGGGGATATCAAATTTTATATTCCCTTAATGGTCTTGACGCGTACGCGATTACCTTGTTGTGCTGTATAAGAAGCACCCTAATTCTTTATGCGAAGCGTCACTACACATCACAAAATCTCCTTTTCCATCCGGCAACGCCATCATAGGGGCCGTCACCAATCTTTGCTTCAGTTCTTAAAAGTTGTTCTCGCATTTCTCTGTCCATTCAAACTTCTCAGTCTTACGAGTAAGCCGTGTTAAAGGGGCTACCATCTTTACAAACTTGAACGAACCTCCAGTAGTGATCGACCAATCCTACTTCTGGTAGGCGACCTAACCATGGTCATTAATTCATTAGTGGTCCTTTATTCATTCTTGTCAGGATCCTCCATGGGATCCTCCTCAGCAACTATCCCTTCTAGGACAACATCCTCAACTGCTACATCCTCAATATCAACATCATCCGGTCCTGCATTAGGACACTCTATCGGATCCACAATCCGATCTCCAATTAGTAATAAAACATCATCGCGCTGTTGCTCCTCAACCTCAGGGTTCGGAGTCCCACTACCATCTACGATAACGAACTACGCTTCTATCACGATATTTATAAGGGTTCCCATAAGGGTTTTAACTGTCGGTACTACGTTAGGTAGCCCGACTATGAACTTGGCAAGAGTTCTTATTATCTTAGTGAACTTATTATCTTAACGTCACATCATCTCTGAGGTTTATAACGCTTAGCTCTGATACCACTTCTGTAACACCCCCAAATCCGGGGTCGGGGATCCGGGTTGTCACGAGTTCCATTTCCCTTAAAACACCCAATCTTAATAATTAATCAACTACTCTGTACTGTGACCCCACAATAAATACACACACCACACGTTATAGTCTCAGAGATGAACATCCAAAAATAATTACAAGTCATTTTATTCCACAATTATATGCCAATACACCTTAAAAGGGTTTCTGAATAAATTTACATTTCTTTGCCATTATTACAATTCATAAATATACATAATCTGGTACATCAAAAGTTGAAAGCCTAGCCTATTGGTAGTTCCTACCTCAGCTACAGCGACATCAACGCCTATAGGAAACTGCGGAACGTTTCCTATCCGCTCGCGAATTGGGAGCTTGGTCCTGTCCATCTTATCTATCTGATGTTGTGTGATGAAAGAAGAAAGCAAGGGTGAGCAACAAGCCCACCAAAATAATATGTATAATGATTAACAATATATGAGCCTTCTCATAGTACTCATGAAAATCTTGGTCAAAAGAAATGAACCAAGTTTGGTATCTTAATGCGATGAAGTCGCAAAATATTCAGTATATATATATATACATATATACTTTTCAAAATATTGGAAGTCCTCTTCCATGCATAATATACACATAGTTCCAGTTTATAACTATATACAAAAAATATCGTTGCAAGGTGATCTCATATATCTAACCTTGTCTCAACGTTTTTCTGAAAGTCTATGTCATTCATAAGACAACCATTAACTAGATATAAGTTTAAAAGATGAAGTTACAAGATACTCCAATATACTTATATCTTTTCCAAATACTACTTGAACTACCACCGTTCAAGTTATAATTAGTTTCAAAAGGGTCATCCCATAGATGAGACCACAAGTTAAGACTTGAATGGATTCAATCTTTAAAATATTATTGAATGAAATAAAGTTACGAGATACTTTATTTAGTCCCGATATATATATATCCACATATATATCTCTTAAACATTTCCTGGAACCTCTGTTATGTAAAGTATGAACAGAGTTTGAAACATCCCATGAATTTTGGAAAGGAAAAGAATTTTGGCATAAACCCGATATCTTGCTGATCAGGCAAAGATACCAATAAGTAACCTTTTCTACTAGTAGATGGATGAATCCCCCACCGGTCATCACCCTGGCCACATAAGGACCTTGTGCTGGACCGCCACCCGGCCTCTTACGCGTTGATGGACTGCCACCCAGCCACTTACACTTTGATAGACCGTACCCCGGCCTGTCGCTTATGCCGACTCAATTAGATGGGCTTACTTCCCGAACATTGGGCAAGTAATCAATTCATTCATCAAAACAGTAACCTTGTTACGAATATAAAATACACCACAGAGCCGGATCCCTTAGATTTTTGAGCGAGTATTCAAGTCCCCTTAAAATGGAAGATCTTGAATTAGAAAACAAGTTTTGGGATCCGCTCTACCTTTTAATTTCATTTTGAAGACTCGAAAACATTTTTAAGAATGTTTGGAGTAATACTGATTTATTAAAATAAATCAGTCCCGATATGAAAGAAATATCTGAATATTATTATTTAAATAATATTCCCATAAGAATAATTGAGGTAGAACTTGGAAAACTTATACTTGAATGAATAGCAAATAATCAAAGATATACTTATACGAAAGTAATATCTTATTTGAATAATTAAAAAAATAAGTTTGATTATCGAAATATTATTCTTTAATAAAATAAAGAATATTATTAAATAATAAACGGAGTCATAAGTCCTCGAATGAATATTATAAATAATATTCATAAAATAAAACAAAGGAGTCATACATCCTCAAATGAATATTCAACTAATATTCATTAAATAATATAACTGAGTCATAAGCCCTCGAATGAATATTCGAAATAATCTTTAATTAATAAAATAAAAGGAGTCATAAGTCCTCGGATGAATATTCAAGTAATATTCATTAAATAATATAAAGTTATCGAATAAACTTTATCTGATTAATAGTTGTGAAAACTATAACCATATATATAAATATATAAAGTCTACTCGGGATCCTCGACTCCCGGTTTTAGAAAACGTTTTCACCTTTGGGTCCCTATACTAAGGGTATATGCAAATTACCGCTATCCTCTAGCATAGGTATTATCAACTGAACCAACAGATATATATGGAAAGAATACAAAACAGGCATGCATATATATACCATATCAGCATGCTTCAATATATCGCAACATTTGCTAATTAACCAAAATGCATCTATCGCAAGATAATGCATATACAAATATACATTACAACAACAGTATAACGGGTAGAAAACTTGCCTGAGCGACTGGGGGTTACGAATAGCTCGGGACAAGTCTGGTAACCTATAAGCAACAAGTAAGTTGGAATTAAACCAAAGTCACTTGTAAATCTATACTCTAACCAACTCAGACTCTAACGCTCGTTTTGCGCTTAACGATTTACTTAAGTCGCTCGAGTACCCTCGACTCCACCATTTTTAATAAATTACCCATTACGAGTTTTAAAGCGATTCTTTCGCGAGTGCCTTACCATTTGCCTAATACACTTTACATAAATGATTCATACTCCAATTAGTTCTTTAGGGTCCTTAACCAATGTTTCAAAGTAAGGCGAGGGATAATGTTTTGTTCGCGAAACGCCGTTACTTAAAACGACCGTTTTTTCTAAACCGTACATCGGAATCAAACGAACTACATATCAAAACGAAGCTCGTAACATGAACTATCTAATCATGGCAATGGTCAAAACCTAGCTGGGAGTTCTCGGGTCCTAATGTTATGAATAAAAGCAGTCTAAAGTAAATCGGACATTACGACGGCTATGTTTACGCGATTTCCCAAATTTTATACCATTCAATTCCATCACCAAACAACCCCAATCCATTCATACCATCAAAGTCCATCCATAGCACATCCTAAAAGCCCCAAAACCCAATATTATCAACTTTATACTACCCTCAAACATGAACTAAAAGCTATACTTAAGTTCATTAACCAATAATCAAGATTTACAACTTCAAACTCATTACAAATCCAACCACACTCTAAGTATACAAGGATCATGCACCTCATGAACTATAACAATCAAAACCATTCCTAATACTCAAAAGTAAAGCTAGGGTTTGAATTTTTATACCTTCTTAAAGCTTTTAATCAATGAAAGATCCTTGGAATGCCCATGGAAGCCTTGATCTATGCTTAAGCTACCTTGTCCTTACAAATAAAATCAAGAATCAAAAATTTGTTCTTGAAAGTTACTATTCACCCTAAACTTTTAGGAATTGATTAACTAGGTAAATCTTGGATTCTTGGATCCAAACTTATAGCATAACTAAGTTATGAATTATGGAAGCTAAAGAAACAAACCTTATAATTTTTGAAGGTGTGTAGCTTGAGTTTTTGAAAAACGCCTCCTTGTTTTTCTTCAAAAAGCCGAGAGCATGAAGAAGAAGAAAGAGAGATTTTTGTGTTTTTGCTTTGATTTGATTTTTGGTTGGTTGTTTTTGTTTTGTTTTAGGTCAATTACCCATTTACCCTTGATTTTGTGTGGTTAATATTCCACCATATTTCCTTCCCTCTTATGTCATGCTTGCATCACTTTGTGATGTCATCACCCCTCCTTTGTCCTCTTTCTATTGGTTGGATGACATCATCCCCTCTAATCTCTTTGATTAACTTCCTAATTATTTGCCTAATGACCGCTGATCTGTTATACGGTTCGCTTAACTTTCGTTCTCGTTTATCGTTTGAGGGATCATACCCGGGATCTTATTACTTGGGTTCCCTTAACCTTTCTCCATACATTATATTCCTTTTATGATCCTCTCTTATAATCCTTGAATTTAAATCCTTTTAATCATGTAACCTTATACTCAATTCTTTCCGTATCTAGTGGATTTCCGGGAAAATCAAAGTGTTCGGAATTGGATTCTGACGATCTTTACATACACTTATATACCATATAGAGTACTAATAAAATCTCAGAATATCCATAACAGAACCCCTACATAGTGTGGCATGAAAAGTTTTCTCATTCAGCAAAAACACTATTCATAAGGGTTTCAAAAATTTCCAAAAATTGGGGTTATTACAACTGAATAAGCTGACCATTAAGAACAAGTATCTGTTACCAAGGATCGATGATTTGTTTGACCAACTGAGAGGCGCAGTATGGTTTTCCAAGATTGATTTAAGGTCCGGATATCATCAATTGATGATCATGCTAGAAGATATTCCGAAGACCGCATTCAGAACCAGATATGGGCATTATGAGTTTCTAGTGATGGCATTTGGATTAACCAACGCACCAGAAGCTTTCATGGATCTAATGAATCGAGTATTAAAAAAGTATTTGGATAAATTCGTGATCATGTTTATTGACGACATTTTGATATATTCCAAGACAGAAGAAGAGCATGCAGAGCATTTAAGGATAGTTCTTGAGATACTGCGACAGGATAAATTATATGCAAAGTTTTCCAAGTGTGAATTTTGGTTAAAAGAAGTACGGTTTCTTGGACACGTGATCAGCAATAAAGGAGTGGAAGTGGACCCCGCAAAGGTTGAAGCCATAATCAACTGGGAGAGACCAAAGACCCCAACAGAAGTAAAAAGTTTCATGGGATTAGCAGGTTACTACAGAAGATTCATGCAAGATTTTGCGAAGATAGCTACGCCGTTGAGAAAGCTCACCAGGAAGAACCAGAAGTTTGAATGGGATGAGAAATGCGAGGAGAGTTTCCAGGAATTAAAGAAAAGATTAGTATCTTCAATAGTGCTAGTCTTACCAGATGATCAAGGCAATTTTGTAATCTACAGTGACGCGTCATATAAAAGATTGGGATATTTTTAAATGCAGCATGAAAAAGTAACAGCCTATGCTTTAAGACAACTGAAACCGCATAAAGAGAAGTATCCAACGCATGCTCTTGAATTGGCAGCTATAGTATTTGCATTAACGATATGGAGGCATTATCTTTACGGAGAAAAGTGTGAGATATACACGGACCACAAGAGTTTGAAGTATATCTTCACCCAGAAGGAATTGAACATGAGGCAAAGAAGATGGCTAGAATTGATCAAGGACTACGACTGTACCATCAAATATCATCCAGACAAAGCAAATGTGGTGGCCGACGCTCTGAGCAGAAAGGAAAGATTAAACCTGATAACTTCATCTGAGGAATTGATCAAGGAATTTGAGAAGCTTGAAATAGAGATTAGTACCCCAAGTATGTCTACATATGTGTTATGTGTAATGTCTTTTCAACCAGAGTTATTGGAGAAAATAAGAAGATCTCAGGAAGAAGTCATGAGCCATGAACGAGACAATTTGACAGGTGAAGAGATAGGGAGTCAAAAGGATGATAAAGGGATATTAAGATTTTCTTCCAGAATTTGGATACCCAACATAACTGAGCTGAATGATGAAATTCTTCGAGACGCTCACAACTCCAGATACTCAATTCATCCCGGGAGTATGAAAATGTACAGAGACTTAAGAGAAAACTTTTGGTGGCCAAGTATGAAGAAGGAAATTGCAGAATGGGTAAGTAAGTGTTACACTTGCCAGCGAGTCAAAGTGGAACATCAAAGGCCCAGTGGACTGATATAGCCATTGGACATTCCAGAATGGAAGTGGGAATATATTGCGATGGATTTTGTAGTGGGATTACCGAGAACTAAGACAAATCATGATGCTATTTGGGTTATTATTGACAGATTGACAAAGTCAGCGCATTTATTCATATCAACGAGAGGTTTTTAATGGATAAATTGGTTCGGTTATATCTTAAGGAAATTGTGACCCGACATGGAGTTCCAGTATCCATAGTTTCAGACAGAGATCCTCGATTTAACTCAAGATTTTGGAAAAGTTTTCAGGATTGTCTCGGAATGAAGCTAAATATGAGTACCGCGTATCATCCGCAGATGGATGGTCAAAGTGAAAGGACAATTCAGACTATAGAGGATATGATAAGGGTATGTGCGTTAGATTTTGAAGGAAGTTAGGACGAACATTTTCCATTGATTGAATTCTCCTACAACAATAGTTATTGTTACGACCGATATTTTGTGTAATATTAAATGTGAACTCTGTATAATATTTGAGTCGATTATAAATATACTTATTAATCGTACATATGTGTGAATGGAATTTGCTGTGTTATAAATTGCTTTACTCAGAATATGAAATTTTTAAAGTGAGAGTTTTATTAATTGCTCCTATTTTTGATTTATAAAGAATATTATTTACCATGGAAAATTATCTTTTAAAATTTATTTCATTCACAAATTTCAAAAGCGATCTCATAAAATTTCTAAAAAAATCCAAGTTATTTTATGGTATAAATTTTATAATTTTTGAACTTTTATTTTATAAAAATAGATCTTTGAAAATTAATTGTTAAGTAATTAGCAAACTACATGAATATCCTTGCATGCAAATACTGAAAGGAATATGTCCTAAGTCCAATCATGTATTAGGATTTAGGAATAACTTTTATGTAATATGTTTTGATTTCATTGATATTAATAAAGACTTGTTTTGTTTTTATTACGGGCTTTATCTATTTAAGTGTTTAAATAAGATATACCATAGTTTAGAGTAAAGCTTTTTATGGATTATGATGAGATCATAATAGTGAGACCTAAAAAGATGATAACTCTAAACTTAAATAGTTCCTGGTCATAGGATTACTAACTGGTAATTAATAATCCGCAAAGATCGGTACATACTATGCTTGCTTCACTATGAAGGATGTCTGTTCTCATAGAAATTTGTGTGGTGACACTATAGCTAGTATATAGGTGCTTATTATGAAATAAGTTCACTGAACATGACTCGCCCAGCTGAACAACTGATGGAGTTCACTCACGTGTCAGCAGTTGTTCGCTTAGTGATAGTTGTACAAGTATCCTTAGACTTGAGGTCATCATAGTCATCTTGTGTACACTGAACTATGCTTTGGTTTAGTTCTTAGTCTCCAGGGACAATTATTAGGGCTCTTCTGGGTATAGGAATTTGTACACGAAGATAATGTATGATCAATAAAGGATCTACCCCTTCCAGTGAAGGAAGCGAATGTTCAAGGCTGATCCACTTATGCTAATTCAGGAATCTCTGGCCAGAGTAAATGAAATTAGAAAGGAGTTTCTAATTTGCATAGAACTACACATAATATATGGTAAGCAAGTGATTGAATTAGATAGGCTTGACACGAGATCCATACCTTGTATTTAATCGGGACACTGTAGGGTAGAAGGAGTTTATTGTACGGTAACTATTCACTGACAGGTTCTTGGTATTCTAAGCAGTGAATTCATATTATCCGGATAGTCGCGATATGTTGAGAAGCATCACTCACGATGTAGAATAAATGTGATTAATTAAATAATCATATCTAATAAATTAGAGAATTTATATAAATAATGATAAAATAGTTTATTATTATTTATTTCTACTACCGGCTTAATATTGAACCTACAGGGTCACACCATAAAAAGAGAATGATTTTATGGTGGAGGAATTAATTAATAATGGCTAATAATTATTTATTTGTGAAATAAATAATTAATTGGCAAATTTAATAATTGATTAAATGAGATTTAATTGATTATAAATTAATTAAGAAAAGTTCTTAATATTATTAATTAAGGATTTAATTTTTAGAAATTAAACCAAGAGAGAGAATTAATTCTAAAGTGTTTAGAAAAAGGATTAATAATTAAAAGGTGTTTTAATTATTAATGAGAATAATAAATGGGATAATAATAATATTATTTATGGGAAAATTTCAGCTGAAAATTTTGCCTATAAATACACTATTATAGACCCTATTTTATTCTAACCCCAGAAACCCAAAAGTTTCAGAAAACCAAATTCTCTCCACCTCCTCCTCCTCCTAAAAGTTGTTTTCTTGGTGGATACCGGTAGAGTGCTTCACACTTGAGGAGCAACTGCTAAGGATCTCTGATCGTTGTCTCCGAATTATTTTTAAAGGTTAGATTCGATCCCTCGAATTTTTATTCACGTTTTATATGCTTTTATTTGGATTTTGTGTGTGTAAAAGTGTTTTTTCCACGCCCCGCTGCGTTTAAAAATCCAACATTGGTATCAGAGCATAGGTTGTATGCATATAGATCTGTGGTAAAAATTTCAGAATTTTATGTGCTTGTATGAATTAATTATGATTTTTACAAGTTATATTATGGATTAATTTTGTCTGATGAGAAATCGTTTCTCATAATAATTTTGAATGTTGATTTGGGTTCTACAAGTGTTGTAGATCGTCTGGGTATTTTTTTCATAATTTTATGATGTATAGATTTTTTATCATGAATTTTTGAAGTTCTAGCAATTAAAATTCGTAATTAAATAATTATATATATATATGTATTGTATGTATATATATCTGTACTGTATATATTTGTCTGCCGTTGTTACTATTGTTTGCACGGATAGTAAAGGCAAACAAAACAGACATGTCAGGAGAAGTACAGGACAGGCACAATAACCGAGAAGAAAAAGACGGCTGCTGAGAAAATTAAAAAAAAAAAAATATAGGGGTGTAACGCATTCCGGGAATGCGTTACACACCTTGGCGCATTCACGGAATGCGTTACACCTTTTAAATGGCTTAAAAGGCTGTAACGCATCACCGGAATGCGTTACAGGGATTGTAACGCATTCCTGTAATGCGTTACAGCCCGTCTGTTGATATTAAAATTGATTTTCTGGGAGTTTCGTAACTCCGTTTCAGGCGTGCAATATACCGTTGGATTCGTTTTTCCGAGACGGATCTAATGGAGTGATCAATTTTAGTTTATATAAAAGTTTTGAACTGTTTATATTTCCATGAAGTGTTTTAAAGTTGTTTTTGACTGTTTTAATTGCTTTTAAATGCTTCATGTGATACATAGAGATGTATAATGCTTAGACTAATGTGCTAGATGATGTAACATGCCTACCTTGATGTTTATTCATGTTGATATATGTGATATATGCTTAGTTTATCATGCGGTGATAGATTTAGGTGAACTTAAATGAACATAAGGCGTTTGTTAGACAACCTAGTATAGTGAAATTGTTTCATAACCTTAATAATAATATTATGAATACAATCATGAAATTCTTGTGTTTGTGAAACACGTAATTGAATATGAATTTTCGATATAAGAGAAAAGATGATTCTGTCAACAACAGATTTCTATCTGTAAGAAAGGGTTATTAAGTGACGCCTCTTGACAATGCTCCACCCGATCTGGGAATCGTCTGATTATTGATTATTGATTTGAAATATTTAATTTAAAAGGAAGAATCTCTTTATAATATGATTATGATTGTAACGTAATATAATCCCTCTAAAATTAAATAATATCAAGTAGTAATTGGCCAATGATACAACGGGCTTGTGTCGGTCATAGCCTTCCAACATGATAGAAAAGTAGTTCTTATTTTTGAATCATTGTCGGTTCGTGCTACAGCCGAGGGCTTTGATTTCGAAATAAGAAATACTTGTCTATTACATAGAGATGTGTACATTGAATAAGAATCTAAAGGTCGGTACGTGCTACAGCCGTGGGCCTTTGGGGACTGATTCAGCTGTACGGAATGTTGGGTTAGACTTGACTTAGAATATTGAGTTTGTCGTGCTACAGCCGAGACTCAATTATTTAAGAGGCTAAAGTTTGATTAGGGAATAACATGAGATGTAATTGACAAGAGTTGTCTGCCTATTGAACATTACATGGCGGTTCGTGCTACAGCCGGGGTCGTGTAATGGAATGTAGGATCCCTATTCCCACTAGCATTATGAATGCTTAATTTTTCATGTAGGGGGTTGAATAAATTAGGAAAACTAGTGGGAGCCACTTATGAATAAAGACCCGATTCATATAGTGTTTTGAAATGAAATCGAATATTTGCTAAGTGTTGTTATGTGTTTATCATTTACAGATTTACTTTGTACGTTATGTCTTCTGCACTATCACTTAGGAGCATACTGGATGCTCACAAATTGACTGGTCCTAATTATGCTGACTGGCTTCGAAACTTGAGAATTGTTCTCAGGATTGAGAAGCTGGAATACGTGATTGACTCACCTAAGCCTACTGAACCTGCTAGTGATGCACATAATGATGAACACGTTGTGTATCGTAAGTGGATAGATGATGCAAATGTTGCTCAATGCATCATGCTAGCTTCCATGAACATTGAGCTACAAAAGCAACATGAGCATATGGATGCTCACACTATCCTCATGCATCTACAAGAGTTGTATGATGTGGCAGGGAGGACAGCTCGATATGAGATATCAAAGGAGCTGTTCGGGTGTAGGATGTCTGAGGGATCATCTGTGAATGACCATGTACTTAAGATGATCAATTTGATTGAACGTCTTGGACAACTTGGTTTTGCCATGGATGGGGAGCTGAGCCAAGACTTGGTCTTGCAATCGCTTCCGAGTTCGTTCTCGCAGTTTGTTGTGAACTTTCACATGAATAAGTTGGATGTCAGCCTGCCTGAACTCCACAACATGTTGAAGACTGCGGAATCGAATTTTCCCCCTAAGAAGAGTTCTGTTCTTCTAATTGGTGAAGGTTCCAATCCTAAGAAAAGGAAGAGGAACTCTTCCAAGAAGAAGAAAGTAGGTGAGAAAATGCCGGTTCCACCAAAAGCTGAAGACCCCAAGAGCAAAGTTGTTTGCTTTCACTGTAACAAGGTGGGGCACTGGAAGAGGAACTGCAAGGTTTACCTTGCAGAATTGAAGAAGAAGGGTAGTGAGACTACCGCTTCTGATTCAGGTATGTTCATGATAGAAGTGAATATGTCATTTCTACTTGGGTATTAGATACCGCCTGTGGTTCTCATATCTGCAATTTGTTGCAGGGACCAAGGAGAAGTAGGACTCTTGAGGAAGAGGAGGTGATTCTACTGATGGAAATGGAGCAAGAGTTGCTGCTGAAGATGTAGAATCATTTCATTTACATAAGCCTACGGGCAAGACTATTGTTTTAAATAATTGTTATTTTGTTCCCTCGATTGTGAGGAATATTATTCCCATGTTAGACTTGGCTGGATTTTCATTTATTATTGAGAATAATGAATGTTCTATTCTTGGAGATAATATTCTTTATGGACGTGGTGCTTTAAATAATGGTCTGAATATATGTGACATAATTTACTTCAGATTGAACAAACTAATAAAAGAAAAGGGATGATGAAAATCTCACTTTATAGTGGCACTGCAGTCTCCATTTAGTGGACATGGAGAGAGGGCTGCAAATTTGCTAGGAATGGTACACACAGATGTATGTGGACCAATGTCTACGCAAGCCATGGGTGGATTTTCATACTTCATTACTTTCATAGATGTTAGATCTGGATTCGGATATGTGTTTGATGAAACACAAGTCTGAGGCCTTTAAAAAGTTCAAAGAATATAAGTATGAAGTGGAGAAACAACCAAACATAGTATTATAACTCTTCGATTAGATCGAGATGGTGAATACTTGAACGGAGAGTTTCTAGATTATGTCAAAATAAATGGTATAGTCTCCCAGTGGACTCCTCCAGATTAGTATCTGAAAGGAGAAATCGAACTTTGTTAGACATAGTTCGGTCCATGATGAGCTATGCAAATCTTCCAGTATTCCTATGGGGTTATGCATTGGAAACCTCAGCATATTTACTGAATAAGGTGCTTTCCAAAATCTGTTCCTCAAACTCCGTATGAGATATGGAAAGAAAGGAAACCGAGTCTTAAACACGTTAAGATTTGGGGATGTCCAGCTTATGTCAAGTAAGTTGACCCAGATAAGCTGGAATATCGATCCGTAAAATGTAGTTTTGTGGGATATCCTAAAGAGACTTTAGGGTATTACTTTTGCACCGATTATCGGGTGTTTGTCTCCAGACATGCTACCTTCTTGGAAAAGGAGTTTATCCTTGAAGGAAACAGTGGGAGAAAAATTGAACTTGATGAAGTTCAAGAATCACAAACTACTACGGATCAAGTGGAAACACCTGTTCTAACTGAACAACCTTTTGTGGAACAGCCCATTCATAGGTCAGGGAGAGTGTCTCGCCAACCTGAGAGGTAATATGGCCTTGTCATTGAGAATGACAATGAGTTTTCAATCATTTGATGATGAAGACCCTGTGACCTATAATGAGGCTATGAGTAGTGTTGACTCAGAGAAATGGCATAGTGCCATGAAATCCAGAATGGAATCTATGTATACGGTATACAAAAGATAGATTATAGCAGATGGCCAGGTGGAGACCTAAAAGGCCAGGCTTTTGGGAAAAGGATTCAAACAAAGGCAATGGATTGACTTTGATGAAACTTTTTACATGAAGCCCTGTTAAAATTAGTTCGGATTTTGCTTGCGATTAATGTGGTTTAAAGCAAGCTTCTCGAAAGATGGAACATTCGTTTTGATGAGATAATCAAAGAGTTTGATTTTATCGAAAACGTAGATGAACCATGCGTCTACAAAAGGGTTAGTGGAAGCGCGGTAACATTTCTTATATTGTATTAAATTAGAGTTGACACACACAACAACATAGCAGACCCACTCACAAAGCTACTTTTTGAAAGTCACTTTGATCGTCATAAAGATGAGATGGGTATTAGATACCAGAGTGATTGGCTTTAGTACAAGTGGAAGATTGAAAGGAATATGTCCTAAGTCCAATCATGTATTAGGATTTAGGAATAACTTTTATGTAATCTGTTTTGATTTCATTGATATTAATAAAGTCTTGTTTTGTTTTTATTACGGGCTTTATCTATTTAAGTGTTTAAATAAGATATACCATAGTTTAGAGTAAAGCTTTTTATGGATTATGATGAGATCATAATAGTGAGACCTAAAAAGATGATAACTCTAAACTTAAATAGTTCCTGGTCATAGGATTACTAACTGGTAATTAATAATCCGCAAAGATCGGTACATACTATGCTTGCTTCACTATGAAGGATGTATGTTCTCATAGACATTTGTGTGGTGACACTATAGCTAGTATGTAGGTGCTTATTATGGAATAAGTTCACTGAACATGACTCGCCCAGCTGAACAACTGATGGAGTTCACTCACGTGTCAGCAGTTGTTCGCTTAGTGATAGTTGTACAAGTATCCTTAGACTTGAGGTCATCATAGTCATTTTGTTTACACTGAACTATGTTTTGGTTTAGTTCTTAGTCTCCAGGGATAATTATTAGGGCTCTTCTGGGTATAGGAATTTGTACACAAAGATAGTGTATGATCAATAAAGGATCTACCCCTTCCAGTGAAGGAAGCGAATGTTCAAGGCTGGTCCACTTATGCTAGTTCAGGAATCTCTGGCCAGAGTAAATGAAATTAGAAAGGAGTTTATAATTTGCATAGAACTACGCATAATAGATGGTAAGCAAGTGATTGAATTAGATAGGCTTGACACGAGATCCATGCCTTGTATTTAATCGGGACACTGTAGGGTAGAAGGAGTTTATTGTACGGTAACTATTCACTAACAGGTTCTTGGTATTCTAAGCAGTGAATTCATATTATCCGGATAGTCGCGATATGTTGAGAAGCATCACTCACGATGTAGAATAAATGTGATTAATTAAATAATCATATTTAATAAATTAGAGAATTTATATAAATAATGATAAAATAGTTTTATTATTATTTATTTCTACTACCGGCTTAATATTGAACCTACAGGGTCACACCATAAAAAGAGAATGATTTTATGGTGGAGGAATTAATTAATAATGGCTAATAATTATTTATTTGTGAAATAAATAATTAATTGGAAAATTTAATAATTGATTAAATGAGATTTAATTGATTATAAATTAATTAAGAAAAGTTCTTAATATTATTAATTAAGGATTTAATTTTTGGAAATTAAACCAAGAGAGAGAATTAATTCAAAAGTGTTTAGAAAAAGGATTAATAATTAAAAGGTGTTTTAATTATTAATGAGAATAATAAATGGGATAATAATAATATTATTTATGGGAAAATTTCAGCTGAAAATTTTGCCTATAAATACACTATTATAGACCCTATTTTATTCTAACCCCAGAAACCCAAAAGTTTCAGAAAACCAAATTCTCTCCACCTCCTCCTCCTCCTAAAAGTCGTTTTTTTGGTGGATACCGGTGGAGTGCTTCACACTTGAGGAGCAACTGCTAAGGATCTCTGATCGTTGTCTCCGAATTATTTTTAAAGGTTAGATTCGATCCCTCGAATTTTTATTCACGTTTTATATGCTTTTATTTGGATTTTGTGTGTGTAAAAGTGTTTTTTCCACGCCCCGCTGCGTTTAAAAATCCAACAAATACCCTCCCATTCAACTAAAGGGCTATAAAGACAATTCTAACCCCACTAACTCTCATTTTGCTAGCAAAATTACCTCTTTGTCCTTGCATGCAAAATGACCTAAGTATGTTGGAAGGTTATTCCTAGGGATCCCATTAATGTTCTAGAACCCAGCGAGCTTCGGGATTACTTCACGGCTGAACACCGGCTGTAATCCATAGCGTCATAAATGATTTTAATAAAGAAATGGTTTTGAATTGTTTTGTTACAAATAAATGATGCCATCACTCAAAAGTTTATCTCTTGTTATTATTGGCTCTACCTTCACATTGTTATTCCTTTATCTCGATTTATGTATTGTATTATATAGCACTTGTTGAGCATTTGGCTCACTACTTGCTTTCACCCTGACATTTCAGCTAGCAGATATGGTTAGATTCAAGCAGACAACGCGTAAAACTTGTGATGCCGATGCATATGTCCGAGCTCAGGTAGATTAGTGATCCTTTTGTGTGAGGACTCGATATTAGAAATCAGGTTGTAATATTTAATAGTGTTGGGCTGGTCCAAACCCTAAACTGTAAGATCTTGGATTCAGTTGTATTTACTTTCTTTCGTTAACTATTGTAATAATTTGTATTGTATATATTGTTAAGTCGGGGCATGACAGGTTTTGGAATTAGAGCTTCGGTTTAGAGTCCCTGGACAACCCAAATAGGTTATAGGATATATGTATAAGTTATAGGATATTATGTGAGAGAGTAGGTTAAGCGAATCTATCATTAATACTCCTCTTATATATATCTATGTATTGTTTGTCAGCAAAGGGCGCATTCTTCATCATCCTCTGGGTCGACTGACACTATTGCTTTCTCTGTGTATGCTGAGTTGAGGCGCGAGTTCGACATGCTTCAGGGCAAGTACGACCGACTGTTAGACCAATTGAAGAACGTGTATCCGGACAGCCGAAACTATAAAGGGAAGCCTAGGGAGCAGATGACTACGAGACTTGAGACTTTGGTTCAGTACGTCAACACTAAGCTTGAGGAGATGCCATCGCACCGAGACCGTACCGGCCAGTATACCCTCCAGATGATTACGGATGAGCTTCAGAGTATTGTGAAGATGCTTCGAGAGGAGAAGACTACCAAACCCCGTTCCGACGGAGTGGAGCCTTAGTTCTTTCCATTATCTACCTTTCATGTTGTTGTATAATCGGACTTTGTAGAATTCCCTGTTTTTTCCTTCAAATAAGCATGTTATTTCTAGATTCAGACTTTATTCTAATCTTGATGTACCTTGACCTTAAAATTTCAATTATTATGCACTATCGTTCTATTTGATTTCAATTGTTTTTACGCCTTTATATGCATCACCACCCTTATTGTTTAATTTAAAAACTCGACCTCATATGTGAACAGAATGTCATATGACACCCTATCCTCGAATTATCTTATTGTTCATACCCATTTTGATAAAACTTTTATTTCAGGATCATGCCACCCAAAAAGAAGAACCCAAAAACCACATCTACCACAGATCCTAATATTCTCCGATTACCGAAAACCTTACAACAGCAAACAAATGATATAGCTCAACAATAAAAAACTCTTCAACAACAATTTGAAAACCAAGATAACCGTGAACCACACCAACCACCTGACCCACCAGTACCACCTCGAGAAGTTATCACTTTCAAAGCTTTTCAGAATGTGAATCCACCTGCATTTCATGATACCACTGACCCAGTAATAGCTAACACATGGATTAAGGAAATAGAAAGAGCTTTTGAATTGGTACAGTTAGGGGACGACCAGAAGACACCATATGCTACTTACTTCCTGAAGGGCGAAATCATTTATTGGTGGGATTCGGTGAAAGCTATGGAGGCAAATCAGCAAGTTTCTTGGGAAAGGTTTAAAAAGTTATTTCTAGACAAGTATTACCCTAAGTACATGCAGAATCAGATGGAGCTTAAATTTCTTGAACTAAAGAAAGGGAGCATGACTGTATTGGAGTATGAGAAGAAGTTTACGGAACTGTCAAGGTTTGTGACAAAGTATACCAACAGTGAAGAGGAAAAAGCAAAGAGATTCCAACAAGGATTAGAGTCTTGGACCAGAGATAGAGTGGCTATGTTGAGCTTGATACTTATGCAGAAGTAGTACAGAAAGCTGCTCTGAGTGAGAGTAATGGGATGCAGTCAAGGAAAGAAAGAGATAACAAGAAGAGGAAGGTTTCATTTTATGGAGAGAAGTCTGAAGCTGGAAGCTCACAAGACAGGAGTGTGAAAAGGATTGGATTTCAGAAAGGCGGAAATTTTCAGAAGAAGGGAAATTTGAATAAAAGACAAGAATCAAAAGGGAACAACCAGGCAAGCCAAGGGCAAGTTGGAGAAAATAGATTTCAGAGACCAGAGTGTAAGCATTGTGGAAAAAGACACCCAGTAGTGTGTAATAAGTTGAACATGACATGCTATAGATGCAATCAGAAGGGACATTTGGCTAACGAGTGTAAGATACCGAAGCCGAGAGTTACATGCTATAAGTGTGGAAAGACTGGACACATAGCTAGGGAGTGCAAGTCAACCGGACCAGTCAAAGCTCTGATGAACGTGGCAAGTACTAGTGCAAGCGTGCCAGCTGAGGTATTGGCATTACCTCCACCACCTACAACAACTCCGCAAGCAACGGCAAGGACATTCGATTTGAAAATGAAGGACGCTGTTCAGAATTTTGAGGTGATAGCAGGTACTCTTTTATTAAATAATGTCGAAGCTAAAGTATTGATTGATTCTGGAGCAACGAGATCTTTTATATCAGAAACTTTTGTTGATAAACATTAATGTGATAAAATGACCATGGACAAGGTAGTAAATGTGGTAATTGCGAATCAAGAGAGGATTCCTGTAAGTCAACTCTATCCTAAGTGTGAGATTGATATCTCGGGTTATAAATTTTCAGCCGACTTGATACTTTTCAAGTTAGGGGAGTTCCATATAATCTTAGGCATAGATTGGTTAGGGAAGAACAACGCTCAGATAAATCGTAAGTCCAAGAAGGTGTACTTAAAGACGGAGAGTTGAGAGAAAGTAGTATTTAAGGGGCAGAGGCAAGAACGACTGTTTCTTACAATCGTTCAAGCTAAGAAGTTGTTTAGGAAAGGTTGCGAGTCATTCGTAGCTTATGTAGTAGATTCAAAAAGAGACAGCCTCAGCATAGAAGATATTCCCGTAGTCAACGAATTTCCAGATGTGTTTCCAGACGAACTACCAGGTTTACCACCAGATCGACAAATCGAGTTTGAGACCATTTGTTTTCTTTGAAACTCTTTCTTCTGCCTTGATCAGTCTCCTTTTCTTAGGCTTAGCAGATGCAATAGAAATTTGGTCTTCTTCTGCAATAGTACCAGTAACCTTCACTGGTCTAGCAGGTATCTTGAACACAATTAGACCATCACTGTCACTCTAAGTGTCTGATGGCTCGTCTACCAGCTTAACACACATTGTAGTCTTCCTTCCCTTTCTTCCGACATTATCCTTGATTCTTGTCAATGAGGAAACAATTTTCTTCCTTTCTCCACCTTGTTTCTCCAATGATTTAGGTGAATATGAAACAATCTTTAAACCTGATTGTCTCCGAGACACATCATTCTTAGCTATTTTCTTTGATTTTGCAACTGATTCTTTTTTAGAAGAACCAGAGGTGATAGAGTGTTTTGATTTAAGCGAAGAAAAATGAATACTTTGGTCAGGAATAGGGTTGGATGTGCCATGTTCCATAGTGTCGGGATTTGAAAACTGTACTTGTGAGGCATTTTGTTAGACAAAAACAACCACAATTCTTTTGATCACAATTTTTTTTAAATTAATTATTGAAGGAATCTTAATACTCATAAGATTAAAATTAAACCTTTCATCAATTGTCTCTTTGTCATCTATTTCTCCTTGAAATTTTGTACTCTTACTGTTCTTCATTTGTCACATGTAACTCAAGTAGAAATCAGTTTTACACATGCACTATCAAAATATTTAGTTTATAAACATGCATTACAAAATGGAATATGAACAGTCACAAGTTGTAAAGCACTCAAAAGTAAAAGAAATTTACTAAACATGCATCACACTTGAAGATTAATTAAGGAAGAGATTTTCATTGATGATAGAGAATGAGTACAATATAGAATTACAACATAGTCCTAACTTCTAAAAGCTAGAATCTACTTCGTCTTCATCTTCTTTGCAGCCCCTTGTCTCTTTGTCGCTCTGCGATGATAAATTCGAGACATGGAGATGCAAGAAAAATAATATTTTCCTACAACTCTATAGCTTGGAGGCGACGCTGTTCGGCCTCCTCTGCCCTTCGATCTTCTTCGATTTGAGTCTCCAGTGTGAAAAAATGGAGCTCCATCTGATCATCTATAGAGAGATCATCAATTACTGACATCGGAATGTCAGTAGGATGATAAACCTGATGGTTTACTTGGACGCGGAGCCTGAGAGGGTCAAAGTATAAACGCCCCTCAATCATGTGGTGGACAGGCTTGAAAGCTCCTTGGTTGTGAGTGTAAAATTGAGCTTGATTCATGATTTTTGATGAGCAAAAAAATTTAGGGTTGAGTTGAAAGTGAAGAGTTATTTTTAGTAAAGAATGAGTTATTTGTGAGATGTGTTGCGTGATTTTATAGAGGAGACGTGAGGAACTAAAGAGACTCTTTGTTATTCATGTAATAATGAATACAACATGCATGATCTTACCCGTATCAAGGAAAACAAAAGCAAAATCTATTTAAATACTCCTATTTCCAATATAAAACAAATACCGATGACAAGTTTATCATGATTACTCAAAGAGAATAAAACAAATTTGTAACAATTAAGATCATGAAAGAAATAATATTACCATCCTTATTAAGAAAAAATATGTCTTGTCCATCATTTGCTGAGATAAAATTTATAATCCAAAATCAAGAATTTTAATAATGATTCTCCCCCTCAGCATTTGCATTAATGAATTTTATAGCAAAATCAAGAATCTCGTCACCATTGATCAACCTGTCAGAAATTGACAAATTATTAGTAATGTATTTACAACATTAGTTCCATGCAGGGCTCCCCCGTACCAGTGCTGTCAGTTCCTGATAGATTTACGTTGCTACCCCTCAACTTGTGTATTGTCATAACCTTGACTTAATATCATCAGGATTGCCTTCTTTCCTGATTTACGATTTTTGACCACAAGTACAACCTTTTTCATGAGTGCATGTTTTTCCAACTTTTTATCAACTGATGCTTTGGTTACCAAACAAGTTTCAGGATCATCAATATTTGCATAAGTTTGGCTTCATAAATATTTTTAAGTCTATAGGCTTTGAAAATAATCTTCTATGTGATCTTATGAACTACTTTACAATGAATATCATAGAACACAACATGGAAACCTCTGTCAATAATTTGATTGATGCTCAACAGATTGTGCTTCAGTCCATCTACCAGAGCTACGTTTGAGATGATGACATTTCCAATGATTATATTGCCATATCACAGTATTTTTCCTACATTACCATCACCATAGGAAACTATTGGGCCAACCTTCTCCTCATATTCTAATAACAGGGATTTAGTTCCAGTCATATATGCTGAACCGTCACTGTCCAAAACAAGCACGTTCTTTTTGTTTCCCTGTAATCAGAAATATAGAAATCAGTTAGAATTTTTAAGAACCCACACTTGTTGAGTCCTCTTGGACATCTTATGTATTTTTGCATTATAAGACTTCTTGTTAGGATTTGATCCATCAGGAATTACTTCATCAGGATTTGTCTTGACATCTTTAACTCTATAAGATGTATACACATTCAATTTAGCAGTTCTATGTAAAACAACAATTTTATTGAATTTTGGTAAATGATCAAAATTGTTGTGATATAGACAATGATAATCTTTACTATTGTAGATAGAATGCCAACTACTACCACAATGAGAACAAGTGTGACACCCTACAAATCCGGGGTCTAGATTTGGGAGTCATTGACCAATAAACCATAACATAATAGACACAACGGAATAAAATAATAAATATGACCCCTTGCATGCAACTGGATCGATCACAGGTTATAGTATAAAATAGGCACTAATAAAAACCAAATGTTATTATAACCCATAAGTCTATTTAGTTTTACAAACTATTCAGATTTTATTACAAACATCTAGACTAGTTAAACATCCCAAAACAGTCTACCTGGAAAACACACCATTCTAGCACACCTCTCCTGGAGAAACTTGGACCTCAAGCCTGATCATGCCTAGCTGAAAGATCAGAATTATAAACAAGTATGAGCGAAGAAATGCTCAGCAAGCAGTATATAGTTTATAATTAAATAACAACAATATCTAAGTAAAACCAGAAGCTAATATAAGCTTTAATGTTTAAGCGGCATTTTTAACAAAACATAATTATACAATATGTTGTTCCTGATGATCATTCATTAAACATCACCGCTATCCCGCAGCCATACCGTACCTATAGGATATCCATAAAAAGGCATATACTCGCTTTGCAAGATATTACACTTTCGTTTTATAGCTCACGCTGGACCGGTGCCTCGACCTCTTACGCTAACTAATAACTAATTCACAAAACAATTTTTGATTAAAGGAGTCGTATCAATGACATCCTTATCCATTCAACTCCCCATTTCACATAGTCCGGATTAATCGGAACAACCGATGGCCAAATAACTAGAACAAATAGTTATTCGCTAAACTCATCGCAAGGTTTCACTGTATATAGTATATCTGGATAGCATATTTATTCACTACCTATCAAATCGAATGAATTGTTCTAGCAGAATAATTGCTAGAATAAAAGGATTCTAAAAATCAAATGACTATTGGTATCTAATGTACTACCAGAATATTTATAAACAGTTCTAATATTTTGAACACGTAAAAGAATAAACTATTCTGAATTTAGAATAGGAGAGAAAACTTGTCTGGTATGCTCAATAACTTCTCACTATAACCTTGGCTTATAACTGCTGGCTATCAACTCCGTCTAACACTTGACTACGCTCCTTTCGACTTAATTCTATAAACAAAAAGACTATCTTAAATAACAGAACCAAACTTGATCGACGTAACTAACTCAATCGACGTAATTATACGTCTTGACGTCCACCCGATCGTTTATAACTAATCATGGCATTTTAAAACTCTAAACAGATAGCATGCATATTACATATCACGTAATCATGTTATTCATATAACACGTAAATACGTAATTCATGTAACACATAAATCATGAAATTAGGTCAATAATAGTGTTTATCGACCAGATACCGACTCAAAATGATTCATAAATCAAATGACCTTTCAATACAAAAGAAATTAGGCCTCGAAAGTATTTTTATTGGAAGCGAAATGTTTTTCTGAGTCTATACGCTCGTTTCGTATTAAACGGACGAACATTTTATTTATTACGAATAAAATAAGAATAAATATAAATAAATCAATAAATAATAATATTAACAGATTTTTTAAATACCTATATATAAATTTTAAACGCTCAAAAGTAATTTTTAGGAATTATTTGAATTAATTATAAATAATTATACTTTATTTAACTATTTATAAATAAAATTAATCGATTAAATGAATTATTTAACTAAAGTAAATTATAAATAATTAAGTCAAATTGGATTTTTAAAAATCATAAAAAAAATAATTTTTAGAATTTAAAATAATTAAGTAATTAATTTTTAAAATTTAAAAATATTAACTAAATAATTTTTAAAATTAAAAGAAATGGTTTTTGTAAAATAGAAAAAAGGATTTTTGAATAATGTTTAAAAAGAGAAGGCGGAAACATGTTTTTGGAAAAACAGTTGAACACAACAGGATCGAAGGGCGGGGGTTTTGTAACGTCTGGGAAATTTACGTTTGTATTATGTCATATTTATAATAAATTATGTGTGCTAATGTGTCATTTATGTGGAATTAACTGTCAAACCCTAATCGCTATGTGTTACGTGCATTCTGTTTTGTCCAGGTATTTTTAAGATATTTTTCAGATATTTTATTTTTCATTTATAGCTTTCATTTCAAAAGTTTTACGACCCGATTCACGATTTTAAAGCAGGTATTTCAAATAAAACAATGGGCCTTATTTTTCATCAAACGGCTTTTACCATCGTAATATTCTGAACATCTAGGCATTTTATAAATTTTCTCGTTTATGGGGTGTTAAAAACCCCATAAAAATCACATATTTATTTTTATAAAATTATAGTACTTTCATTTATACCATTTTTTTGAATTTTGCATTATTCACAATTTTTGGGAAATTTTGACATACATATTGTATATATAAAATAATTATAAATTAAATTTTAATACTCAAAAATTATAAAATTAGGGGCCTATTAATATTAAAAAGTGTAGAATTAGGGCCTTAATTTCAATTAGGAGTATTAATTTCACTACTATAAATAGCCTAATTTTTATTTATTTAATTATAATTAATCATTAAAAATCAGAAAATAATTAGAATTCTCTGCAAACCGGGTCGGTTAGTACAGCTGCGGGTCGAAGAATCAATCGGTGATTTTGATCTGATTTCTTTACCAAATCAAGCAGTTCGAGTACTCAAATCAAAGGTTTTCATCTGTTCTTTCTATTTTTGATATCAATTTCAAGTTTTAATGCATCATTTTTGATTTTCGATTTCTATGGTTTATACTCGAATTAGGACTTTTTGATTCTAGGGTTATTATGATGTTTTGATGATTGATATAGCTTTGTTAGATGATTTACAGTCGATTCATGGTGTTTAATTGAATGAACAATGTATGGATAGTAATATTCGATTACTAGGGTTTATGCTCAATTTTCAAAACATAGCTTCGTGATTTTGGTGAATCTTTGGTTCCTGAATTGTTAGGGCTTTGATTATACGTGTTATAAGCTTTGATTTGCACTATTCAGCATCGAGTTTCATGTACAAATGAATAATTTCGATATTTGGCCGGATTTTGAAGTCGGTTTGGTCGGAGTTGCAGTTTCAGGGATGATATCGATTGTTTTTTAGTTGATTAAAGTTGGTGAATTGATTTAGAATGATTTATGATTGAAAACGGTACCTGTTTGACCAAGAACAGGTGTTGCCGGAGTCCGGGGAACCCACCGGAATCTGAGAATTTTCCTGTGTGTTCATCCCGACCCGGATTGTTTTTGGCAACCCGGTTTATGACCCAATTTCAACCCGCCTTTGATCCGTTATTGTCAGAATTCATTTTATAACAAGTGTTTCTGGAATTTTTTTTATTTTTATTTTATTTTAATTATAAAAATCAGTTTTATTTATTTTATAAATTGATTAATTAACTATTTAATTAATTGATTTATATTATAAATAATTCTGAAATATTTTCTAAAAATCAGATTTAATTATTTTCTTAATTATTTAATATTTATTTATTAATTATTAATAATTTAAAATGATTAATTATTTTGATAATTAATCAAATAATTTTCAATAAATCATAATAAATTCATTAAAATTCCAAAAACTATAGAAAAATCATTTTTAATTCTAATTTTTCTTAAATAATTATTTAAAAATTAATTTAGGATTTAAAAATTTGTAATAAATACTCATATTGAATAATAAATAAATTTATCTATATTTAATTAATATTAAATAGACCGTGAGTCTGAATCGAGCGAAACAAAAGCCCTTTGATTCAGAAAAATGAATTCTTTTCATTAAAAATAATATTAAAACCTAATTTCTTCTAGAAATTAGTTGACTTTGTTAGTTTTTTGATTATCAGTCGAATTGCGTGCCGAGACGAGTCCGAAAAATAGGAAACGAGTCAGATAATGATCAGTTGAGCGATCAGTGAGTCGATTTTGATTCTAAAAAAATATTTTAACTATAAAAATGATTATATGCTTATGTGCTTATGTGTATTATGTGGCTAATTGAGTCTTATTTGCTAATATATAATATACGAGTCAGTCATAAGCGCATGGGTAGACTAGGAACGATGTGAAGTCGGTTCAAGTCGCAATTGAAGTACGAAATAACTAAACCAGTCTATTTCTCTAACAGAAGTTAAGCCAGCAAGGCAGGTTGAGCCGGTGAAAGACAAAGGTGATACAATTGAAGTGAGTCACGCAGAAGGCAAGTTTTTCCCTTATTCTACTTTCAGAATAGTGATATTTCTTCAAATTCTTATCACGCTTGTACTCCTTTGATTCTTGTTCATATTTCATTTTGATTCTTGATTTATTCTTTATCGTGAATTTCTTATTCATATTCCAATTGTTACTCACATATATTGATATATTCTGGTGATTGGAATATATCAAAGCATATTGATTGTTCCGGTTGCTACTCTATGGACTGGATAATGATAGTTTTGGGGATTAAGTTTACTTAATCCTAAGGACCGAGATATAACCGGATCCTTGAGATGGGCTGTAGTGCCTGTGTGCCCGATTGGATCTATATAGTGGGATATAGATCTGCACTGTATCCTGGCTGATCAGCAGGGTATAGATGCAAACTTGTGTCCAGTTTAGTTCATTTATACTCGCCAGCGGTGGCCTTCTTTCTATTCTCACGGGGTTATATCTTTGCAGATGTACCCAGGTTACCGATTCAGTTAAACTATTTTAACACTGTTTAAATTTTGTGGACTTGTTGAGCAATTTTTGGCTCACCCCTTTCTGTTGTTATTCACTTATTGTTTTTAGTTAAGAAGGAATATGGAACCCATCAGGACTCGAGTGGTAAAGAAGCGGGTCAAGCCTCGTGATCCTCTCATACCCAATGTGTTGATCCCAATCCAGGAAGAAAGCTTTGAGTTGCCCGAACATGTGGAGTTTAGATAGTTAGTGTGTATGTTTGAATAAAAGATGAAATTAGTTTAAAACTGGTTAGACAATGGTTTGTAATAAAGAGAGTTGTAAGATTTTAAATTTGGTTTGTAATAAAGTAGTTAGTGGTTCTTGTTTTCATACTTCAACCTAAAAAGATCCTGGTTAGTGTTAAAGGGGTTTAGATACATTTCTTTATTATTTGTTAATCATATTATATAGGTTTGGTGATTAGCTAGTAACCCCCAGACTTATACCCCGGGTTTGGAGGGCGTTACAGGTTTGGGTTGAACATTGCCGGAAAATCGAGGAAGACGACGGAAATGATGAACTTGTCGCCGGTTTCTGGAAAACCCAGAAATCCGACCGACGTCACGCCATTTTCCGGCGTCTCAATATAACGACTCGTACATTTTTGTATTATTTAAAAGTGTAATTGCTGAATAATTAAATAAAAAAGATATGAGTATCAGCCCTATGAGCTATTTGATATTTTATTATTATATATATGTGGGTATTGGTTTACATGGAATATTTGTGTAACTAATGATTGAGCCGTATCGTTTCTGTTTCACTTTTAAAAGTGGTTTATGGCAGATTTATTTTCATAAATATTTGAATTTTCTCTAAAATTGTTTTTATTGTTTTATAATTTCAATTAATTATTTTTGGGATTTTATAAAATTTAGAAAACCATATTTTATCAATTATTTATCCCAAAATGATTTTCTGACTGTATTTATGAGTAGATTCAGTATTTAATTCCAGAATGCTTCAAAAATTATGAAACTCATATTTTATTAAGTTTGGAATATTCCGAGAATTTTAAAATTATTTTGGAATTTTTTCTGATTAAATTCACCCCCACGCTGATTCGTTTAATCGTCAAATACGGGTATGAGTTGCGCTTCAAAAATGGTTTAAGAATTTTAAAAAATTTATTTTATTGGTTTTAAAATATTCTTGGAATTTTAAAATCTAATTGGTAATTTTTCGGGTTAATTTTTCCCACAAGTTTATTCATTATTTTTGCAAAACTCGGATAAAAAATAGGGTTTACAATCAAAATAGACACGTGCCAGCCTTATGAATTATTAATCAAACGTGTCGGCTTCTTAGATTATCACATGCTGTAACGCCCTCCAAACCCGGGTCAGAAGTTTGGGGCTCACAACACACACACCATAATATATAAACCCCAACTAGTTCAACTTACAATTGATAATGATATCATTCTTACAATCTCGCATAACTCATCTACAATATAAGCTCCTGCTAGCTCGATCCAACTTAACCTGGAATCCTAGCTCGCACGTTGAACTGGGAATCCTTGTTATCAACAAATTTCCTTTTTCAACTATTGAAAACATAAAAAGTTTTGCAAGAGTGAGTTAACTAGCTCAACAAGTCATAATAGCAACAATTGAGGTTAAACAATAATCAATTAAAGTGATTCAGAAGAATCAAGTTTCTGAATAAGCAATGATTAGAATTGGATATTCACTTTTCTTTTTAAAAACTAAGGTTAGGTTGTTGATTAGTCACACACTAACCCCGAGCAAGGCTCCCAGCTTTGCTCTATATACTGGATCCAAGGCACGCATTGGCCTATTATAACCAAGAATCTGGTCCGACCACGAATCTGGTCCATATTTATAAAACCATCCAATTCTAAAACAATTCAATATGATAATCAATGTAAATCAATAGGTTGAATCATAAACAACATTTATCTTGAAGCATAGGGTGATTCATAACACCATGAAGGCATAACATGGAATTTAAAAATACTGGCTTTCAATCAAGGAAAGAATCATAAAGTAGAAGACCAAGGGTTCAAGGGGTCCAAGAATTGGTCTTCTGTTAAACAAGGAATAAGGGTTGGTATGTTAAGAAATCCAATATCAGAATCAGTATGTGGTAGATATGTATTTGTGGAGTAGTATCGTATATGTATGGCTCATATCTGGGAATTCAATAATCAATGGTTTATGAAGAATAAGGCTTATGGCTCAATATCAATAAGAATTAGGGTTCAAAGTTAAATAGTTTAAAGTTCTTGTAATATAAAACATGAGTTATTTTGAATAATAACGACATATTATGAAACAGTTTGAAAATATTTGCAATATATCTTGAAGAAGGTTCAGAAGTACTTGGCTTATCACCAACGATTTCCACTTTACTTGCACTCATTTAACAGTTTTACTCATCAACCACTTTCCTTCTCTTTCTATGCCTTACTTTTATTTATCAATCACCGACCTTCTCTTTCTACGTTTCGATTCTTTTTATGGATCACTGGTTTCCTTTTCTCTGCCTCGCTGATTCTGCTAGATATCACAAGTATCTATCAATTACTCGTACTCATATTATTCTAATCGTCACATAGACGTTATAAGCTTTTATCTACCCTTCGTTTTACCCAAATCCGATTTACGGATTGAAAGCTATGACCAAAATAGTCAAACAATAACCACATAGGCATATAACACATCATTCAGATAGTACGCAGCACAAATCACGCAAGATATTCAATCAGAATAATTTTTCAAAGAAGATTCGGGGTAAAAATGATTTTCCAGGTATTTAATACAAATTTTTGAACATTTTTGGAATTAAAACGGGACTCCAAATCATTTTATAATTAAATAATAGGGTTCGAACACCCGAATCTGACTTTAAAATAATTTTATAATAATTATCGAGCCTTGAAATTAATTTAAAATAATATTTAAAGCTCGAAACTATTTTTTGGAATTTTTAAATCAATTTTAAATAATTAAATCCAATTAAATAAGTAATTAAAATCAATTAATAAATAATTAACCTAATTAATCAATTAATATTTAAATTAATTGACTAATTAATTAATTAATTATTAACTAAAATTAATTAAATAAATAATTTAGATTTATTTTTGAATAACAAAAAGGAATTTTGGAATTAAAATAATGATTTTTGAATTTTTTAAATATTAAAAACCATTATTCTGAAATTAAAATAAAAGGAAGTATAATTTTTGAAAGTTTAGGAAAAAGGAATCCAGAATTTGCAAGTTTTGCAAACTATAGGGACTGAATTGTATAACCTAAAAGTCAGGGGGGGTAGAAGTGGAATTTTCCACCTCCTTCCCCACCTCTGTCAACTCCGGCGGCCGGCAGCCATAGCCGCCGCCTGGAGCTTTTTCCGGCCAACAGAAACTGACCCAGAACAACAAAAGATTCACGGTTTCTGTTCGCTTCAATGTCAAGTACTCATCTGTACAACCATTTTCAACAACCAGTGCACGATTTGACCGGAAAATCGGGTCAAAGGTTCGCCGCTTTTCGTGCTTGAACTCCGGCGAAGCTTTTCCCGGCACCCTCTGTTAACCTACTACAAACCAATCGAATCATCTTTGGACGATCTACAAGCTGGTAACATCAATTTTAAACAATAACCCTTAACCCAGAAATACCCAATTTTCAATTTAGAACATTTATATCAAGAACCCTAATTTTTATTTTTAAGAATCAAACCACCTTTTCTACATGTTATTGAACTCGGTTTTTGACATATAATATACCAAATTGAACAGAAAAATATTATCTACACGATGGAATCATCAAATCATATCAACAACATCAAGAACAAATTTTCATAATTTAATCTATAATTAATTACAAATAAATTAATTAAATAAGAAAAATACCTTGATTCCTGCATAAAAACGGATGATTTATTATGAAAGTAATTTTTGAGAGTTTCGTTTTGATATGTTGCACGCCCGAATCGGAGTTCGATAACGCCTTCGTTCGTACGTTTGATTCTCAAGAACGTGATATTAATTCGACATTTTCTCTGTATTTTACGGGGTTTTACTGACTGATTATGATTATACGAAAAAAATAAAATAATAAAAGGGCTTTATATATTTTTGAAATATTGGTTCGTTTTGGATCGATAAATTAGTTACTTAGCCGCTAAGTAACTGCAAAAATGATCCGATTTGATAACCATATTGGATAATTATCCATACCGGGCTTCTTATAAAATACTTTATACGAAAATAACGTAATATTATCCCGTCATTTGAGAATACGGGTTTTGTTGATTCACCGAAATGATTATCGTATCGAAAATTTTGCGTCGGGCCACGCACGGGTCAAACCGTAATCCGGATTGAAAAAGTCAAAACACGGAAAATGTCCGGAATAACCAGATTAGGTTAGGAAGAAGTTTTCGGAAGAGTTTCGGGTTGTAAAAACGGTTGAATGGACGATTCCCGGCTTTATAAAATAATTTTGTAATTATTCAGGAAATAATTAATAAATTCATAAAACAATATAAAATCATATAAGAGTCCAAAAATTACCGGAAAAATACCGTAATTATCTATATTTTATTGTGGTCATAATAAAATTATCATACTTATACTTTATCACATATAAGCACCCACATATCCATACCAATCATCAGATAATTCACCAAAAATCACATAATAATCATATAAAAATTATTTATTGATAAAAATAATTATACGCGATATCCCGGATATTACATCCTTCCCCCCTTAAAGGGATTATGTCCTCAGAATCACTCTAAGGATCAGATAGAGATACATCCAAGTATCTCACTTTCATTTTCTCGGGTTGATCTCTCAACCTTACAACTTTTCATAAACTTTTACTCGCAGCATCAATCGTTACTTAACAACTTCTCGCTGACCTCATATTCTATCTGTTGCTTATATAACTCAACTCAAGTCTCCATTTTATATATAATGGAGCTAAATTACTTTTCCTGAGTATACACGTATAAACACCTTATGATTCTGCTAAAAGCGTGGCGGTGAAGCCAACTTACTTACACTTATCCTGACTATTTTACTGTCTCAAAATGACCAGCGTAATTCTTACTAATTATCTTTTCTTTGCAATTCTAGTAATTCGTGCTCATGAACGTTTGTAATAGCTACTGGTTATTGAACCCCATTCCTACATGTTTCTCTATTCAGTTAACTTAGTTCATAATCGTTCTTTTAATCTTCTCGTCCATCTATAATTGATATACTGGAACCATGGCGTATTCGATTTCTAACATTCTCGAGATTACTCCAGAGTTAAGAATTAACGAGAAAATCTCGACTGAATATGACTGACGCATAAACTATCACCATATTTTATTTTCCTTGAAGCATAATCGAGTATATTTATCGAGCGAAGATCTCTTACCATTTTAAAGAAAGTACACTAACCTGGAGGCATCACTGGCATATTTTAACCCATATTATCATTTATTTTGGTTCTAAGGAGTTCGCATACGAAATTGACTACAATGCTTTCCTTGACGTCTAATCAAATATAACGTTTATTCTTTCTTTATGCCATACTATCAGAGAGTCTTATTTAACATCTATATCTCGTATCATACCTTCGGAGTAGCTTGAATCTCTTGAGTTATTGTCGTTTAACCAAATCCCTATTGCCTTATTTAATATCCGTTCATCTAGGAGTAGTACATACCATTCTAGTTCGACATAATTCATCGTATTCTGAATACTCTTGTCAAATTTCAAATCACACAATATTGATCATCTACAATTAGTTTCTGGATCTGATGACGTACCACCTTTTCTTTAAGCAGCAACTAACCCACTTATGGGATAAACTGTTTATTAATAAATGAGAACGATTAGGTTTGAATAACCTATCAATCATAATGCAATTAACGCTTTCCTCACCTTTGGGTCTCAGGTGGCACCACCATGACGTTTCTTGGAGAAATATATCCATCTAGTCTTTGATATCTCGCCTTAACTCCTTGACACGTGTAACCTTTGCTAATCTACTTTACCATTTCTTCATATCTGGCCACCAATAATTTTCCTCTAAATCTCTATACTTATTGGTAGTCCATGGATTGATTGAATATCTTGAGTGGTGAGCTTCTTGTAAAATTCCATTCTTCAATTCTGTCACTGGTGGAATCCCATATTCTGAAATAAAATCTGGGAATGCCTTGATCATCATTTTGAGTATATATATATATATTCTCTAATGATAATATCTTGATCTATTATTTCCCCTTGACGTTTCTTTACCTTCTCTAGCAATTCTGGCTGAAAAGTCATACTGTACATCTTTGCATTGTTAGGTTTGCAAACTCTGGCTTTCAATTTCAACTTTTGAATTCCTTGTATAATTCTTCTGACACTGTCATCACGTTCGGTCTTTCCTTTCTGATTAGTGAATCTGTTACTACGTTTACTTTTCCTGGCATCTTATGAAGTTTCTTTATCACCCTTTTGATTCCACTTCCTTTTCTATCTCCGTTCTTTATTCTCATAGCTTATTCAAAACCGAACTCTTGACATTAATACTCTTTTTGTTGTCATATCAAATTACATATTAATACGAACTTTGATGCTCACAACATCCCATTCTGAAGTAAACATCAATCATCTGTATTAATACCACTTTCGATATTTAACAACAACCTAAGTATCAACATCAATCAAAAACTTAATTAAAAATGTATCTCACACTTTATCCAAAACAGAAATACTTGACAAATCATTTATTCTATGATTATCACAAAAATTTAGAAATAAGACGTTCTTTGATAAAACTTTGTTGCAGATGATAACATCTCCTTGTCTGTCTAATGAAATCCATATTGGTGTAGTTATTAATCTCTGCTTTATTCCATCTCCCTTCTTCCTTTCTTCTCGTTGCTTCATTTTAAATCTTTAGCTCTTGAAAACATTCCCCTCACTTGTCCATACAAATGACTTTTTATTTCTCTTGTCCATTATGAAAGGCATATTCACCCAAGCAAAACTCACACATTTGCAGCAATTTCTGAATTCTACCAGCATCCTTACTTCTCCCCAATTCATCATTGTTTTGATTTCGTATTTGAAAGTCACATCAAAATTTGACTTAATCTAATTGGAATCGATCTCCATATAACTGACCATTAATTGGTAAAATTAGCCAATTAACTTACTTAATTGATCAATTGTACCAAGTGATGACTAGCTAAATGAAATCAACGACCAATTATATATAGTCGAATTGGATGTAACAGCCTCTTTCGAGAATTGAGATCACAATTAATCGGAGTATCAACAGGAATATCAATAACACACGGAAGTATACTTCTGATCTTTAAAAGTAGGGAATTTTCTGAAATTTTTTTGGGCAGCATCTCCTTTATATTATTGACCACCAGTCGGACTCAAGCCGATACCAACAATCAATCAAATAACCAACAATCACTCTCAATATACCAGTCCACTTTCACTACCTCATGTAATATCAATCAGTATGACCTATGTCTCTAATTCAACTTAGGATTATAACAAACAATTCTTATTATACCATACTTTTTTCTCATATTCTCTGATTATAACAGAATATCGCTACTGAGTACAATTACAATTTAGTCTAAAATTCTTCTAGTTCATGTTTCAATTCCAGCTCTTTACTTAATAATTCATCCATTATTGGCAATATACACTTGTTCTTATTAATTAACTTGTTCAACCTCTGATGACCAACACCTGGTCTCAACCAACACTTTTAAAATTTTACGAATGAGTTCATTTGGTTTTAAAGCTTCACATCTTAAAAATTGTTGCAGTCAAACCACCATACCTTCATTTTCCCTTATGTCTTTCCATATTGAACCTTCTTTGCCGACCCAGCTACAAGCATCAATTTTACCACAACTCACTTACTTGAGTGGGAAAGCCCAACCATCCCTTGATGAACACACTTAAAGTTTATTCGTAACTATCATTTCTTCGTCTTGAATCTTCATGACAAATATCTCCCACATGATCGAGGTATGCTTCATTTTCACAATGTGTTAATCGATTATCTGGTTATTATTAAGGATGTCTTCATTCGCCTCCGTTGTCCAATCGATCATTTGCCTCACCAGATACATGCAACTTTACTTTCTTGTTTTTTCTAATTAATTTACCTCATACGATTTGCTAATTACTCCAATTCACGCCAAACTTTCCTTCTTGCAACTTATCATGTATAAAGACTTCTGCCTTTGATTTAATGTCCTCGCAACAATCCCGTTATCGGCATAATGATTCTTTTCTGCACGTAAATGTTCACCATTCTTCAGCTTGCAATTTCCCATACCTATTACATAACTCCATCTGCTACACGGGTTCATTTTACTTTCTTTTTGAAATGTTCAAAGGATAGACCTTGCACAAGAAGGAATTTGTGTATCTAATTCTGATTGGAGACTTTTTGGTAAGGAATAAGAATACAAGGAAATAATCGAAGAAATTCATGAATCAACAAATCAGGATTGAGGAATAAAGAATGAAAAATGATTTAAATATGAATGAGACAACCATATTAGTACTCAAGATGGCCAGTCTTTCATACCATATGGCACACAACACATATTAGGTGGCGTCCCACTAGACTCTTTGTCATTTCGACAAATCGTCACACCATAACACTGCTTGTCCCAATTAGGAAACAATATTTTGAAGAAGGAATAATTTGAAAGGGATTTAACAATCATCTTATAAAGCTGATCATGAAAGAAGTTCATACCTTACTCGAGATTTATAAGAATGATAAGAAAGATTGATATCATTGGTCGCCATCTGCATTTTATCTAGTTTACAACTTCAACGCTTTTCCGATCAATAGATCCCATGCCGAGTCGTATATCAACTTTAGAAAGTTCTCAGAAATTCTTTCTTGAATCAATTATTAAAATAATTTCCCACTTAATAGGTCTTGTATCTTTAGCATCACGTTTCCACGTTCATATACGATTTTATTTGCAATCTTATGAGAGTTACGCTCATAACTTCAAATTTCGCTTATGCTGATAATCGTTCAACTTGTCGCCTCTTTTGCTAATAACGTTCTCCTTTTAGAAGGTCTAGAAATTTCTTTAATCTTCTTTGCTCGTACTCAGCTTCTCGTGAATTGACATATTCCTCGTGCTCTAATCGTCTCAGAAATTGGATAAACAGTTTCTCCGTAATAGCAGGTCCACTTGACCTTCTAAACGAACTATACTAATTTCTAAAACAAGTATTCGTCTGGATAATCTGAATCTTATAATGAACAAGAAACTCAAGTAGTATTTGGACAACCAAGTTTTTAAAACTTATTTTGTTAAGAAAATATCTTTTTAAAAACTGGTTTAAATTTTGAAAATCATACACCTGGTCGTCATTACTATATGAGTTGGTTATCGTTCTTTATAACCATTACAAAGTGCAAATTGGGAACACCATCTGATAAAAGCTCATTCATTTCTGTATATCATCTATTCCTCGTTGGGTTCATTTTACCTTCATTGGTCAATAAAAATTCTAGTTATCGTTGCATATTATCTTATTCATATCTTCTCTTCAAATCTTTCATACTGGTAATACTTCCATCATTACTTCTTACGATTACTAAGTATAATAGGTCTATCAAACCTATTTTATAAAACAAGATCGGCTAATATCACATCACTTACCACTATACGCATTATGTTTGGTCATAACATCATCATCTACTTTTAAAAAAAACTCTTGATCTTTAATCTTCTCAAACTCCTTTAAAATCTACTAGCCCAATCCACAGGTTGGTCATGGATGGCATACTTACTAGTAGTTCTATATATCTTGATAGCAGTTATTCTTCGGTATACACGAATCCACTCTCTGGTTTCTTCTCACTTTCTTTAATATCTCGTATACTCACCATATGTTGTAGATCTCGAATCGATCCTCATAGGTGCTTATACTTCATAAGACGAGTTTTAAGATGATGGTATAGAATAAGGCGTAGTGTAGACAGAAAAGATGCACTCACAGTTGAATATCCGGTAGAACCAGAATTAGGATGTGAGGGATTCTCGAATAGGTAGTCTCACATCAGGAGATGGGATAATGACGTGAAAATGTGCAATCACCACAACAGAATGTGACATGGCTAACACCGGTGGAAAAGCAGGGCATGAATCAGATGATGGTTCTCCGACTGAATGCTCCGAATGTTCAGACGTTATCGGAATAAAAGAATCTGTCATCGCTGCTATCTGAATATCGCGTCGCCAGTCAAGAATCTCGAATCTCACCACGAATCACACTAAAGCCTACTATTTGATCGTACTCAACCTCTCAATATTCTATTTCTCTATTTGTTAATTCTAATCTCACCCTCTACCCATTTCCGACAATCTAGGCTTGCTTCAGTGACTTATAACATGTCGCTCTGATACCAAAACTGTAACGTCCTCCAAACCCGGGTCAGAAGTTTGGGGCTCATAACACACACACCACAATATATAAACATGTATATAAATTATTATAAGCATTGGCCCTTTTACACAACCACGGACCGCAACAGGTTAAAGTATGAAAATAAGCCATATCCTTAACTTTTATTACATCGTACCAAACCCCAACTAGTTTAACTTACAATTGATAATGGTATCATTTTTACAATCTCGCATAACTCATCTACAATATAAGCTCCTGCAAGCTCGATCCAACTGAACCTGGAATCCTAGCTCGTACGTTGAACTGGGAATCCTTGTTATCAACAAATTTCCTTTTTCAACTGTTGAAAACATAAAAAGTTTTGCAAGAGTGAGCTAACTAGCTCAACAAGTCATAATATCAACAATTGAGGTTAAACAATAATCAATTGAAGTGATTCAGAAGAATCAAGTTTCTGAATAAGCAATGATTAGAATTGGATATTCACTTTTCTTTTTAAAAACTGAGGTTAGGTTGCTAATCAGTCACGCACTAACCCCGAGCAAGGCTCCCAGCTTTGCTCTATATATTGGATCCAAGGAACGCATTGGCCTATTATAACCACGAATCTGGTCCGACCACGAATCTGGTCCGACCACGAATCTGGTCCACATTTATAAAACCATCCAATTCTAAAATAATTCAATATGATAATCAATGTAAATTAATAAGTTGAATCGTAAACAACATTTATTTTGAAGCATAGGGTGATTCATAACATCATGAAGGCATAACATGGAATTCAAAAAGACTAGCTTTCAATCAAGGAAAGAATCAGAAAGTAAAAGACCAAGGGTTCAAGGGGTCTAAGAATTGGTCTTCTGTTAAACAAGGAATAAGGGTTGGTATGCTAAGAAATCCAATATCAGAATCAGTATATATGGTAGATATGTATTTATGGAGTAGTATCGTATGTGTATGGCTCGTATCTGGGAATTCAATAATCAATGGTTTATGAAGAATAAGGCTTCTGGCTCAAGATCAATAAGAATCTTAAAGTTAAATAGTTTAAAGTTCTTGCAATATAAAACATGAGTTATTTTGAATAATAGCGACTTATTATGAAACAGTTTGAAAATATTTGCAATATATCTTAAAGAAGGTTCAGAAGTACTTGCCTTATCACCGACGATTTCCACTTTACTTGCACTCATTTAACAGTTTTACTCATCAACCACTTTCCTTCTCTTTCTATGCCTTGCTTTTATTTATCAATCACCGGCCTTCTCTTTCTACGTTTCGATTCTTTTTATGGATCACTGATTTCCTTTTCTCTGCCTCGTTGATTCTGCAAGGTATCACAAGTATCTATCAATTACTCGTACTCATATTATTCTAATCGTCATATAGACGTCATAAGCTTTTATCTACCCTTTGTTTTACCCATATCCGATTTACGGATTGAAAGTTATGACCAAAACAGTCAAACAATAACCACATAGGCATATAACACATCATTCAGATACTACGCAGCATATATCACGCAAGATATTCAATCAAAATAATTTTTCAAAGAAGATTCGGGGTAAAAATGATTTTCCAGGTATTTAATACGAATTTTTGAATATTTTTCGGAATTAGAACGGGACTCCGAATCATTTTATAATTAAATAATAGGGTTCGAACACCCGAATCTGACTTTCAAATAATTTTACAATAATTATCGAGCCATGAAAATAATTTAAAATAATATTTTAAAGCTCGAAACTATATTTCGGAATTTTTAAATCAATTTTAAATAATTAAATCCAATTAAATAAGTAATTAAAATCAATTAATAAATAATTAAACTAATTAATCAATTAATATTTGAATTAATTGAATAATTAATTAATTAATTATTAACTAAAATTAATTAATTAAATAATTTAGATTTATTTTTGAATAATAAAAAGGAATTTTGGAATTAAAATAATGATTTTTGAATTTTTTAAATATTAAAAACCATATTTCTGAAATTAAAATAAAAGGAAGTATAATTTTTGAAAGTTTAGGAAAAAGGAATCCAGAATTTGCAAGTTTTGCAAACTATAGGGACTGAATTGTATAAATTAAAAGTCAGGGGGTAGAAGTGGAATTTTCCACCTCCTTCCCCACCTCTGTCAACTCCGGCGGCCGGCAGCCATAGCCGCCGCCTGGAGCTTTTTCCGGCCAACGGAAACTGACCCAGAACAACCCAAGATTCACAGTTTCTGTTCGCTTCAATGTCAGGTACTCATCTGTACAACCATTTTCAACAACCAGTGCACGATTTGACCGGAAAATCGGGTCAAAGGTTCGCCGCCGTTCGTGCTTCGAGCTCTAGCGAAGCTTTTCCTGACACCCTCTGTTAAACTATTACATACCAATCGAATCTTCTTTGGACGATCTACAAGCTGGTAACATCAATTTAGAACAAAAACCCTTAACCCAGAAATACCCAATTTTCAATTTAGAACATTCATATCAAGAACCCTAATTTTTATTTTCAAGAATCAAACCACCTTTTCTACATGTTATTGAACTCTGTTTTTGACATATATTATACCAAATTAACCAGAAAAATATTATCTACACGATGGAATCATCAAATTATATCAACAACATCAAGAATAAATTTTCATAATTTAATCTATAATTAATTCAAAATAAATTAATTAAATAAGAAAAATACCTTTCATTATGAAAGTACTTTTCGAGAGCTTCGTTTTAATATGTTGCACGCCAGAATCGGAGTTCGATAACGTCTTCATTCGTACGTTTGATTCTCAAGAACGCGATATTAATACGACATTTTCTCTGTATTTTACTGGGTTTTACAGACTGATTATGATAATACGAATAAAATGAAATAATAAAAGGGCTATATATATTTTTGGAATATTGGTTCGTTTTGGATCGATTAATTAGTTGCTTAGCCACTAAGTAACTGCAAAAACGATCTGATTTGATACCCCTATTGGATAATTATCCAAACCGGGCTTCTTATAAAATATTTTATACGAAAATAACATAATATTATCCTGTCCTTTGAGAATACGGGTTTTGTTGATTCACCGAAATATCGTATCGAAAATTTTGCGTCGGGCCTCGCACGGGTCAAACTGTTATCCGGATTGAAAAAGTCAAAACACGGAAAATGTCCGGAATAACCAGATTAGGTTAGGAAGGAGTTTTTAGGAGAGTTTCGGGTTGTAAAAACGTAAAAACGTATGAAGTTGGACGATTCTCGACTTTATAAAATAATTTTGTAATTATTAAGAAAATAATTAATAAATTCATAAATCAATATAAAATCATATAACAATCCAAAAATTACCGGGAAAATACCGTAATAATCTATATTGTATTCTGGTCATAATAAAATTATCATACTTATACTTTATCAAATATAAGCACCCATATATCCATACCAATCATCAGATAATTCACCAAAAATCACATAATAATCATATAAAAATTATTTATTGATAAAAATAATTACACGCGATATCCCGGATATTACACCTGCTATATGAAGATTTAAAAAAAACCCAACACAAATACACAACAACTTTACTATTCTCTCTCTCTCTCTCCCATCCTTCCTCTCCCTCTCTTCTTCCCACATTCGTTTCCTTTCCATGGTAAGCTCCCCTGTGCTGCTTGTGATTCTTTTTCTTTGCCTTCTTCTGGCCGCCGCCGGATTTCTTTCCGGCAGGGTCGTCTACGCGCGCGAACGGCGCGTGTATTGTGCCATATGCGTGTTGCGTGTTGCCTATGGTGTGTATGTTTTGTCGATTGCATCTTGTTGCCGCCTTGTTTTTGGTTTCCGGATGTGTATTTATATGTATATGCACCTGTGTGTTGAGTTGTGATGTTTTGCTGGATTGCCTGAAGCAGTCGATTCCCATTTCTAGAATTTGAATTAATTGTTTTTCTTTTCTTTAAGGAAAATTCGAATGAAAATTGTGATTATTCAATTAATTTATTTGGTATTATTCAGAAAATTAATCGGCGAAACCCTTGATTGGAAACCCGATTCGGGCACCTCCGGGTTTTGCCGCCGTCGATGATGAACTTCGTTGAGTCGACGGTGGACTGTGATGACGCGATTCTCAGTCCTAATATAATTAAATATATAAATTAAATACAATGATTCGTATAAATTATTTTTAAAATGTAAATAGGTAATTATCTTATGACACGTATCGAGACGTGAATTGTGGATTGTGATTTGTTGGGAATTGGATGTCGATGATGTTTCGACGGGTAGGCCTATAAATAGAGGAGTCGCTGTCTAAATTTTCTGAAAATTATTTTAAATATGAGTCGAGCGTATATATTTTCAAATAATCACTAAATGAACCCTGATTGTTAGTGTATTATATTATTACGTATAAATACGAGTCAGGAATTGCTATCGTTCAGGTAAAGTGTTTAGAAAAGATATGTAAAGCATAACTGGTCATCTAACATAGAGTATTTTGACTCATGTAGGTTCTAGTCGGAAAACCGAGAGTTGACGTCAGACTAAAGATAGTCTAGTGATCAGTCGACAAGCTCAGCAAGGTTCAAATCGAAGGACTTGAGTGTTGAATTCGGATCCAGGATAGTCTAATAGTTAGACGATAAAGCCGAGCGTCCAAATCGGTTAAAGGTCAATCAGAGATAGTTGTAAAGATCTGCAAGGCAAGTACCCCTGACCATTCTTTTATGGTTCAGTATATATGTATGAACTGTTGCTTTATTATCGAATAGGAACAAAAATGTTTTAAGTTACGTAGTCCCTGTATTTGAAAATGTTGTTTAAAATATGTTTTGGGGAGAAGTAACTTCTGAAAGTTTCCATCTCTAAAATGTGATTAAAATGGAAAAGAGATTTTAAATAGTGTGTTGTGATAGAATTGTTTTTAACAAGAGATAGGTAAAAGTGATTTTAAAAACTGGATAAAACGAATCAGATATTGGATAACGTTGCGTAAATGGCTAATTCGGTTGTGCACCCTATCTTCACCGATTAGTCCAACATAGTTAATCAGAGACCTAGCTTGTCTCTGCGGATCCGGTTAATTTGTGTGAAAGCCCGATTAGCTTTCCTAGACAATTTGTGTGATAGCCCGGCCAACCATCCTTGATAACTTAAGTGGAAGCCTGATCAGCCGTTCCTAGATAACATCCAATACATATCTGATTGTGGTTTGTGGTTCCAGTAACTGAACAAATGGTTTTGTGGTCCCCGTAATGGGATAGATGGTTTGATGGTTCCTGTAATGGAACGGATGATTTAAAAATGGAAATAGCATGCTAAAATTTGACTATGATATTTACACACAGCACACGACTGATGTTATGGTTTTACAGAGCATGCTAGTATTTTAATATCCAGTTTATACACGTTTTACTTATTTTTGTAACAAGTCATGAATTATGTTCCTATTAAACTGTTTTACTTGTTATTCATATAGTGGTACTGCTGAGCAATTGATTGCTCACCCTTGTAGAATGTTAAATATATATATATATGTATTGCAGATGCCTATGAGACTCTTCCGTCATTATCATGGAAGAGCTCCAGTTCCTTCCGTACCAAACTCGTCTGAGGTAGTTGTGTCAGACCTGATGTGGTCTGTTGAGTTGCCATATTAAGTTAGTTGTTAGGATTGTTTAAAATAAGTTGGTTTGCAATAGTTGTGTAACATAAATCATACTTAAACCTGTAAATGATCTTGGTAAAGGGGTCGTGTTCATGTTGTGATAATATTGAATTGAATTATATTGTATTTGTTATTATTGTGGTTGGTGATGTTAACTCCTCACCCCGGGGTTGAGGCCGTCACAGTTAATATCAGAGCTACAGGTTTGAGTCCCTGATTTAGATTAGGAGTAGAGTCAAAAGAGTGTAGAAAGGTTTATATAAAGGTGTAAGTCAGCAATTCAATCAGAGGAGCGAGACTCAGATTTCAGTCGAGGGTTTCGAAGGTATAACCCCGGCATTTATTCAGGATTAACTGGAATTGCCCAACTTTTAGTATGTCTCCTTTATATATATGTCTTATTGGCAATGTCCGATAGAGGTTTTTAGTTCTCCCTCTCGAGATAACGAGCCTGATCACAAGAGTTCATCTTTTGAGCGGACCCTTGATATGTCGGCAGAAGAGGCACCAATGTTATTCTTAAATATCATATTTTCGATGTCGAGCGATGTTGCTGGATCGGGTGTGCGACCTCGGTGAGTTCAGATGGAATGATAGTAGTCAGCAACTGCTATGACATCCAAGTTTGTTGGGTATGTGGAGTAGTACTCTTGTTTATATCCTGAATTTTTACTTGCATTTCTTGAGATGTATTTTGTTCAAGAGTAATTGTTTCCCATCCAACAAGTTGCTTGTTTTCTCTTAAGAAATCCGAAACTTGAAGTAAACAACTCAAGGTTGTGTTGATTCATCATGATTCAGATTCCCCTCCCTATTTGTAAATTTCTTATTTAAACATTGTTTCTTTTCTCAGTAATTCGATCGGTGGATTGGGGAAGACTATTCATATGATTGGACTATTTGTCTGTGTGACAAAGGGTCTGGTGGGATGCCACCAAATTATGTGTTGTAAACTGTGCAGTACTAGGACTGGACATCTTATGTACTTGTATGGTTGCTCTCAGTCATATCTATATCTTCTTCACTTTTCCTCCCTTTATCATTGATTCTTTCATTTTGAAATTCCATTAGATATTCCATGACATTGACATCGTCAGTGACCTTTGTTGTTGGACAGTCTTGGTTATTGAAAGTAATAAAAAGTTGACTGTCAGGAGGAATTGAAGTTTTATATCTGGTTGCTACTTCAGAAATAAAGATTGCAGGAAAGATTTAGGATCCAATAGAGAAGGTTGTAGCTTTGGAAAAGTTACCTCAGTGGTAGGTAAGTCATTTGCAGGAGATAAGAAATCGCCTTGGGTGGAATGGTTGGTTAAAACTCAGAATAGTGCACCAGCCAAGTCCGTGATTCCTTAAGTTTGACTTGGCTTACTAGTTTTCCCTTTTGGGGTTGGTGACTAGTATAGCCAGTCTAGTATTGCGGTATATTGAATTAGTTAATATTGTATTTTTAATAGTGGTGGGAAGCTAATCAGTTGTTGTATTGAGGAGCCATGCTACGGTGTTTAGAGTCTTCATATTTCAATTTACCTATACTTTTATTGATTCATTTACTATTATTGTTGCTATTGTTACTAGTGTTATTAATCTAAATATCATTATAAACGGACCCTGATATTAAAGATATGGTTATTTTAATTAGGCAGCATTTTCCTGATACAGGTGCACCGTTTAAACGGTGATATTTTCTGTCAAACATTCTTGTTATATTTTTAAATAAATTCCCTGCTATATTTCAGGAAAATACCACCCAAGAACGCTACTCATTCTAAAGAAAATAGTAGTAGTTGGGATGAGAGTCCGGCTATAAATGAAATTCTAGATTTGTTGCGCCAGCAGCAGCAACAACAGTTGCATGTAATCCAACAGATTCAGCAGCAACAACATCAACAAAGAGAACCAAACCAAACTACTAGTTTTTAAGTCCTTTCATTCTGTTAAGCCCCTAGAGTTTAAGGGCGCAGTGGACCCTGTTGCTGCCAGAAATTGGCTTAAGGAAATGGAAAAGCTTTTACCCTCACTCAAGTAAGTGATGATCTTAAGACGGATTATGCGAGTTATTTTCTTAATGGTGAGGCAAATTATTAGTGGGAATCCACTCGTGTGTTGGAAATAGAAGGTCCTGTTTCTTGGACCAGATTTACAAAATTGTTCTTGGAAAGGTATTTTCCAAATTGCCTACAAAATCAGTTGGAAATTGAGTTTTTAGAATTAAAAAAAGGTGAAAGGAGTGTGTTGGAATATGAGGCCAAGTTTACGGAATTGGCCCGATTAGTTCCTGAATATGTAAGTACAGAAACCCAGAAGGCAAGGAGGTTTCAACAAGGGTTGAAGCTTGAAATTCGCACTGGAGTTGAGGCATTGCAACTCAAGACATATCCTTCCGTATTTCAGGCCGCCCTGGTAATTGAAAGTGATCAAAAGTTGGCCGTCAAGGAAAAGGGTGATAAGAAAAGGAAGTCTAAGAGTGTTATCGACAAGGCGGATCAAGTAAAATCTAGTCAGAAGTTTCAGAAATGGTTTGGCCAAAATAGGAGTAAAAGATTCAGGAGACAGAATTTCTCTCAGGCTAGGCCTAGTGCTACTTCAGCTGCTTCCACTCTAGCCCAGCAAGTGAAGTGGGCAGTGGATTGTAAGTTATGGGTAGGAGACATATTGGGTCGTGTAAAAAGGATGTCTGATGTTTCAAATATGGTCATAAGGGTCATTACGCGTCAGAATGCAAGCCAGAAAATCCAGGAGTTACGTGTTATAACTGTGGGAAGGTTAGGCATATTGTGAGGAGCTGTTGAACGGCTACTCAAGGTACTGTATCCCAAGGACCAACATCCAGCACAGCCAGGGCCAGAAATTTTAAAATGACCAAGAGATTCAATGCCTAGGACTCAGACATAGTTGCAGGTACACTTTCTCTCAACTCCATACTTGTTAAAGTTTTAATTAATTCAGGAGCGAATGAGTTCTTTATATCAAAGTAATGTGTGAATAAAATGAATTTGATGCTAGAAGACGTGACTGAGCCCTTAACCCTAAAAGTGGGCAATCGGGATAGAGTTTCAGTGAGTCAGTTCCGTCTTAAGTGTCAATTAGTAATCCACGGGCATTCTTTTTCGGCTGATCTGATACGCTTCGAGCTAGGAGGGTTCAATGTGATTTTAGGAATGGATTGGTGTTCCCAACATGAGGAAAATATTGACTATAAGAAAAAGAAGATTGTGATGTTTACAGAGGATAACATTAGGCTAAATTATCAAGGACAAAGGCAGGAGAAAGAATTCCTCTCGATATTGAAGGTAAAGAAACTGTATAGACAAGGATGTGAGGCTTACTCAGCCCGCATAGTAGACATTAAGAAGGAGACACCTAATTTGGATGAGATTTCAATAGCCAAGGGATTTCTAAACGTCTTTTTAGACAAGTTACCAGGATTTCCAGCAGATCGTGAGATTGATTCTTCTACTAACTTAGTATTCGGAGCCAAACCAGTGTCAAAGACTTCATATTGTATGGTCTAGTGGGGATTGGAAGAATTAGTTAAGCAACTGAAGGAGTTATTGGATATGGGGATAATCAGACCAAGTGTACCCCGTAAAGTGCACCAGTGTTGTATATGGAAAAGAAGAATGAATGTATGGGATCATATACTGATTATCGAAAGTTTAATAAGTTGACGAATAGGAATAAGTAACCCATATCTAGAACTGATTACTCATGTGACCTAATTTAAGGAGTGTGTTATTTCTCAAAGGTTGACTTAAGATCAAGCTTGGGGACGTACCAAAGACTGCAGTTAGAACGAGATATGGGCATTACGATTTCTGGTGATGTTATTTGGATTAGAAAGTGTATAAATCGATTCTAATGGTTTAATGAACATGGTGTATAAGGAGAACTTGGATAAGTGTAATTGTATTTATTGATAACATCTTCGTCTATTTAAGGACTCAGGAAAACCAAGTTGAACACCTGGAGATTTCCCTACGAAGGATGGAAAAGCAGCAATTGTATGCTAAGTTTCAAAGTATGAATTCTGGTTGGAATTGATTAAGGATTCCGATTGTTTTATTAATTACCACTCAGGCAAGGTCAATATAGTGACAGATACCTTGAGTAGAAAAGAAAGATTGAATATCATTAATATTGCTGAGGAGTTAGCAAAGGAATTGGAAAAGTTGGAAATTGAAGTTGGATTACCAGAAGGTGATAAGGAGCAATTATATAAGATTACTTTCCAGCCAAAGTTAATGGAAAAGATTAATAAGTGTCAAGAAGAGGTAATGGATCAAGGGATTAGATAGTCTGGCTAAAGAAGAAATTTGTACCTAAAAGTATAGTAAAGTCGTTTTTAGATTTTATCCAAGGATATAGATTCTTAATAGGACTGAGATGAAGAATGAAATTTTGGTGAGAAACCCATAATTACAAATTTCCTGTCCACCCGGGAAGCACTAAGATGTACCAGAATTGAAGCAGGACTTTTGGTGACCAGGAATGTTTGGGAACTAAGTTGAAAATGAATACCGCCTATCATCCTAAAACGGACGGTCAAAGTGGAAGAACAATTTAGACGATAACAGATATGTTAATGGTATGTGCTTTGGATCTTAAAGGAAATTGGGATGATCATTTGCCATTAATTGAGTTTTCTTATAATAATAATAATCATGCTAGGATAGGAATGCCACCCTACGAAGCCTTGCATGAACGTAAGAGTATATCCTCACTTTATTGGAATGAAGTGGGAGAAAAGAAGTTGTTAAGTTCTGAGTTAGTACAACAAACCAAAGACGCAATAGTGTTGATTCAGAAAAGATTAGGAGCAGCTCAAGATAGATAGAGAAAGAACGCGGACTTCCATCGAAAGGACGTGAATATATTCATAGGTTCGTTAAGTACTGTTGGAATGTCACCTTGGAAAGAACTGGTTAGGTTTGGATAGAAAGGCAAACTGAGTCCTAGGAATATCGGACTGTTTGAGATATTAAGAAAAGTAGGTAAAGTCGCCTATGAGTTAGCGTTGTCGCCGCAACTGCATCATATCTATAACGTGGTCCACGTGTCTATGATGAAGCGGTATATTCCTAATTCAAACTAAGTTATTGAATGTGAGACAATCCAGCTTCAGCCAGATTTACCATATGTGGAGTGGCCAATTGAGATTCTAGATCGTAAAGAGCGAGTCTTTAAGAATAAGTTTATTCATATTGTCAAAGTACTATGGAGAAATCCTCGAGTAGCAGAATCTAATTGGGAATTAGAGTCAGATATGCTTGACAAATATCCCCACTTGTTTAATTAATTGAGATACTGAGGACATAATCTTTTTAAGGGGGAAGGATATAACGACTCGTACATTTTTGGATTATTTGAAAGTGTAATTATTGAATAATTAAGTAAAGAAGATATGAGTATCAGTCCTGTTAGCTGTGTGATTTTTTGTTATTATTTATATGTGGTTATTAGTTTACAGGGAATATTTGTATAATTAATGATTGATCCGCCGTATCTTTTTTGTTTCACATTTAAAAATGGTTTTATGAAAGATTTATTTTCATAAATATTTGGATTATCTGTAAAATTATTGTTATGGTTTTATAATTTTAATCATTATTTTTGGGATTTTATAAAATTTAGAAAACCATATTTCATCAATTATTTATCCCAAAATGATTTTCTGACTGTATTTATGAGTAAATTCAGTATTAAATTCCAGAATGCTTCAAAAATTGTGAAACTCATATTTTATTAAGTTTGGAATATTTTGAGGATTTTAAAATTATTTTGGAAATTTTTCTAATTAAATTCACTCGCTCGTTGATTCGTTTAATCATCAAATGCGGTTATGAGTTGCGTTTCAAAAATGGTTTATAAATTTTGAAAATTTTATTTTATTGGTTTTAAAATATTCTGGGAATTTTAAAATCTAATCGGTAATTTTTCGGGTTAATTTCACCCGCAAGTTTATTCGTTATTTTTGCAAAACTCGGATAAAAAATGGGGTTTACAGTCAAAATAGACACGTGGCAGCCTTATGAATTGTTAATCAAACATGTCAGCTTCTCAGATTATCACCCGTTATGTGAAGATGTAAAAAAAAAACCAACACAAATACAGACAATAGCTTTACTATTCTCTCTCTCTCTCTCATATTTCCTCCCCCTCTCTTCTTCCCACATTCGTTTCCTTTCCATGGTAAGCTCCCCTGTGCCGCCTGTGATTTTTTTCTTTCCCTTCTTCTGGCCGCCGTCGGATTTCTTTCTGGCAGAGTGGTCTGCGCGCGAACGGCGCGTGTGTTATGCCATATGCGTGTTGCGTGTTGCCTGTGGTGTGTATGTTGTGTCAATTGCATCTTGTTGCCGCCTTATTTTTGATTTCCAGATGTATATCTATATGTATATGCACCCGTGAGTCCAGTTGTGATGTTTTGCTGAATTGCTTGAAGCAGTTGATTCCCGCTTCTGGAATTCGAATTAATTGTTTTTCTTTTCTTTAAGGAAAATTTGAATGAAAATTGTGATTATTCAATTAATTTATTTTGGATTATTCAGAAATTTAATCGGCGAAACCCTTGATTGGGAATTCGATTCGGGCACCTCCAGGTTTTGCCACCGTCGAAGATGAACTTCGTTGAGTCGACGGTGGACTGCGATGACGCGATTTTGAGTCCTAATATATTTAACTATATGAAATAGATATAATGATTCGTATAAATTATTTTTGAAACGGAAATAGGTAATCATCTTACGAGTCGTATTGAGACGTGAATTGTGGATTGTGATTTGTTGGGAATTGGACGTCGATGATGTTTCGACTGGTAGGCCTATAAATATAAGAGTCACTGTCTAAATTTTCGGAAAATTATTTTAAATACGAGTTAAGTGTATATATTTTCAAATAATCACTAAACGAACCCTGATTATTACGTATATTATATTATTACATATAAGTACAAGTCGGGAATTGCTATCATTCGGGTAAAGTGTTTAGCAATGATATGTCAAGCATAACTGGTCGTCTAATATAGAGTATTTCAAATCCTGTAGTTTCTAGTCGAAAAACCGAGAGTTGACATCGGACTAAAGATAGTCTAGTGATCAGTCGACAAGATCAACAAGGTTTCAATCGAAGGACCTGAGTGTTGAAGTCGGATCCAGGATAGTCTAATATTTAGACGATAAAGCCGAGCATCCAAATTGGTTCAAGGTCAATCAGAGATAGTTGTAAAGATCTGCAAGGCAAGTACCTCTGACTATTCTTTTATGGTTCAGTATATATGAATGAACTGTTGCTTTATTCTCGAACAGGAACAAAAATGTTTTATGTTACGTATTCCCTGTATTTGAAAATGTTATTTAAAATATGTTTTGGGGAGAAGTAACTTCTGAAATATCTATCTCTAAAATGTGATTAAAATGGAAAAGAGATTTTGAATAGTGTGCTGTGATAGAATTGTTTTTAACAAGAGATAGGTAAAAGTGATTTTAAAAACTGGATAAAACGAATCATATATTGGATAACATTACGTAAATGGCTAATTCGGTTGCGCACCCTATCTTCACCGATTAGTCTAGCATAGTTAATCAGAGACCTAGCTAGTCTCTTCGGATCGGTTTAATTTGTGTGAAAGCCCGATCAGCTTTCCTAGACAATTTGTATGATAGCACGACTGTTAGGAAATGAATAACACAGAGGGGGGGTGAATGTGTTTTACTATTTTTATGCTTTTCTTGAGCTTTTTATGGTTGAACAAAGTAAATTAATTCTTATAGTGAAATGTGTTACTGCAGAAATTAAACATGCAATAATAAAAAAACACAGATCTTTTCAAAACTCACTTAATTTTATATTAAAATTAAGAATGTTTTGCTACAAAATTTCTAGGCTCTTTGTTGATAAAGAGCTTAGCTTCTTCTTCATAGTGTTACAAGATTTTCTATCTAAAATGTTACTACTAACTAAAGGACCAGTGTTAACTTTATAATTTAGTTAACTGCTGGTTTACACAGTGTATAATAAGACATGCTATTAACTTTAGTAAACTGTCACTTGTCATTTTCATTTTAGGAAAATTGTATCTTCCATTTCTGGCTTAGCATATCTTAGCATCCTATGTTTACTTTGATCTTCCTTTGTCAGTTAATCTTCACCATTGATCTTGCACATCCTTCAAGCTACTTTTTGTAGACTTGTCAATCCAGCTATTTGTATTGTTTGTTGATTGTAGATCTTGAATATTGAACTGGTCTGCAATTTTGTACTTTGAGATTTTACCTCGAGATATCCATTTTGGTCTATAGAGAATTTGACATCTCGATAAGTATATTGGCTTATCGAGATCTCTAGTACTCCATAGTTAATTTGACTTGTAGTGGTCTCTGAGTTCTCTATAAGAAAATTTGGCTTGTCGAGATCTCTAGTCTTCATATCTTCACTTGAATTATCGATATGTCTGAGTTCTCTAGTGGATAATTGACTTATTGATAACTCAGAGATCTCCAGTCAAATTTGACTTGTCGATAACTCAGAGTTCTCTAGTGAATTTTGACTTATCGATATCTCTGAGTTCTCTAGTGGAATTTGACTTATCGATAACTCAGAGTTCTCTAATGAATGTTGACTTGTCGATAACTCTGAGTTCTATAGTGAAGAAATGACTTGTCGATATCTCCATTCTTCATTTCTTCAATTTGACTTGTCAATATTTCTCTGTGAGTTCTCTATAAGCTTTTCTGACTTCTCGATAAGCCACTTAGAGTTCTCGAGTGACTTCTCTATAACACTAAATTTGTGACTTATAGAGATCTTGACTTAGAATATTTTTATCCAAACAAATTTATTCAACTCCAAGCTTCTTCATAGTTCTTCTGAGGCTTGATTTTCTTCCAGATAGAAATCTTAGGGTTGATACTATTTAAACAAAAAGACTCTAGTCTGCTCTTTTACATTTTTACAGACTTTAAATGTTACAAGTATAAATGCAAACTAAGATTACAATACAACTTACTTAGGGTTGTCAATTTGACTTAGTCTTGTTAAAGTACAGGTATATCTTGCACAATAATCTCCCCGAATTTGTGAGAAGATAGCTTAACACAAATTCATGCCTGTTAACAGGACTAACCCCAAGTTAAAAAAAGGAAAATGAAATCAATTCATAAAGCTTGATAAAATTACAACTTTTATACATTAGGAGATGTACAAAGTTTAATGGTTACAAGTATCAGGTAAAGACAGTTTTTGTATCTGCTTCTTCCCTAAGAACATCCTTCAAGTGATCAATAATTTCCGGTTCTTCTATAATAGGTGTTCCGCTTAGAGCTTCTACAAGTTTTTGTCTTGCAACCTTTGGATAACCACTGTCTAGTAAATCAATCCTAAATCTTGAGAATTGTTATGACCGGTATTTCTAAAACTTATCTATATATGATTGTGTGTTTATAATTGAGATTAAAATTATGTTGAATTATAAATGTGGATGATCTAAATGTTGAGTGCATATAAATTAAGTGTTTAATGTATTAGTTTGTATATAAAAAAATTTTGAAAGGAAAATCTTATTATTTAGTATTTTTAAATAATAATCAAAAGTATTTCATTCTATATGAAAAATCGATTTTTAAAATCTTTTAACAACAAATTTTCAATTTTTATATCATTAAATTTCTAAAATCATAAGCTATTTTATAATATTTATTTTGTGATTTATGGAAGTGTATTTATTTTTATAGCAATTGTTTTATATAAATTAGTTGATTTTTAATTTGCAATTTACTTAGTTACCCATGCATGCATTTTGCTCCCAAACACAAGTTAAGGGCAAACTTGGAAATTCCAACCCCACTAACTACAACTTTACTAGCCAAATTACTACCTTATCCTTGCATGCAAAATGACACAAGCTTGCTCGAGGGTTACTCTTATCAATTCTCACTTCCACTCACTTTCTAGTCAAATAAAAACCATAAAAATTAAGTACAAGTTATCATAATCACACTCACTTCACTCCACTCCACCCTCACCTCTCTTCTCCCTCTCCCTCTCTCGGCCCTCTCTCTCTGCCTTCACTCTCGGCCGAAGCCCCCCACCCCCCTTTTTTCTTCATTTTTCATTCAAACATCCATCTTCCATTTAAGTAATCTTACTTCCCATATCTTGTTCTTTAAAAATCCAAAGAGTTTATGGTGAAAAATCTATGTTTTGATCTTGCATGGTAGTGTTTTGTTAAACTAAAAGTGAAAACCCTTGATTATTATGAATATAAGGCTTTCACCATGAGATATATTATCATAGGGTTGAGAATGGCTAGACATGAGTGATTCACACTCATGCAAATGTTGTTTTCACCCTAATCCATTCGGCCATGACTTTTTAGGAGCCGAATGGATGGTGTTCTTGTTGCCTTATTGATTTTTGTGTGTTAATGTGATAATAGCTTGGTTTTGGAAATAAAAACTTGATAAAACTCCTTGCATGCTAAGTGATCACATTAGATATGGTTAACGCTAGGCTTGCATGTTGATTTTGTGATGAAATTTATATGGAAACCATATTGTTTTTGGCTTGTAAGTTCGAAAGCATGCATGCATAGGTTCAACTCATGATTTTCGAAAGTTCTTGATTATTTGGATTAATTTTTGTTAATATTATCTAATTTCAGTTAAGTTAGGATATTAATTATGATATGTGCTCCTTGTTATGTGTTTTCGATTTATATATATGGAGGATTTATGTTGTTATTTTCGAAATTGAGATGACTTGTAATTAGTATATTATTTTGACTCTTGTTTTGTTATATTGCACTCTAGGTAAGGATGATATCCACTAAGCCAATGTTGTGTGTGGGAGTGTTATTTCATTAGGTTTCCTTGTTTGAGATTTGGTTTGGGTTTTGATTGATGTTTGGTTTGGTTTGTCAAGTAGGAAAGATGGTGGAAAGGGGTACATTAGATTCTGCAGATTTTCAATTTGGTAAAATGAGGTTTAGAGTGAGATTTGAGCTTGTCATTGTAATGCACTTTGAGGCCCAAGTCACCAGAAGCTATTAATATGGGTATACTTCAGATTTTAGGTGTTTGTTAGAGGTTTGTAGGTTGTTTGGTTAGGTGCACGAGTGGAAACACTAAATCTGTCCAGCAGGGGACAATTTTACCGCAACCTAGAAATGGGGAGTTTTGACCATGTCATGGGTAGGCCCTCACTAGGACTTGGTTGGCCCTAGTTAGAGGGAGTGTCTGAGGTGTTTTTCCAGCCATATTTTATAGGAATTGAGTTAGGATCATGTGTCACAAGTCAGTGCAAATCAGGACACTTTTTTGTCCAGAAAACAGGGGAACATTGGACTTTAAGCTTAGGCCTAGGTAGGCCCAAGCTAGGCCTTTGAGTCACACCACGTTTGGGAGTTACCTTATGATCATAAGAGTCTAGTGTAAAAGTTTGGGAGGTAAACTTGAGGAGTAAGGGTGTCAATTGGTCTCATAAACCCATTGGTGTCATCTTGAAATCACTATAATGAGCACATTCACTTAACATTTAGTTTTAGAGCCCTTATGAGTGAGGCCTAGGTTGACCATCATAGTTTTAAGATAGTATAAGGTCAGTAGAGTGTAGGGCCTAGGTTAGGGTCAATAGGAACTTGATGGTTTAGAAAAGGCACTTCAAGTTTCAAGGTCAATATTAGGAGTTTTGACTAGTTTAGCATAACTAAGTGACTTGAGTAAGTGGAGTTAGATCATCCAAACTTAGTAATGCAATATAATGTGTTGATGTATTATTATATATATAAATCTTTTATGTGAGCATATGTGGCTATGTCATCTAGTATGCTTATAAGATAATTGTAAGCATGCATGTGTATATAGGCCTAAGTGCCAATGTGCTTACTTTCAGTTTATAAATAGGTTGAGTTGGTGAGAATATATTATAATGAGGCTATTATTATTTTATGTAGGCTCTCAAGATGAGGGTAAACTTGTCATTAGAGTCGAGTAAATCTCCCAGTTGCTCCCACCTGCAAGTCAAGTCAAGCCTTTCTCAAGGCAAGTGTCTCAACCTATCTTTTTGTGTTTACACTGCAAGTGTGTGTTAACCTAGGTTTTATATATGATGCGAGTATTCTAATTCACTTGATATACATGTATGCATGACCCAAGTGGTTTCAAATTTATCTTTCGTATTGCATGCAAATGTCATGAACCCTCAAGTATCTATTGCAAGTAGTTTAACCTTACTTGGAGATTGCTATGCAAGTAATTCAAAAGTCATACCATGCTAGTATACCAAAATAATTGTGTTGCTTAACCCTGTATAAGTTGTATTTACTAACCTTATCTTGACACCTAGTAGTCAGTTATTCCTCAAAGTTGTTCATATATGCTTGATAACTCCATTATTATCCTTAAACCATGAGACCCTATTATACTTTGAACTGATACTCACCTTCTTTATATCTTAAATACCTATGTCTTATCTGGAACCACTACATTGAACCTAGTTTGACTTAGTTCATTTATACTATCCAATAACCCTGTTAAACCACAATACCCAATCCCGTGAGAATAGAAACTTTGCAATTCCATTCGATAAGTTATCAGTCTAATTGATCATGACCTTAAAGTTTATCGAACCTATTTTATGTGCTTCGAAGTTGATCTAGAACCCTTGATAAAGACATTCACTTTTTAAGAAATTAAGTGTCACTTGGCATCAGTTTTTAAAATAAAAAGTTTAAAGTGGATTTCCAGTCCCAAAGGGGGACAAATGTTTTCTTTAGATAGTGGATCCGGACTGAGACGCAAGTCCTTTCCGCTTTTAAATTATAGGCTTAAAGGTTGCCTAGGGATCCCATTAATGTTCTAAAACCCAGCGAGGTTCGGGATTACTTCGCGGCTGATCACCGGCTGTAATCCGTAGCGTCATAAAATGGGTTTTGATTAAAAATGGTTTTTAATTGTTTTGTTACAAATAAATGATGCCATCACCCTGAAAGTTTATCTCTTGTTATTATATTATTGGATCTTTCATTTCCGCTGTTATCCATTCATTTTTGTTTATGTATTATATAGCACTTGTTGAGCATTTGGCTCACTACTTGCTTTCACCCTGATATTTCAGCTAGCTGATAGGGTTAGATTCAAGCAGACCGCGCGTAAGACTTGTGATGCCGATTCGTATGATTTGAGCTCCGGTAGATTAGTGATCGTTTTGTGTGAGGACTCGATATTGAAATCAGGTTGTAATAGTTAATAGTATTGGGCTGTTCCAAACCCTAAACTGTAAGATCTTGGATTCGGTGAATTTATTTTTATTTTGATAACTATTGTAATCATTCATATAGTTTTCTTTTGTTAAAGTTGGGGTGTGACAGGTTTTGGTATCAGAGCTATGGTTTAGAGTCCCTGGACAGCCCAAATAGGTTATAGAATATATACATAAATTATTGAATATTATGCGAGAGTGTGAGTATAGGTTAGGCGAATCCATTGTTAATAATTCTCTTATATATATATATATATGCACTATGTGGCAGCAAAGGGCGCATTCCTCATCATCCTCTGAACCGTCTCACCCAATTGTTTTCTCCGTGTATGCTGAGTTGAGGTGTGAGTTCTCTAGGCTTCAGGGCAAGTACGATCGATTGAAGAACGTGTATCCAGACAGCCGAAATTATGGAGGAAAGCCTAAGGAGCAGATGACTGCGAGACTTAAGACTTTGGTTCAATATGTTAATACTAAGCTTGATGAGATGCCATCGCACCGAGACCGTACCAGCCAGTATACTATCCAGATGATTGCGGATGAGCTCCAGAGTATTATGAAGACACTTCGTGAAGAGAAGACTACCGGACCCCGTTCTGATGGAGTAGAGCCTTAGTTCTTTCCATTATCCACTTTTCATGATGTTGTGTTGTTGGATTTTGTAGAAATCCCTGTTGTTTCCCTTTAAATTAAGCATGTTATCCCTAGATTCAGACTTTATTTTGATCTTGATGTACCTTGACCTTAATTTCGATAATTATGCACTATCTTTTTATTTGATTTCAATTTTTCTTACGCCTTATATGCATCACCCTTATTGTTTAATTTGAAACCCGATCGTATATGTGATTATAATGACTTGTGACACCCTAACCTTGAATTATCTGCATTGTTCATACCTGTTTTGATATAACTTTCATTTCAGGATCATGCCACCTAAAAAGAAGAAGCCGACAACAACTTCTACCACAGATCCTAATATTCTTTGATTGTTGGAAACCTTACAACATCAAACAAATGCAATAGCTCAAAAACAAAGAACTCTTCAACAACAATTTGAAAACCAAGATAACCGTGAACCACACCAACCACCTGATCCACCAGTACCACCTCGACAAGTCGTCACTTTCAAAGCTTTTCAGAATATGAATCCACCTGCATTTCATGATACCACTTTTCCAGTAATAGCTAACACATGGATTAAGGAAATGGAAAGAGCTTTCGAATTGGTTTATCTAGGAGAAGATCAGAAGACGCCACATGCTACTTACTTTCTAAAAGGTGAAGTCATCTATTGGTGGGATTCAATAAAGCTATGAAGGCAAATCAGCCGATTTCTTGGGAAATGTTTAAGAAGTTATTTCTGGAAAAGTATTACCCTAAGTACATGCAGAATCAGATGGAGCTTAAATTTCTTAAATTGAAGCAAGGAAGTATGTCTATATTGGAGTACGAGAAGAAGTTTACGGAGCTGTCAAGGTTTGTGACGAAGTATGTGAACACTGAGGAGGAAAAAGCAAAGAGGTTCCAATAAGGATTAGAGCCTGGGATCAGAGATAGAGTGGCTATGTTTGAGCTTGATACTTATGTTGGAGTAGTACAGAAACCTACTCTGATTGAGAGTAATGGGATGCAGTCAAGGACAGAAAAGGATAACAAGAAGAGAAAGGTTCCATTTTATGGAGAGAAGTCGGAAGCCGAAAGCTCACAAGAAATAAGTGTGAAAAGGATTGGATTCCACAAAGGTGGAAATTTTCAGAAGAAGGGAAATTTGAATAAGAGACAAGATCCTAAGGAGAACAACAGTCAAGCCAAGAACAAGTTGGAGAAAATAGATTTCAGAGACCAGAGTGCAAGCACTGTGGAAAAAGACACCCAGGAGTGTGTAATAAGCTGAACATGACATGTTATAGATGCAACCAGAAGGGACACTTGGCTAATGAGTGTAAGGTACCGAAGCCGGGAGTTACATGCTATAAGTGTGGAAAGGCTGGACATATAGCCAGGGAATGCAAGTCAACTGGACCAGTCAAGGCTTTGATGAATGTGGCAAGTACTAGTGCACACGTGCTAGCTGAGGTATTGGCAATACTTCCACCATCTACAATAACAACTCCACAAGCAACATCAAGGACATTTGATTTAAAGATGAAGTACGCTGTTCACAATTTTGAGGTGATAGCAGGTAAACTTATAATGAGTAATGTTTAAGCTAAGGTATTAATTGATTCTGGAGCTACGAGATCTTTTATATTAGAAACTTTTGTTGATAAACTTAAATGTGATAAAATGACCTTGAATGGGTAATAAATGTGGTAATTGCGAACCAAGAGAAGATTCTTGTAAGTCAGTTTTGTCCTAAGTGTGAGATAGATATTTCGGGGCATAAATTTTCAGCAGACCTGATACTTTTCAAGTTAGGGGAGTTTGATATAATCTTAGGCATGGATTGGTAAGGAGAGAATAACGCTCAGATAAATTGTAAATCTAAGAAAGTGTATTTAAAGACGGAGAATTGAGAGAAAGTAATATTTAAGGGTCAGAGGCAAGAGCGACTGTTTCTTACAATCGTCCAGGCTAAGAAACTACTCAGGAAAGGTTGTGAATTATTCCTAGCCTATGTAGTAGACTCTGAAAGAGAGAGCCTTAACATGGAAGATATTCCCGTAGTTAATGAATTTCCAGATGTGTTTCCAGATGAACTACCAGGTTTACCGCCCGATCGATAAATTGAGTTTGAGATCAACCTTGCTCCAGGCACAGAACCAGTTTCGAAGGCACCTTATAGAATGGCACCAACAGAAATGAAAGAGCTGGCGAACAAGCTGCAAGAATTGTTAGACAAAGGAGTTATACGGCCGAGTACGTTGCCATGAGAGCACCTGTTTTATTTCTAAAGAAGGATGGAAGCATGATGTTATGCATAGACTATCGGGAGTTGAATAAGATAACGATTAAGAACCGTTACCCGCTACCAAGGATAGATGATTTATTTGATCAGCTGAAAGGAGCTAATTGTTTTTCCAAGATTGAATTAAGATCAGGATACCATCAATTGAAGATCAAAGCAGACGACATCCCGAAGACAGTATTCAGAACAAGATACGGACATTATGAATTCTTGGTGATGACTTTTGGGTTGACTAATGCCCCTGCAGCATTTATGGATCTGATGAACCAGGTATTTAAAAAGTATTTGGACAAGTTTGTAGTGGTATTCATTGATGATATTCTTATATATTCAAAGTCAGAAGAAGAACATATGCAGCATCTATGGATAGCATTGGAGATACTCCGACAAGAGAAGTTGTATGCCAAGTTTTCTAAATATGAGTTCTAGTTAAAGGAAGTTCAATTTTTGGGACATGTTATTGGAAGTGAAGGAGTCAAAGTGGATCCGGCAAAGATTGAGGCAATTATGAGTTGGGAGAGACCAAAGACACCTACGGAAGTGTGAAGTTTTCTAGGATTGGCGGGATACTATGGAAGATTTGTTAAGGATTTCTCGAAAATCGCCACGCCATTGACTAAGTTGACTAGGAAGAATCAGAAATTTGAATGGAATGCAGAATGTGAAGATAGTTTTCAAGAATTGAAGTAGAGGTTGGTTACTGCCCCGATGTTAGTATTACCAGACAATCAAGGAGACTTTGTGATTTTTAGTGATGCGTCACATAAAGGTCTGGGTTGTGTGCTAATGTAACACAACAAGGTGATTGCATAAGCATCAAGACAGCTGAAACCACATGAATTGAAGTATCCTACATATGATTTGGAATTAGCAGCTATAGTATTTGCACTTAAGATTTGGAGACATTACCTTTACGGAGAAAGGTGTGAGATCTACACGGATCACAAGAGTTTAAAGTATATTTTCACTCAGAAGGAGCTCAACATGAGGCAAAGGAGATGGTTGGAGTTAATTAAGGACTATGATTGCTCAATAAATTATCATCGGGGAAAGGCGAACGTGGTAGCTGATGCTTTGAGTAGGAAATAGAGGTTTAATATGGTAGCAATACCAAAGGAATTATTTCAAGAAATTAAGAGATTTGAATTAGAACTTTGTGTTTACGGAAAAGTTGAAGAGATTTGTCATACTATGACTTTTCAGCCAACATTGTTGGAAAAGATAAAGAAATCTCAGGAAGAAGTGATGAAACATGAGAATAATCAACTGACCGGAGAAGAGATTTATACTCAAAGGGATGAACAAGGTATACTAAGGTTTTCCTCAAGAATTTGGATTCCTCATGTGACTGAATTGAAGAATGAGATATTGCAAGAAGCTCACAATTCTAGATTTTCAATCAATCTGGGAAGCACCAAGATGTACCAGGACTTGAAGCAGAACTTTTGGTGGCCAAATATGAAGCGAGAAGTAGCAGAATGGGTTGCGAAGTACTATACTTGTCAGAAAGTGAAGGCAGGACATCAAAGGCCAAGTAGATTAATTCAGCCCTTAAAGATTCCAGAATGGAAGTGGGAAAACAATGTCATGGACTTTATAGTAGGATTACTACGAACGAAATCCGGACATGACACTATATGGGTTATAGTTGATCGCCTTACGAAGTCGGCACATTTTCTTCCAATTAATGAAAGGTCTTCGTTGGACAGATTGGCCCATCTGTATGTGCGTAAAATTGTAATATGACATGGCGTGCCTATATCGATAGTTTCAGACAGAGATCCATGATTTAATTCGAGATTCTGGAATAAATTTCAAGAAAGTCTTGGCACAAAGTTAAACATGAGTACGGCGTATCATCCGCAGACTGATGGTCAACGTGAAAGGACAATTCAAATAATTGAAGACATGCTGCGTAGTTGTGTAATTAATTTTGCAGGAAGTTGGGACGACCACTTGCCATTGGTAGAGTTCTCCTATAACAACATCTATCACTCGAGTATTGGCATGCCACCATACGAAGCCTTATACGGACGGAAGTGCAAATCACCAACCAGTAGGGATGAAGTGGGAGAAGGAAAGATTCTAGGCCCGGAATTGGTGCAACAAATGCATGAGACTGTCAAATTGATTTAGAAGAGATTACTTGCTGCTCAAGATAGGCAAAAAAAGTATGCAGACCCTGCTCGTAAGGACATCAGATTCCAAGTAGGTGAAGCCGTATTACTGAAGGTATCGCCGATGAAAGGATTGTCTAGATTTGGCAAGAAAGGGAAGTTAGAACCTAGATATATTGGTTCTTTTGAAATTATGAGTCAAGTAGGGAAGGTGGCCTATGAACTAGCTTTGCCGCCTCAATATTAGCATGTGCATAATGTGTTTCATGTGTCATTGCTTAAGAAGTATAATTCTAATGCCAATCATGTGATAGAGTATGAATCTATAGAGATTTAGACAGACCTGTCATTTGTGGAGCAACCTGTCAAACTACTCGACTAGAAAGAGAAGAGTCTTAGAAATAAGTTGGTTAAGTTGGTAAGAGTACTTTGGAGAAATCCCATGGTTGAAGAATCAACGTGGGAACTAGAGTCGGATATGCGTAGCCGGTATCCTCACTTATTCTCCTAGATTCTGAGGACAGAATCCTTTAAGGGGGAGATGATGTTACGACCGGTATTTCTAAAACTTATCTATTTATGATTGTGTGTTTATAATTGAGATTTAAATTATGTTGAATTATAAATGTGGATGATCTATATGTTGAGTGCCTATAAATTAAGTGCTTAATGTATTAGTTTGTATAAAAAATAATTTAAAGGAAAATCTTATTATTTAGTATTTTTAAATGATAATCAAAAGTATTTCATTCTATATGAAAAATTGATTTTTAAAATCTTTTAACAACAAATTTTCATTTTTTATATCATTAAATTTCTAAAATTATAAGCTATTTTATAATATTTATTTTGTGATTTATGGAAGTGTATTTATTTTTATTGCAATTGTTTTATATAAATTAGTTGATTTTTAATTTGCAATTTACTTAGTTGCTCATGCATGCATTTTGCTCCTAAACACAAGTTAAGGGCAAACTTGGAAATTTCAACCCCACTAACTACTACTTTACTAGCCAAATTACTACCTTATCCTTGCATGTAAAATGACACAAGCTTGCTTGAGGGTTACTCTTGTCAATTCTATATTGCACTCACTTTGTAGTCAAATCAAAACCATAAAAATCAAGTACAAGTTGTCATAATCACACTCACTTTACTCCACTCCACCCTGACCTCTCTTATCCCTCTCCCTCTCTCGGCCCTCTCTCTCGGCCTTCAATCTCGGCCTTCACTCTCGGTCGGAGCCCCCCACCCCCCTTTTTTCTTCATTTTTCATTCAAACATCCATCTTCCATTTAAGTAATCTTACTTCCCATATCTTTTTCTTTAACAATCCAAAGAGTTTAGGGTGAAACATCTATGTTTTGATCTTGCATGGTAGTGTTTTGTTAAACTCAAAGTGAACAACCTTGATTCTTGTGAATCTAAGGCTTTCACCATGAGATATATTATCATAGGGTTGAGAATGGCTAGACATGAGTGAGTCACACTCATGCAAATGTTGTTTTCACCCTAATCCATTCGGCCATGACTTGTTAGGAGCCGAATGGATGGCGTTTTTGTTGCCTTGTTGATTTTTGTGTGTTTATGTGATAACAGCTAGGTTTTGGAAATAAAAACTTGATAAAACTCCTTGCATGCTAAGCGATCACATTATTTATGGTTAACGCTAGGATTGCATGTTGATTCTATGATGAAATTTATATGGAAACCATATTGTTTTCGGCTTGTAAGTTCGAAAGCATGCATGCATATGTTCAACTCATGATTTTTGAAAGTTCTTGATTATTTGGATTAATTTTTGTTAATAATCTCTAATTTCAGTTAAGTTAGGATATTAATTATGATATTTGCTCCTTGTTATGTGTTTTTAATTCATATATATGGAGGATTTATGTTGTTATTTTCCAAATTGAGATGACTTGTAATTAGTATATTATTTTGACTCTTGTTTTACTATATTGCACTCTAGGTAAGGATGATCTCCACTAAGCCAATGTTGTGTGTGGGAGTGTTAGTTCAGTAGGTTTACTTTGTTGAGGTTTATTTTGGGTTTTGATTGATGTTTTGTTTGGTTTGTCAAGTGGGAAACATGGTGGAAAGGGGTACATTAGATTCTGCAGATTTTCAGTGTGGTAACATGAGGTTTAGAGTGAAATTTGACCTTGTCATTGTAATGCACTTTGAGGCCCAAGTCACCAGAATCTAGTGCTAGGGGTATACTTCATATTTTAGGTGTTTTTTAGAGATTTTTAGGTTGTTTGGTTAGGTGCACGATTGAAAACACTAAATCTGTCCAACAGGGGACAGTTTTACCGCAACCTAGAAATGGGGAGTTTTGAGCATGTCATGGGTAGGCCATCACTAGGCCTTGGTTGGCCCTAGTTAGAGAGAGTGTCTGAGATATTTTTCCAGCCATAGTTCATAGGAATTGAGTTAGGATCATGTGTCACAAGTTAGTGCAAATCCGGACACTTTCCAGTCTACAAAACAGGGGAACATTGGATTTTAAGCTTAGGCCTAGGTAGGCCCAAGCTAGGCCTTTGAGTCACACCAAGTTTGGGAGTTAACTTATGATCAGAAGAGTCTAGTGTAGAAGTTTGGGAGGTAAAATTGAGGAGTAAGGGTGTCAATTGTTCTCATAAACCCATTGGTGTCATCCTGAAATCACTTTAATGAGCACATTCACTTAACATTTAGTTTTAAAGGAGTTATGAGTGAGGCCTAGGTTGACCATCATAGTTTTAAGATATTATAAGGTCAGTAGAGTGTAGGGCCTAGGTCAGGGTCAATAGGAACTTGATGGTTTAGAAAAGGCACTTCAAGTTTTGAGGTTAATATTAGGAGTTTTGACAAGTTTAGCGTAACTAAGTGACTTGAGTAAGTGGAGTGAGATCATCCAAGCTTAGTAATGCAATATAGTGTGTTGATGTATTATTATATATTTAAATGTGTCATGTGAGCATATGTCACTATGTGTTCTAGTATGCTTATAAGATAATTGTAAGCATGTATGTGTATATAGGCCTAAGTGCTAATGTGCTTACTTTCGGTTTATAAATAGGTTGAGTTGGTGAGAATATATTATAAGAGGCTATTATTATTTTTTGTAGGATCTCAAGATGAGGGTAAACTTTCCATTAAAGTCGACTAAAGCTTATAGTTGCTCCCACCTGCCAGTCAAGTCAAGCCTTTCGCAAGGCAAGTGTTTCAACCTATCTTTATGTATTTACATTGCAAGTGTGTGTTAACCTAGCTTTTATATATGATGCGAGTATTCTAATTCACCTTGATTTACATGTATACATGACCCAAGTGGTTTCAAATCTATCTTTCGTATTGCATGCAAATGTCATGAACCCTCAAGTATCTATTAAAAGTAGTTTAACCTTACTTGGAGATTGCTATGCAAGTAATTCAAAAGTCATACCATGCTAGTATACCAAAATAATTATGATGCTTAACCCTGTATAAATTGTATTTAGTAACCTTATCTTGACACCTAATAGTCAGTTATTCCCCAAAGTTGTTCATATATGCTTGATAACTTCATTCTTATCCTTAAACCATGAGACCCTATTATAATTTAAACTGATACTCACCTTCTTTATATCTTAAATACCTATGTCTTATCTGGAACCACTACATTGAACCTAGTTTGACTTAGTTCCTTTATACTATCCAATAACCCTGTTAAACCGCAATACCAAATCTCGTGCGAATAGAAACTTTGCAATTCTATTCGATAAGTTATAGTCCAATTGATCATGGCCTTAAAGTTTATTGAACCTATTCCATGTGCTTCGAAGTTGATCTAGAACCCTTGATAAAGACGTTCACTGTTTAAGAAATTAACCGTCACTTGGCATCGGTTTTTAAAATAAAAAGTTAAAAGTGGATTTTCAGTCCCAAAGGGGGACAAATGTTTTCTTTAGATAGTGGATCCGGACTGAGACGCAAGTCCTTTCCGCTTTTAAATTATAGGCTTAAAGGTTACCTAGGGATCCCATTAATGTTCTAGAACCCAGCGAGGTTCGGGATTACTTCGCGGCTGATCACCGGCTGTAATCTGTAGCGTCATAAAATGGTTTTTGATAAAGAAATGGTTTTTAATTGTTTTGTTAGAAAGAAATGATGCCATCACCCTGAAAGTTTATCTTTTATTATTATATTATTGGATCTTTCATTTCCACTATTATCCTTTCATTTTTGTTTATGTATTATATAACACTTGTTGAGCATTTAGCTCACTACTTGCTTTCACCCTGATATTTCAGCTAGCAGATATGGTTAGATTTAAGCAGACCGCACATAAGACTTGTGATGCCGATTCGTATAATTCGAGCTCAGGTAGATTAATGATCGTTTTGTGTGAGGACTCAATATTGAAATCAGGTTGTAATAGTTAATAGTATTGGGCTGTTCCAAACCCTAAACTGTAAGATCTTGGATTCAGTGTATTTATTTTCCTTTTGATAACTATTGTAATTATTCATATAGTTTTCTTTTGTTAAAGTTGGGGCGTGACAAGAATCCACCAACTTTGATGTTTAGAAATTTCCCATCCTTAGAGATTCTGCTCATTCCTTTGGCCTTGAGTTCTTCTGATCTTTTTATGTACATTTCTATTTCTTCATCATACTTCCTCCTTCTTTCTTCAGATTCAGCCTCATTTCTTTTTATTGTTTCCTCCCTTGTAATCAACCATTCTGCTAGAACTGATCTCCATACCCTTGTAGCAGTATCCTTGTCCTTTAGCAAACTTATCATTCTCTTAATTTATGTGAGAGAAAGAGAATCTATTAAATCACTTCCAAGGTAGGTGAAGGGCCCATCCTCATAGAAAATTCTAACTTCCCTAAGAGATACAACCCAGACTCTAACTATTTCTTCAGCTAGATTTTGGAAATAATCTTCATCTGAGATGTACCAATTTGGAGGTAGAAAGTCATTTTACTTAAAGTATTTCCAGATGGCCCTTTCATTAACTTCAACCTCTTTAGTAGACTTGGCCTTTTTAGTTTTTCTCCCAACAGTCTTGAAGTGAATTTTATGTGATGGTTTGACAAAAGTAGGACTGAGATTTTCTTTAGAGATGTCTGGCTTGAGGTGATTGGGATTTTTAGGAAAGAGTTGGCAGTTTGGTTGTATAGAAATTTTGGGTTTGGAGTTTGAGGAGGTTTGATGTTTGAGATAGTTGATTTTGAAGGTTGAGCTAAGATTTGAGCTAATTGTGTTTGGATTTTAAGGGTTTTGTGTGTTTCTGAGTTATCATAAGTCTTTTTGGTTCTCCTCTCACTTCCTCTCTTCTTCTCATCATTCTTCTTCTCTTCCTGCTTTTTGTCCTTGCTACTAGTTGCCTTGGAGGATTGACTTGGATTTGAGATAGAAGGTTTTTGATCATCTTTATGCTCATCATCATCCTCATATTTCCTTAGATTGTACTTAGTAGTTGGCAACATGTTGTCATAGTCTACAAGGTATCTTTCCATCCTCATGCTTCGTGCTCTTCTTGATCTTTAAATCAGACTGTAAAGTCATGAGTAGCCTTAAGTTTGATTTGACACAATGTTTGGGAATATAGAGATACTTGGCATGCTTGGTTGAAGGGCAGACATAAAAAATTCCCTTGTCTGGAGATAGATAGGCTTCTGGAAAAGCTGCTATCTGTGCCTTTTTAAGCTCATGTAGAAGTTGAGTGTCTTCAGGAATTACTTGGTGTACTTTATCAATCATAACATCCAATTCAGATGCTCTCAATGTTTGAAGATTTCCCAAAGTAACCTGAAGACACCTGTCCACCCCACCATCATTTATATTCATCATAATTCTTTTTTCTAGGAAGTTGTCAATCTTTACCACCACTGCTCTTACAAAATCGATAATCTTGCCTAAAGCTTTCTTACAACTCATATAGTTGTGTTGAAGAGACACTCTTAGTGCTGCAAGAAGGTCATTGAATTCCTGATCTTGATTAGGTCCTTCTGTAGCCCTTAGTAGTCTTTCTTTTCCAACATCAACCTGAGTATTTGAGCTTTGTCCCACTTGTTAGATATATTTGAGATGTCATGTCTAATCTGATTTGTGTTTAGTTTTCAGAACTTAACAACATGACATATCAGGACTTACTAAAATCAGAACTTACTGAAGTCAGAAGTTAATATCAGAACTTAAGGCGTTAGAAGATATATATCAGTACTTAAGTGCGGGAAGACTTCAGATAAGGAATGCGGCTGATTTACAGGAGAAGATCTAGACTAAAACAAAAGAAGATATGCATGAAGAGTTAGAGGACTAGAAGACTTGTAGAAGATATCTAATTGATATATTTTAGAAGACAGAATTATATTCCATATCAATTAGAATATATCTTATAACTGTGTATTATATAAACACAGCTTAGGGTTTACACTATATGTGTTATCATTATCGAGAAACATTATTCATTATAACCTAGAAGCTCTTAGTGATATTGTTCATACTGAAAGAGAACACCAGTTCTATTGTAACAGAGTTTATTTGAATATACTTGATCTTTGTTACATACTTCTGTTAAAATCGATTTGATTGTATAAACACTATATTCAACCCCCTTTTATAGTGTTGTGTGACCTAACAAGTGGTATAAGAGCTTTTCTGTTAACACACATACAGTAAAGATCCAAATAACAATCATGTTTGAAGAAACACAAACCCCAACTAAGCCCACCAAAACTCAAGAAACTCAGAACACTCAAACCCACAGTCGATATGAGACAATTAGAGTTCCTATACTGAGACCATCTGAGTATCCCATATGAAAAGTGAAGATGGCCATGTTTCTGGAAGCTATAGATCCAGAATACCTTGATAGAGTTAATGAAGGGCCATATAAGCGGCCATATAAGCCTACCAAGCTCTCTGTTGCAGTTGTTGATCAACCAGCAAAGATGATTCCAAAGGAGAAAAGTGAGTACACAGCTGAAGACATCTCATCTATTGCTACAGATGCAAGGGTAAGACATTTGCTATATAGTGCAATTGATAATGTCATGTCAAACAGGGTAATTGGATGCAAGAATGTAAAGGAGATATGGGATGCTTTAGAGACAAGATGCCAGGGAACTGATGCAATCAAAAAGAACAAGAGGACTATACTCACTCAAGAGTATGAGCACTTTGACTCAAATGTTGATGAGTCATTAACTGATTTATATGACAGGTTTGTCAAACTCTTGAATGATTTATCACTAGTGGACAAGGAATATGATCTTGAAGATTCAAATCTAAAATTCCTTTTAGCTCTTCCTGAAAATTGGGATTTGAAGTCTACTACCATAAGAGACAACTATGAACGTACTGAAACTACTCTTGATGAAATTTATGGTAAGCTCAAGACTTACGAACTTGATATGGATCAAATGAGCAAGAGTCATGGAAGAAAGTCAAGTAAAGTTGCTCTCATCATAAAGTCTGATTCAGAGTCATCATATACTGATGATGATGATTCAGAAAGTGAAAGTTTATCTGAAGTTGATGTTGATGCAGAGATGATGCAACTGTGTGCTCTTATGGTGAAGGGTATCACAAGTATAGCCTACAAGAAATTCAGAAAGGGCAAGAAGTTTTCCAGGAAAGGTGGAAGTTCTGATAAGAAAGGGTTCAGAAAGTCTGAAGGTAAAAAAGGAAAGTCTAACAGAGGAGACAACTCTAATGTCAAATGCTACAATTGTGGTGAAAGAGGCCACATATCTCCTGAATGCAAGAAAGGAAAAAGTGATAAAGGCAAGGAACTTGTCACAAAGAAGAAAAGTTGGATAGACACTTCAGATTCTGAAGATGAGGTGAACTATGCCTTGATGGCAAATGCTGATAGCAGCCCTGAAACTGCTGAATTGAAGGTACCTCAAACAACCTTTGCTTTTCATACTGATGATATTACTGAGTTGAGATTATACCTTAAAACCATGTTCATTAGTTTTAGATATCAGACTTTAACATGTGAAAGATTAACATCTGAAAATCTTGATCTTAAAAACAGATATGACTATTTGGAAAAGGAGTTAGTTTTTCTTCATCAAACTAAGAAAGAAAAAGATGAGGCTTTGTATGTTAGAGATGAAGTGCTAAAATTGAATGAATCTCTAAAAACTAATTTAGAAAAGGAAAGAGAGATCATTAGAACTTGGACTAACTCTGGCAGAACAATTCAGAATTTACTAAGTAGTGGAAACTGGAAAGAGGGCTTAGGTTATGGAGATGATAAAAGTGAGAAAAGAACTGTGCAAATTGAGCCAATTGTTGTTAAACAGACTGCTAAGCCAAAGGTAAATCATATTAAATTTTTAGCAAAAACTGTTATGTCTGATTCTGAAAATATGAAAGATTCTAAGACAGAAGTAAAAGAAAAGTCAACTTCTGACAAATTAAAACAGGATAAACCAGCTGAAGTAAATATAGACTTAATGACTAAGATGCAGCTTAGGCATAAGCTGAAAGAGATAAGAAATGTGAACAAGGTAAAGGAAGTTAGGAAAAATAGGAATGGAAAGGAAGGTGTGAATAAAAGCAATAACTATATGCCTGTTCCTAATGCTCCTAGAAAGAAATGTTACAACTGTGGAAACTCTAACCATCTTGCTTCTTTTTGCAGGAAAAATAGAGATATAAACTCTTTACCTCCTAAATCAGGAGTTAAGAGTCAGTCTGTTAGGTTTAAACCATAAAATCCTTGTTTTCATTGTGGTAGTTTATGGCATTCCATTTATACTTGTAAGGAATATCATAGTTTGTACTATGATTATTATCAAATAAAACCTTCTTTGAAGAAAGTTAGTGTAATTCCTTCTAGTGTAAGTTCTGATGCAAAGTCTAATATAAAGTCTGATAAACAGCATGTTAGCATAAACTCTGAAATTAAATCCGCTGCAAATGCTAACAAACTTAATAAGGCCAAAGGATCCAAGCAAGTCTGGGTCCTTAAAACTAACCAATAGTGGTATTTGTGATTGTAGGGCAACAGGAAAAACATCCTAGTTCTTGACAGTGGATGTTCAGGACATATAACTAGAAATAAAGCCCTGCTATCAGACTTTGTGGAGAAAGCTGGCCCATGAGTTTCTTATGGAGATGGCAACATGGGAAAAACTCTGGGATATGGCAATATCAATCTTGGGAATGTCATCATTGAATCAGTAGCTCTTGTCTCATGACTTAAACACAATCTGCTAAGTGTGAGTCAAATCTGTGACAGAAGTTAACGTGTGGATTTCTTTGAAGAACACTGTGAAGTTATAAGTAATTCTACAGGAAAAGTGGTTCTGAAAGGTTACATGCATGGTAACATATATGAAGCCAGACTTTCAACAAATTCTGATGGTTCTGTAATCTATCTGTTGAGTAGAGCATCAATTGAAGAAAGCTGGAATAAGCACAAAAGACTCTCTCATTTAAATTTCAACAACATAAATGAGGTAGTAAAAAAAGATCTTGTGAGAGGACTGCCAAAATCAGTATTTGCTCCTGATGGCCTTCGTGATTCATGTCAAACGGCAAAATAAAGAAAATCTTCATTCAAGAGCAAAACTGAATCCTCAATTCTTGAGCCTTATCACCTACTACATGTTGATCTATTTGGCCCAGTCAATGTCATGTCAATTGCAAAGAAGAAATATGCTATGGTTATAGTGGATGGGTTCACAAGATACACTTGGGTGTATTTCTTGCACAAGAAGAATGATACTGCATCTACTCTAACTGATCATGTCAGACAACTGGATAAATTGGTCAAAGATTCTGTTAAAATCAAAAGAAGTGATAATGGCACTGAGTTCAAGAATTTAATTATGGAAGAGTTCTGCAAAGAGCAAGGAATTAAGCAGGAATTTTCTGCACCTGGAACTCCACAGGAAAATGGAGTTGTAGAAAGAAAGAACATGACTCTCATTGAAGCTGCACGTACTATGCTTGATGAAGCAAAGCTGCCAACCTACTTTTGGGCTGAAGCTGTGCAGACTACTTATTTTACACAGAATGCTACACTCATAAACAAGCATGGAAAAACACTATATGAGATGGTGAAGAAAAAGAAGCCAAATCTGAAATACTTTCATGTATTTGGATGTACGTGTTTTGTTCTTAAGACTCATCCTGAACAGCTGTCAAAATTTGATCTAAAAGTTGATGAAGGAATTTTTGTTAGATATCCACTTTCCACAAAAGCCTTCAGAGTCTACAATTTAAGAACAAGGGTTGTCATGGAATCTATAAATGTTTCTTTTAATGATAAGAAGATTACTGGACTTGAAGATTTCAATGATCATGATCAGCTGAGATTTGAAAATGAAGATTTAAATTTTGATTCTATAAATTCTGATGGCTTAAATCCTGATCTTGTAAGTTCTGACGGGTTAAATTCTGATGTCATTGAAACTGTGGTAACTACTTCATGGGAAAATACACCTATTCAGGGGGAGCAAGCTGAAGATCCTACCACAACTCAAGACACTCAAGAAGCATCAAAACCTATCACTGGCTCTTCAAGTTCTGTTTGATCAAGTTCTGATGAGCCAAATTCTGATAATTCTGGAAACTCTGATTCTTCAAATTCTGAAGGATCCAACTCAAATTCTGAAGTCTCAGAGAGCATAACTACAGGGGGAGCATCAGAAAATGCTGATGGAGACAGCATGGATCATGGGGGAGGATCCAGTTCTAGAGAAAAACTTCCATCTACAAGGAAGTGGACTAAAGCACATATACCTGACTTAATAATTGGAGATCCTGAAGGAGGTGTCAGAACTAGAACTGCAACATCAAATGAATGTCTCTATCATTCCTTTCTATCTAAGACTGAACCAAAGAAAGTGGAAGAAGCTCTTCAAGATTTTGATTGGGTGCAAGCAATGCAGGAAGAGTTAAATGAATTTGAAAGAAATAAAGTCTGGATCCTAGTACCAAGACCAAAGAACAGATCAATTTTTGGCACAAAATGGGTATTCAGAAACAAAACTGACAGTGATGGCATAATTACAAGAAATAAAGCAAGGCTGGTTGCTAAAGGCTACTCTCAACAGGAAGGTATTGATTATGATGAAACATTTGCACCAGTTGCTAGATTGGAAGCCATAAGAATCTTTTTGGCTTATGCTGCTCACAAGAAGTTTAAAGTCATTCAAATGGATGTGAAAAGTGCTTTTCTTAATGGAGAATTGGAAGAAAAGTTATATGTTGAATAACCTCCAGGATTTATAGATCCAAATTTTCTAATCATGTCTACAGACTTGATAAAGCACTTTATGGCCTTAAGCAAGCTCCAAGAGCATGGTATGAGACTTTAGCTCAATTTCTTCTGGAAAGTGGATTTAACAGAGGCACAATTGATAAAACACTGTTCTACCTCAACCATAGAAATGACTTAGTTTTGGTACAGATATATGTTGATGATATCATATTTGGTTCTACAAATGCCAAACTTTATGAAAGGTTTGCAAAGCTAATGCAGTCAAGATATCAAATGAGTATGATGGGAGAACTTAGCTATTTTATGGGACTTCAAGTCAAATAAAATGAAGAAGGTACTTTCATAAATCAATCCAAGTACACCAGAAATTTACTCAAGAAATTTGGAATGCAAGACTGTTCAACTACATCCACTCTCATGGCCACTGCAACCAAGTTAGATAAAGATACTAGATCATCAGTAGATATTACTAACTACAGAGGTATGATTGGCTCTTTACTCTATTTAACTGCTAGTAGACCTGATATCATATATGCTACCTGTCTTTGTGCAAGATTTTAGGCTGATCCAAGAGAACCTCATCTAATAGCTGTGAAAAGAATTTTCAAGTACCTTAATGGTATAACTGATCTAGGATTGTGGTATCCTAGAGAATCATATTTTAAGCAAATAGGTTACTCAGATGCAGATTTTACAGGATGCAAAATAGACAGGAGAAGCACTGGTGGAAGCTGCCAATTTCTTGGAGGCAGATTGGTTTCTTGGTTTAGCAAGAAACATAAATCAATTTCCACATCAACTGCAGAAGTAGAATATATTACTGCAGGAAGCTGTTGTGCACAGATTCTTTGGATGAAGAATCAGTTACTGGACTATGGGTTAGAATTTTCTAAAATACCCATTTACTGTGATAATCAAAGTGCTATTGCTATGACAGAAAATCCAATTCAACACTCAATGACAGAGCACATCAGCATTAGGTACCATTTCATAAGGGAACATGTGATGGAAGGTACAGTGGAATTGCATTTTGTTCCAACAGATCAACAACTAGCAGATATCTTCATAAAACCACTATGTGAAGCTACTTTTACAAGACTGGTAAATGAACTTGGAATGGTTTCAGGTTCTTTCTCAAAATCTGCTTAGTTTTTGTTCTCATGCATTAGACTTTATGATCAGTGTTTACAGATTGTCTTATCTCTATGTAATCTGTGCTTAAACTGTAATATATTAAATGCTGATTGTTATTTGATGTGATTCTACATACTCTGATAGTGTTTTGAATGTTCTGTGACTATTCAATCCAATGAGGATTACTGTGCTACATGCTGACCTAGTAGTCTTTAACACACTAGAAATCCCATGTTTGAATTAGTTGTTTATGTGGAAATTCATTAACACAAGCAAATTCTGATTTTAAGCTTAGTCAAATTTACTTTGTGTATCTTATTACTAAGTCACAAACTAGATTCTTGCTTCTTACCTGTCAAATTCTGATGTCAGTAAATCTTAAGGATGAACTACATGCTTAATAAGCCTCACTTATCTGAAGAAAAGAAAAGAAAAGAAATTGAAGTCAGGTACTCCTTTGAGATCTAGAGTAAATATGTGAAAGGGAAGACCCAAGTGCATTGCTGGTATTAAGTAATATGCATTAGAAAAGCAAATAAATTTTTCTTGGTGACTTTTCACATTCTCTGATTACTGGAGAAATACTCTGATAATAGCATAAATTCTGATAGCAGTTGTAACTCACTTACACTGAGAAGCCACTGTAAAAAGAATGTCAAAAGATGCATAAAATGAGCACAAACAGTTGAGGTGGACTCTTGCATAAATTTGTTCTATAGTAGACTTCATAATTAAAGACAGATTTTAAGCACCTTTCTTAGTTATTCCTTATTTCTAAGATATACTGAAGTTTATCAGACTTTAATCATTATCTGATCATTTGCAAATGCACACACTCTTACTCCATATGAATGATGAAAATTACTGTGGAGATTAAGTTGTTTTGGACAAACAGTTAAGTATTATTTGCATAAATTCTGAGGACAAGTTCTGATGAAAGTTCTGATGATTAAACTCTGAAGAAACTAGTCAGTATTTGTATGAAGAATCACAAAAACAGACATTCACTTTTTAAGTACAGAAGCCATATTCTGATGACTGTTAAGTTCTGATAATAGTCAAGTTCTGATGTAAACTCTGATGCTTATGTGGCATTATTTATTTACTTGACTAATTTGTGGTTTTACTGTAACGGTCATATTTATCAGAAAATAATTAAGTGAGATACAAACAACCATAATCATTTGATTAGTGGGAAACGTGTTAGCCTTGACAACTGCATGTGCACAATAATTACTGCTTATTTCTCGTGCCCACTAACTACTGCTTTAACTATCTACTGGCTGACAGGTGTAAAGTGTATGTTTTACTTCCAAAAAGAGCTATTGAGTGGAGACAGTATATATATGGTAATTAAAAGATTTTACAATCTTTTACCTACTTTCTAATTCTTTTCTTATCTCTCTTATTCTCTCTCACCTTCTAATTTTCTCTGAAGCTATTTTTCGTACAGGCATTTTATCAAACACCTTGTAAATACACCATTTTCTCACTTATTTCTCTCAGAAATGGCACCAAAGGACATCATATTCAATGGAGCCAAGTTTGTTCCCAACAACTACATGGCTATTCTGTCTAAGGATGAAGCTCCATCAGAACTTCATTTCATCCAAGATTTTCTATTTCGAAGTGAGATTGGGTATGCTTTGACCCAACCAGAAGCAATCTCAAGAACTCAAGTGCTGGAGTTTTGGAGGAGTGGTGTGTTTGATGATGGTGGTGGAAATGGGTCCCCAAGTATTATCTTTACAACAGGGGAGGATGAGCATGTGGTGACTTTGTCAACTGTTCGACAAGCACTACGTTTACCATAAAACTGTGTTTACATGTAACGCCCCCAAATCCGGGGTCAAAGGATTTGGTCGTCACTATAAAACCTCAATCCAAATTAACCTGTTAAATCAATAAATAAATGCCAGTGGAAGTTATTTAACATTTATGACCTCAAACTAATCCAAGATCTTTTAAGGTTACAGTTCTAGAAACAAGATATCCAAATTCCATAAATAATTTTTCACTTTCTTTTAAAACTCTTTTCAATAAATTCCCAATTCAATACTAACCCGCTAGTATAACTTCGAAAAGAAGTATACTAGGCCCACCTATAAAATAACACCACTATAATATAATATAATATAAACAACTTTATACAATAAAACTTACACTAGTTCGCAAACCCTGGATTCATCACCTTCCAAAAGCTTCTTCTTTACTTCCTTGAATTATGCACCTAAACAACGTAAGCTATTCCTCACTGGAGGTTAAATTTGAAAACAGGCAAGTATGAGCGGAAGAAATGCTCAGCAAGATCATTATAGCGAATATAGGGTCGTTTTGATATAAAACCGACATCTGCATTAGAGCAGAACATTTAAAATCATAATTGCTGAATCATAAAATTTTAGTTGAGGAACCCCAAAATTGATTCCTTAATTATATTCAAAACCATTTTGATATTTTTGAGCGAAATGCTTCAGCAATACTTTGAACCTTGACGAGAATAAAACTCGTAAAATAGTGTTTACGGAAATATCGTAAACCACAATTGTTGTGCATATGTTGTGTACTTGATGATTTCACAAACAAAACACCTAAGTAGATTTTACTTAGTGAAATAATGTAGCACTCGACGGATAAGAATTTTAGTCCCGACGGATAATGATTTATTATCCATCGAGTGAGTAGCTTATGTAATAATGAGTCTGTAGCACATTTCTGCATACACCTTTGTATAGATTCTATAGTAGCATATAAGTCATGTTGAATTTAACTAGATACGCAGAATAGGTTGATTAATTGTACATAGATGATGTCTTGTAATTCTGCATAAGTGAAATGAAGTCAAGTGCCTGATTGCTACCCGACGGATAACCTACAAAGCACCCGACGGATGATCAACAACCCGACGAATGATTAACAATACGACGGATGTTCATGAACCCAACGGATAAAGAATTCAAACATCAGTTGACAGTGATAACTGGTCACATACGTCGAGATGTATGCAAATGGAATGAGGAAGCCTATTAACTGGGTAATAGAGAACAAAGTAGCAAAGCATAAAAACTGATAGTTTTTATAATGATTCTATCTTCTGACTTTGTAATCTTGGTAATATATAAACCAAGAAGTAGCAAATAGAAACTAAGATCTGAGATACAAAAAGTGAGAAACATTTGTAAGCAGAATTATTAGCATTTCTCTGTATTCTCAGGAGTTTAAATTTGTAAGCAGCCGTGAGCATTCTTGCACACAGAGTTCTCTCGATATAATATATATCTCTGGTGGAATTATTTAAATCCACCACAATGTGTTTAAAGACTCTTGTTTTTAATTACTTATGTTTTGATTCACTTAAGTTTTTATTCCACATTGTGCTAATCAAAACACTTATTTTGTATTCGAGTTTGAACATTTTTATTTTAAGAAAAAGGTTCAAGAATTCTATTCAACCCCTCTTCTGTAATTCTTGCTATATTGTTAAGGGACTAACAATTGGTATCAAAGCGAGCTCTTAATCAACAAAGAGTTTAAAGATCAAAACAATTCAGCAAGATGAACAAGAAGGAAGTTGGAGTCAAGATTCCTTTTCTAGATAAAGATAATTACCATCATTGGAAGGTAAAGATGCATCTTCATATGCTTTCTCAAGATGAGGCCTATGTGGACTGCATAGAAAGAGGCCCTCATGTTCCAATGAGAGCTGCAACAGGAAACGAGCCATCAGTTCCCAAGATAAGGCATGAATGGTCTGATCCTGGCATTGAACAAATCAGGAAGGATAAAAAGGCCATGAATATTCTGTTTAATGGAGTTGATGCAGACATGTTTGACAACATTATCAACTGCAAAACTGCCAAGGAAGTCTGGGATACTATACAGATAATCTGTGATGGCACTGAGCAAGTTAGAGAAAATAAGATGCAGCTCTTGATTCAGCAATATGAGCATTTTCACAATGAGGAAAGTGAGTCTCTCACTGACATTTTTAGTAGGTTTCAAAAACTACTAAATGCTCTTAAGTTGCATGGAAGAGTTTATCAGACTAAAGACTCTAATCTGAAATTCCTTAGATCTCTTCCAAAGGAATGGAAACCAATGACAGTCTCATTAAGAAACTCACAAGATTATAAGGAGTTTACTTTGGAGAGACTGTATGGCATCCTGAAAACCTATGAGCTTAAAATAGAGCAGGATGAAAGGATGGAGAGAGGAAAGAAGAAAGGAGGATCCATTGCACTAGTTGCTGAGTTGGAAAAGGAGAAGGAAGTGAAGATGGAAGCTGTTGAATCAACTTCAAAGGTCTGTGAGAACAAGGGCAAGGGGCTTGCAGTAGAAAGTGAAGATTCCTTGAGCCAAGATGACATGGAGGACATTGATGAGCACCTAGCATTTCTTTCCAGGAGATTTTCCAAGCTCAAGTTAAAGAAGAACTTTGGAGCAGCCAAGCCAAATAGAAACATGGTGGATAAGTCAAAATTCAAATGTTTCAAATGTGGCTTGGCAGGGCATTTTACCAATGAGTGTAGAAAGTCATATTCTAGTAAGAAAAAGTTTGAGTCTGTGGATTATAAACAAAAATACTTTGATCTACTCAAACAAAAGGAAAGGGCTTTTATTACACAAGAAAATGACTGGGCAGCAGATGGTCTGGATGAAGATGAAGATGTCAGCTATGTCAATCTAGCCGTAATGGGCAAGTCTGATGAGACAGAGACAAGCTCCTCAAGCAATCAGGTAATTACTACAAACCTTGCACATTTATCTAAAGCTGAGTGTAATGATGCCATAAATGATATGACTACAGAATTATATTATTTGTGTGTTACACTTATGTCTCTTACAAAAGAAAATGCTAAAATCAAAGAAAACAATTTATTTTTAAGTGAGATGAATAATGTGATTGAGTCTCAGTTTATTGATTTTGAGAAATTAAGAATTGAGTGTAAGATTGCCAAGGAAGAATTAACTGAGTCCTTGAAAAAGGAAGAGATTTTAAAGAAGCAGCTCGAGCATGAACAAGAGGTGATTAAAGCATGGAAAACATCCAGGGATGTCCATGCTCAAATCACCAAAGTTCAAGGAATTGAGTCTTTCTGTGATGAAGCCTGGAAAAAGAACAAAGAGAAACTACAACCTAATTTGGTAGATGGACTGCTAACAGATGTAGACTCGATGGATGATGAGGACTATCCGTCAGATAACAAAAAGTGTTATTCGTCGAATGATGAAAATCCTCATCCGTCGGCTGTGAGCAAGCCCATTAGCAAAGCCAAACTAATTAAGCTGAATGAGAAGTATGGGTCTGTTTCCAAGAACCTTGTTTCAGGAGAGTCAAGTCACGTTAAGAAAGGGAAAAAGGCTAATGTTGGTCACATGACTGTCAAACAGTTAAGTGACAGACTTGAGAAAATTGAGGTAAAAACAGAGAATAAAAGGAAAAACAATAGGAATGGTAAAGTAGGGATTAACAAACACAATAACTACACACCTGATAAATATGCTCCTAGAAAAATCTGTGTCAATTGTGGTAGTGTAAATCATTTATCTGTTAATTGCAAATCTGCCATGCCTACTCCAATGTCTGTTCAGTCTCAATTTCCTAACATGAATGCCATACCTCCCATGCCTGTTAATGCTATGCCTACACAGAACATGAATGCACAGTTTGCTAATATGCCATTTGCACCTAATCCTTATTATGCTGCATATAGTATGCCACAAATGCCATTTAGCATGCCTTACTGGAATAACATGTTTACACCAAGCATGCCATTTCCTATTAGTCATAATATGCATGATAATTCTATTGAAATGAATGGTTTCAAAGGTCCAACCCAAATGACTAAGGATGAATCTGAAATTCTTAAGTCAAGTGAGATAAGACCTAAGAAACAGAAAAAGAAAGCTAACAAGGTAGGACCCAAGGAAACTTGGGTACCAAAATCAACTTGATTTAATTTTGATGTGTGCAGGGAAACAGAACTATATTTTGGTACTTGGATAGTGGTTGTTCAAGACACATGACTGGTGATTCTACCCTGCTCACAGAGTTTAAGGAGAGAGCTGGCCCAAGTATTACTTTTGGAGATGACAGCAAGGGTTATACTGTGGGATATGGCTTGATTTCAAAGGACAATGTCATCATTGAGGAGGTTGCATTAGTGGATGGTCTCAAACACAATCTGTTGAGTATCAGCCAGCTTTGTGACAAAGGCAATTTAGTAACCTTCAACTCAGAAGCCTATGTTGTGACTAATAAAAGAAGCAACAAAGTGGTACTCACTGGTGTGAGAAAAGGAAATGTGTATCTAGTTGATTTCAACTCATCCAATGCAGAGTCTGTAACTTGTCTTCTCAGTAAAGCAAGTCAGGATGAAAGTTGGCTATGGCACGAGAAGCTATCCCATTTAAACTTCAAGACCATGAATGAGCTGGTAAAGAAAGAACTGGTAAGAGGCATTCCTCTAGTGGAGTTTTCAAAGGATGGACTGTCTGATGCCTGCCAAAAAGGGAAGCAGATCAAAGCATCATTTAGGAAGAAACTTGATTCAACAATTGAAGAGCCTTTGCAACTGCTTCACATGGATTTGTTTGGACCAGTCAATGTATTATCCATCTCAAGGAAAAGGTTTTGCCTAGTAATTGTAGATGATTTCTCAAAGTTCTCTTGGACATATTTCCTAAAGTCTAAAGATGAGGCTAGTGAAATCATTATCAATCACATAAGGCAAGTCAACAATCATCCTGATTTTAAAGTTAGAAGAATCAGGAGTGACAATGGAACTGAGTTCAAGAATTCTGTCATGTGAGCATTTTGTTAGGAAAATGGGATTCTGCATGAGTTTTCAGCAGCAAGGACTCCACAACAGAATGGAGTAGTGGAAAGGAAGAACAGATCACTTATTGAAGCTGCAAGGACAATGCTTGAAGAATCTAAACTACCAACATATTTTTGGGCTGAAGCTGTAAATACTGCATGCTACACTCAGAACATTTCTCTTGTTAATCAAGCAAGATGCATGACTCCCTATCAATTGTTCAAGAACAAGAAGCCAATTCTAAACTTTCTTCATGTCTTTGGCTGCAAATGCTATATCCTGAGAAATCAAACTGATCAAAATGGGAAGTTTGATGCTAAAGCAGATGAAGGAATTTTTGTTGGATATGCTGTTGGTAAAGCATATAGAGTCTACAATCTAAGAACCAACATTGTTGTGGAATCTATACATGTTGTGTTTGATGATAAAAAGATTGAAGGACTGAAAGATGGAGATTACCATGAGAGCCTCAAATTCGACAATGTGGAGATGGTTAGTGATGATGAAAGTGATCAAGAAACAGTGTCTAAGGATAATGCAGACAAATCTACTACCAATGAAGCACAAAACTCAACATCGGTCGAGTTGCATAATGCTTCATCCGTCGGAAGGCAATCTGCGTTATCCGCCGGGAGACAACCTGCCTCATCCGTCGGTACTCAAAATTCACCATCCGTCGGGTTATCAAAAGGAGCAGGAGGTCAAGACAGATCACCTATAGAAAGTTCCCCTTTTTCAAATCAAAGATCCACAAACTCAGGGGGAGTTTCTAGCAATCAAAACTCAATCACACATCAAGACAACTATGAGGTCTCTTCATCTAGAGCTAATCTACCTCAACAAAGGAAATGGACAAAAGATCACCCCTTTGAGCTTATCATTGGTGATGTTTCTTCTAGAGTTCAAACAAGAAGAGCAACTCAGGAAGAATGTCTATACAGCAGCTTTCTGTCAAAGGAAGAACCAAAGAAGGTAGAAGAAGCTTTATTGGCTCCTGATTGGATTTTAGCTATGCAGGAGGAGCTAAACCAATTTGAAAGGAATAATGTATGGAAGCTGCTACCCAAGCCTAAAGGAAAGAATCCAATAGACGCCAAGTGGGTATTCAGAAACAAGATGGATGAAAATGGCATAGTAGTCAGGAACAAAGCTAGATTGGTTGCTAAGGGCTAATGTCAGCAAGAAGGAATTGATTTTGATGAAACATTTGCTCCTGTTGCAAGACTTGAAGCCATCAGAATCTTCTTAGCTTATGCAGCCCATGCCAATTTCAAGGTCTATCAAATGGATGTCAAAAGTTCCTTTCTGAATGGAGATTTGGAGGAAGAAGTATATGTCAGTCAACCTCCTGGTTTTGAAGATCCAAATTTTCCAGAATATGTCTATTATCTTCTGAAAGCACTTTATGGACTGAAGCAAGCACCTAGAGCCTGGTATGACACTTTATCAAAGTTCCTTTTGGAAAATCACTTCACAAGAGGTACTGTAGATAAAACTTTATTTTTCAGAAATGTTAATGGCTCTAGTATACTTGTTGAAATTTATGTAGATGATATTATTTTTGGCTCTACAGATGAGAAACTTCGTAAAAAGTTTGCCAAATTGATGCAAAGTAAGTATGAAATGAGTATGATGGGAGAACTAACTTACTTTCTTGGTTTACAAGTTAAGCAAGTTAGTGATGGAATATTCATTAGTCAAACTAAATATATTTTTGATCTTTTAAAGAAGTTTGATCTAATGGATTGAACATCTGCAAAAACTCCCATGGCCACTGCAACTAAGCTTGAATTAAACACTACTGAAAAGTCTGTGGATATTTCAAGGTATAGAGGCATGGCTGGCTCATTTCTGTACTTAACAGCTAGTAGGCCAGATATAATGTTTGCTACATGTTTATGTGCTAGATTTCAGGCTGATCCTAGAGAATCTCACTTGATAGCTATTAAGAGAATTTTCAGATATCTCAAAGGAACACCAAACCTTGGCATTTGGTACCCTAGATATTCTAGTTTTGATCTAACTGGTTATTCAGATGCAGATTATGCAGGTTGTAGAATTGATAGAAAGAGTACAACAGGAACTTGTCAATTTCTAGGAAACAAGCTTGTGTCCTGGTTCAGTAAAAAGCAAAATTCAGTTTCTACTTCTACAGCTGAAGCTGAATATATTGCTGCTGGCAGTTGCTGTGCACATATTTTATGGATGAAAAATCAATTGCTAGACTATGGTTTGCAAGTTGAGAGAATTCCTATTTTCTGTGATAACACAAGTGCAATTGCCATCACTGAAAATCCAGTGCAACATTCAATGACAAAGCACATAGATATCAAGTACCATTTCATAAGGGAACATGTAATGAATAGTACTGTTGTAACACCCCCAGATCCGGGGTCGGGGATCCGGGTCGTCACGGTCTTTCTTTCCACAATATCACTTCACTTAATTAATAATAATAACCTTATGCTGTGACCCCACACTAACACACACCACAACCCGTTATAGTCTCAGAGATGAAATTTAAATAAGTACAAGTCTTTGAATCCACAATTTAAAAGTTATTACAACCCAAAATGATTTCTTGATAAATTTACAGTTAATTGCCATTATCTGCCACAAGTTATAATTATACATAATTGATTCTCAAAAGTAGATGGTCTGATCTACAATAGATCTACCTCTGCAGCTATAGCAGCTACAACATCAACGGGAAGACGCGGGACGCTTCCCACGCGCTTGCGCTGGGTCTGCTGGAGTCTGGCCATCTTTCCTAACTGTTGTTGTGTGATGAAGAAATAAAGCAAGGGTGAGCAGCAAGCCCACCAAAATAATATGTATAATGATTTACAATATATGAGCCTTCTCATAGTACTCATGAAAGTCTTGGTCAAAAGAAATGAACCAAGTTTGATATCTTAATGCGATGAAGTCGCAAAATATTCAGTATATATACATATATACTTTTCAAAATCTTGGAAGTCCTCTTCCATGCATAATATACACAGAGTTCCAGTGTATAACTGTATAAAAATATCGTTGCAAGGTGATCTCATATATCTAACCTTGTCTCAACGTTTTTCTGAAAATCTTTGTCATGCATAAGATAATCATTAACTAGATATAAGTTTAAAAGATGAAGTTACAAGATACCCCAAAATACTTATATCTTTCCCAAATACTACTTGAACTACCCCCGTTCAAGTTATAATCAGTTTCAAAGGTTCATCACATAGATGAGACTACAAGACAAGATTTGAATAGATTCAATCTTTGAATATCATTATAAATAATGAAGTTACGAGATACTTCATTAAGTCCCGATATATAAATATATTCATATATATCTCCCATACATTTCCTGAAAACCTCTGTCATGTAAAGTATGAACAGAGTTGCAATATCCAATGAATTTGGAAGGAAAAGAATTTTGGCATAAACCAGATATCTTGCTGATCAGGCAAAGATACCAATAAGTAACCTTTTCTACTGTAGATGGATGAATTCCTCACCGGTCATCACCCTGGCCGCATTAGGACCTCGCGCTAGACCGTTACCCGGCCACTCACGCGTTGATGGACTGCCACCCAGCCACTTACACTTTATAGACCGTACCCCGACCTGTCGATTATGCCGACTCAATCAGATGGACTTACTTCCCGAACATTGGGCAAGTAATCAAATTGTTTTCTCAAAACAGCAACCATGTTGCGAATATAAAATACACCACAGAGCCGGATCCCCAAGATTTTTGAGCGAATATTCAAGTCTCCTTCGAAAGGAAGATCTTAAATCGGAAAACGAGTTTTGGGATCCGCTCTAACTTTTAAAATCATTTTGAAGACTCGAAAACATTTTTAAGAATGTTTGGAGTAAAGCTGATTTAATGAAATAAATCAGTCCCGATATATTAGAAAATATCTGAATATTATTATTTAAATAATATTCCCATAAAGAATAATCTTTATAAAAATAATTGAAGTAGAAGTTTTAAAACTTATACTTGAAACGAGTATTAAATAACCAAAGATACACTTATATGAAAGTATTATCTTTATTTGAATAATCGAAAATAAGTTTGATTATTAACACCTTATTCTTTAATAAAATAAAGAATATATTTCAGTAATAAGCGGAGTCATAATACCTCGAATGAATGAATATCCAAGTAATATTCAATAAATAATATAAAGGAGTCATAAGTCCTCGAATGAATATTCAAGATAATATTTATTAATAAAATAAAGTTATCGAATAAACCTTATTCGATTAATAGTTTTGAAAACTATAACCATATATATATATAAATATATATATATATATATAAAATCTACTCGGGATCCTCGACTCCCGGTTTTAGAAAATGTTTTCACCTTTGGGTCCCTATACTAAGGGTATATGCAAGTTACCGCTATTCTCTAGCATAGGTATTATCAACTGAACCAACAGATATATATGGCAAGAATACGAAACAGGCATGCATATATATACCATATCAGCATGCTTCAATATATCGCAACATTTGCTAATTAACCAACATGCATCTATCGCAAGATAATGCATATACATATATTCATCACAACAACAGTTATAACGGGTAGAAAACTTGCCTGAGCGACTGGGGGTTACGAATGGCTCGGGACGAGTCTGGTAACCTATAAGCAACAAGTATGTTGGAATTAAACCAAATTCACTTGTAAATCTATACTCTAACCAACTCAGACTCTAACGCTCGTTTTGCGCTTACTGATTTACTTAAGTCACCCGGGTACCCTCGGCTCCACCATTTTTAATAATTTAACCTTTACGAGTTTTAAGGCAATTCCTTCACGAGTGTCTTACCAACTGCCTAACACACTTACCATAAATGTTTCATACATTAATTAACCCTTTTTGGTCTTTAACCTATGTTTCAAAGTAAGGCGAGGGGAAAAGTTTCGTTCGCGAAACGCCGTTACTTGAAACGTTCGTTTCTCCTAAACCGTGCATCGGAATCGAACGAACTACATATCAAAACGAAGCTCGTAACATGAGCTATCTAGACATGGCAATTGTCATAATTTAGAAGGGGGTTCTCGGGTCCTAATGTTATGCACAAAAACAGTCTAAAGAAAATCGGACGTTACGACGGCTATGTTTACGCGATTTCCAATATTTTAAACCATTCAAAACCATCCCAAATCAACCTCAAATTCAACATACAACCAACATCCATCCTTATCACATCATAACAACCCCAACCAATTCAATTTAATCATTCATACTTATGCCTAAGCTTAACTTTAATCATACTTAAGTTCTTTTAATCAAAACAACAACATTTACCAATCCAACAACATCCCAAAACTCACTAATCTCTACATACACAACCATCAAGCCTCTCATGAACTACAATACTCATATTATGCTCTTAACATTCAATAACAAAGCTTGGTTAAGAGATTATACCTTCCTTGAAGCTTTTTAACACAACACAAGAACTTTGAATGCCTAAAGAACCTTGATCCTTCCTTGTATAGCCTTAATCTTTCATAAAAATTCAAGAAAACTAAAGTTATTTCTTGAAGGTTACTATTCACCATCTTCTTCCTTGATTTATTGGAAGAGATTGGGAAGGAATTAGGAGCTTAAACTTATAGCATATCCATATCTATGTACAAGGAAGCTTAGATAATTACCTTGTGATTTAACAATGCTTGGAACTTGATTTTTGATTTTTCTTCCTTTGAAAAAGATGAAAAGCCGAGAGCAATGCTTTGAAGAATGAAAAATTTTGTGTTTGCTTTGATTTGTTTTGGCTAGCTAGGTTGTTTTGGTTTTGTTTTTGGTTAATTACCCTTCTAACCTTGAACTTTGTGTGGTTTACAATCATCCAACAATTCCTTCCTTTTTTGTCATGCCTATGTCACCTTGCACATGTCATAATGCTCCCACTTGTCCACACCTTGTGGTTTGATGATGTCACAATCCCTGGCTTCTTGTACAAGCTTGTCTCTTGGTCACTTATTTGTTTTACGGTTCGCTTATCTTTCGTTCTCGTTTATCGTTTGAGGGATCATACTCGGGATCTTATTACTTAGGTTCCCTTAACCTTTCTCAACATATTATATTCCTTTTATGATCCTCTCCTATAATCCTTTAATTTAAATCCTTTTTTAATCCTGTTACCTTTTTCTCAATTCTTTCCGTATCTAGTGGATTTCCGGGAAAAATCAAAGTGTTCGGAATTGGATTCTGACGATCTTTACATACACTTATATACCATATAGAGTACTAATAAAATCTCAGAATATCCATAACAGAACCCCTAAATAGTGTGGCATGAAAAGTTTTCTCGTTCAGCAAAAACACTATTCATAAGGGTTTCAAAATTTCTCAAAAATTGGGGTTATTACAGTCTCCCCTCCTTAAAAGGATTCCGTCCCGGAATCAGATAGAAATGAATGGGGATACCTTCTTAATATTGCACTTTCTAACTCTCAAGTCAATTTTCCCACATTGTGGTCCTGCCACCAAACTCTGCCTAGTTTGATAATCCTTCCCCTAAGCACTTGTTCCTTTTCACTCTATAACCCTTCCTGGTTGCTCCATATAGGTTACGTCGGGTTGCATGTCTATGCGCTCATATGCCCCTATTTATCTGGCATCTGAATTACACTTCCTTAACATTGATACGTGAAACACGTTACGAACTTGTTACATGTTCGGGGTTAGGGTTAGCTCATATGATAACTTCCCAATATGTCTTAATATATCCAAGGGTCCAACAATTCGTGGACTTAGCTTTCATTTCTTTCCGAACCTCATCCTTCCTTTTCAAGGGAATACCTATAACAACACTAGGTCCCCTACTTCCTATTCTTTGTCCTTTCGTGTCAAATCAACATATTTATCATGTCCATCTTGGGCTACTACCTGCCGTCCTCTGATTAGATCTATTATATCCCTGGTCCTTTGGACAACTACGGGTCCGAGCATCTTGCGCTCTACAACTTAATCCTAACATAAGGGAGATCGACATTGTCTTCCCTCAAGGATCTCATAAGGCGATACCTCGATACTAACATACGATCGATTATCGTGAGATAACTTAATCTGCGTTAAGTGATCATTCCAAATTCTTTCAAGTCTATTGCACCGGCACTCATCATAGCTTCTAGCATTATATCTTTTGCTTCTCACTACCCATCCTTTTCCAGTTCGTAGTCGTTGCTATCTTCCGTACATAATATTATACTGGTTACACTTTTGCTCGTTAGTGTTCTATAACCTTTTAATAACCACGTCAACCTTAGTATCATGAACGTGTTTCCATTCTGAATACCACCATAACTTTACTACTCCTTTTTAGCTGCTTCTATCTTTGGAAGCTTAATCCTTCATATAGAAGTAAAGGAATTTGTTGAGAGATCACTATGATCATGAACACTTGTTATATCGCTTAGTTAGTACAGAAGGTGGCCAGCCTTTAGTACTTGACAAGCAATTAAACAATAGCTGGTATCCTACTAGGCTTCTATCACACAGATAGATAGTCATTCGGCAATACCTCCCCTTTCTGGAAGGGTTGTTCTTCTCAGCTTACATGAAATGAAAAGAAGAGAAAAGAACGAACTGAAGAGAATTGTATATTCATAAAAAATTTTATTGTCATAAAATATCTGGCTTGGAATCTACCTCTGAACTATAGAGGTTTGTCATAGAAGAACAAAACATATATGTATTTATATCAACATCAAGTATTATAGCATCGCATTTCCCATGCCTAAATATTTCTATTCCGTCCATCATTCTATGGACCCATACTCTTCCTCGAGCTTATACATAATCACCTTTGAAACTCCCTCGACATCGAAAATCGAATCTGGGATCTCATTCTATACATCATCGTTACTAGAATTCTATGCTTGCACCGCAACCTTCCTCGTATAATAATACGACTCTCTATTGATAAGAAAGAATAATTATTCACCAGGTAGATACTCTACTTAATTAGTCTATCAATGATAACTTATACACTACCACGACCCGATTAGTGGTACTCAATCTCAACACCCATTCCAATACAACTCTCATGGTTGTAATCAGCTCACTACTCGCAGAATCATTGCTGCCTTACTATGGTCCACCACTGACCCACTGTAGTCATTCATTTTCCCTGAAGTCTTAATAGCTAACCATACAGAGTCCATACATCTCGTATCAAATCCTTCTAAGGAGGTAACATAATCACCATTCCTGATTCATGAAGAACACTCCTGATCCTGACATACATACATGACATGAAGCAGATAAAAGTGCAGAAGAGTTTCAATCAAAGCAACGATAGCAGGTTAATACCATTCTTAATCATACGCCCTAAATAGAAGAATTAACTCAAGGGTTCATCTAGTCCTTTTTGAAACATGGTCCTGGCTTATCTCAAGATAGGACCTTCTAAGATAGATAGCCCGTTCATGGCGATTACACGAATTAAACCTTTACCAACTACTATTACGGTTGGGTATTGCGCAGTCATCAGAAGGAATGTCAATCTTCCAAACCATAATTCAATCTTCACATTTTTAACCATCATCACTGTATTCTTTTGGCACACGCGCCTATAATTATCCACTTACCTTTAAAGTGTCGGCCACCTCTTTGGCCTTTCCTGATAGTAAAATTTCCTTACAGTCAATGTCATTTTAACCACCTCCAAATAAATTTTCTACCTTATTTCCGATCATTGCTTGAGTGAAGATGTTTTCCTTAAAATCAGATGGGAAAAAAAAATATCACCATTTTTCCATAAGTTATTGCCTCATTCTTTAGAGGCTAATCACTGTCAAGACTGACTCTCAATCATACTTAGAACATTTTTTTTTATCTTAAGTCCTAATTGCCCTGAACAATTTCGACCATTACTGGTTCGATCCATACTTTCTCTTGGTTTAACACGTGCCCCACTTGGCATCATTATAATTACGTCATATTTCCTTTATCCACATTTCTATTCTTGAGAATTTTGAATATTACCTTTTTCCTTATAAAACCTCTAAGGTTATCCTTCAATCGTTCCTCCTGTATTCCCTAGATACAGGGCATATCACAATACCATTTACTAATAGTAGAACCATTGTCTATATACTTCTGCAAAATTTCTCCACTGATTCTTAAAGGTTGTTGTTACCTTAACCCTTTCCCAATCATACTGTCAAAACTCATAATGTCCCTATTAAGGGTGACATGCCAACCTTTATGCAGTCCCCTAGGATTCATTTTAAGTTACCAATGTTCTATCCTTAATTCCACCTTTAAAAGGTACCTGCATCCTTCCACGAATAAATCAAGTCATATTTCCTTGATAGATTATCATATTCATCATTCCCACCTCGATAGTCTATACCTAACTTCATAATAGCATCCTTATTCAAATTGAGGTCAATCCATATGGCCTCCAAAAGATAACAACGGTTATCCGCTTGTCTTGCCTAATTTGGTAACGATAACAAGGATGTTCTGGAAGATATTGGTCGTGTTCAACGTGAACTTCTTCTTAATAATTCCTTATTTACTTTTGTTGTTTATCTCAACAGTCACCTCAATGTTGGGATATCTTTCATACCTGGCGTCTCCCTTTCTGGGTATCAAGCCACCGGTCTTACATTTCACCTTCTTGAAGGTCACTTCCTTCATCCAATTTTTCCTAATTTCTTACTTCCTTATCCCCTTAGTCTATCCGCGTCTCATTATTTATCCTTCGAATTATCTCAAAGTTTCCTCGAATCCTCCCAACTTACAGGGGATAAACTATATGTATCTCTTATGCCCTCAACCATCAATTTTAACTTATGGTGAATCACCCTCATCCCGACGAATGCATACTTTTCTATTTCTATTGCTACGAGTCGTTAGGGTTTCCTCATACCCAACTCCCTTATCATACCTCAAACTCTATTGCCGTTATATTCCTTTCCACTTCAATTTCTATTTATTTTCCTTTCTCTTATCATTATTTCATGAACCAACACAACATAAGCATTGATTTCAAACATCCCGTCATTCTGGATTCGTGCCCTTAGAACGAATCTTGACAACTTTTACAACTTAAATTCACAATTCATCATACTCGTCTGCCTTTGTTCTGGCTCTAAAGCTTTTACACTCTCTCCATAACCTTGGGAATTACTTTCCCGAAAATAATTGGCTGAACTTTAATCAGTTTATCATAACCTCTGGCTCCGTGCCTTTCTTGGTCTTTCACCAGCGGGTGGTCTCTCTCTTAGGAGGGTAAGTGACAAAAATAGTCTTTTGTGATTCGTCAATCATTTAGAATCTCAAATAATTCCTATATTTCCTTTAGCCAGGCTCTTGCCTCGGCTGGGTCAGCTTGTTCCATGGAACTCTGAGAGCTTAGCGACTTAAAGGTCCTGAAAGAATTTCTCACCGCACTGTCTCCTCAGGGTGGTGGTTGGGGATAATAGTCTAAGTTCTTTTTAGACAGGTCCATGAATTGCCGTATAGGAGTACCGTCTCGGGTCTCCTTTCCTTACTCGACTTTCTGTTTCCTTAGTATGAAATGTTTCATCCTACTCCCCATAATTGGGGTCATCTTTTAATTTAAAATCCTCATTTTCCACTCCATTATGTCATGGGTTCCTTCTATCTTGATGGCGACCTCCCTGACTATCACGTTCAGGGTTTACTCTAAATCTTATTCCTCAAACTACGGCTCTCATCTAAGTTCTCATCCTTACGCTCTTGAACTTTCGGAACCCAAATTCTATAGGAATACCTCATTATTCCCTTATCATCTTTCTCGATATTAATCTTTTATCTAATTGTTGGCTCCCTGCCTTCATTCATAACTTTTTCTGGCACAATATGATCTTTTCCAATAATTCGGGCTGTATTGCAATCTCAAACAGCTTTTCGGTACCGGCTCCGGTTACCTTCACTTCTATTTCCATTTTCTCAAAATCTCTTATAAACTCTCCAAAAGACATTATCATCTTGAGTCTCTCCTTTTTACTAAGGGCATCAGCCACCATATTGGCTTTCCCCGAATGATAAAGAATCTCCCAATCATTATTCTTGATTAGCTCTAACTGCCTCCTCTGGCATATGTTGAGCTCTTTCTACGTGAAAATGTACTAGAGCACTTATGGCTTAGGTAATTCTCGCACTTCTCTCCATACAAGTAGTGCCTCCAATCCTTAGGGTAAAACTATTGCCACGAGCCTAAGCTCATGAGCGGGGATATCGAATTTCATATTACCTTAATTGTCTTGACATGTACGCAATTACCTTACCGTGCTGCATAAGCACGCACCCTAAGCCCTTGTGCGAAGCGTCACTATACTTCACAAAATCTCTTTTTCCATCCGGCAACGCCAGCATAAGGGCCATCACCAACCTCTGCTTCAGTTCTTGAAAGCTGTTCTCGCATTTCTCTGTTCATTCGAACTTCTCAGTCTTACGAGTAAGCCGCGTTAAAGGGGCTACTATCTTTACAACTTGAATGAACCTCCGGTAGTGACCGTCCAATCCTACCTCTGGTAGTCGACCAAACCATGGTCATCAATTCATCAGTTGTCCTTTATCCAATCCTGTCAGGATCCTCCATGGGATCCTCCTCAACAACTATCCCTTCAAGGACAACATCCTCAACCGCTAAATTCTCAATATCAACATCATCCGGTCCTGCATTAGGACACTCTATCGGATCCACAATCCGATCTCCAATTAGTAATAAAATATCATCGCGATGTTGCTCCTCAACCTCAGGGTTCGGAGTCCCGCTACCATATACGATAACGAACTACGCTCCTATCACGATATTTATAAGGGTTCCCATAAGGGTTTTAACTGTCAGTACTACGTTAGGTAGCCCGACTATGAACTTGGCAAGAGTTCTTATTATCTTAGTGAACTTATTATCTTAACGTCCCATCATCTCTGAGGTTTATAACGCTTAGCTCTGATACCATTTCTGTAACACCCCCAGATCCGGGGTCGGGGATCCGGGTCGTCACGGTCTTTCTTTCCACAATATCACTTCACTTAATTAATAATAATAACCTTATGCTGTGACCCCACACTAACACACACCACAACCCGTTATAGTCTCAGAGATGAAATTTAAATAAGTACAAGTCTTTGAATCCACAATTTAAAAGTTATTACAACCCAAAATGATTTCTTGATAAATTTACAGTTAATTGCCATTATCTGCCACAAGTTATAATTATACATAATTGATTCTCAAAAGTAGATGGTCTGATCTACAATAGATCTACCTCTGCAGCTATAGCAGCTACAACATCAACGGGAAGACGCGGGACGCTTCCCACGCGCTTGCGCTGGGTCTGCTGGAGTCTGGCCATCTTTCCTAACTGTTGTTGTGTAATGAAGAAATAAAGCAAGGGTGAGCAGCAAGCCCACCAAAATAATATGTATAATGATTTACAATATATGAGCCTTCTCATAGTACTCATGAAAGTCTTGGTCAAAAGAAATGAACCAAGTTTGATATCTTAATGCGATGAAGTCGCAAAATATTCAGTATATATACATATATACTTTTCAAAATCTTGGAAGTCCTCTTCCATGCATAATATACACAGAGTTCCAGTGTATAACTGTATAAAAATATCGTTGCAAGGTGATCTCATATATCTAACCTTGTCTCAACGTTTTTCTGAAAATCTTTGTCATGCATAAGATAATCATTAACTAGATATAAGTTTAAAAGATGAAGTTACAAGATACCCCAAAATACTTATATCTTTCCCAAATACTACTTGAACTACCCCCGTTCAAGTTATAATCAGTTTCAAAGGTTCATCACATAGATGAGACTACAAGACAAGATTTGAATAGATTCAATCTTTGAATATCATTATAAATAATGAAGTTACGAGATACTTCATTAAGTCCCGATATATAAATATATTCATATATATCTCCCATACATTTCCTGAAAACCTCTGTCATGTAAAGTATGAACAGAGTTGCAATATCCAATGAATTTGGAAGGAAAAGAATTTTGGCATAAACCAGATATCTTGCTGATCAGGCAAAGATACCAATAAGTAACCTTTTCTACTGTAGATGGATGAATTCCTCACCGGTCATCACCCTGGCCGCATTAGGACCTCGCGCTAGACCGTTACCCGGCCACTCACGCGTTGATGGACTGCCACCCAGCCACTTACACTTTATAGACCGTACCCCGGCCTGTCGATTATGCCTACTCAATCAGATGGACTTACTTCCCGAACATTGGGCAAGTAATCAAATTGTTTTCTCAAAACAGCAACCATGTTGCGAATATAAAATACACCACAGAGCCGGATCCCCAAGATTTTTGAGCGAATATTCAAGTCTCCTTCGAAAGGAAGATCTTAAATCGGAAAACGAGTTTTGGGATCCGCTCTAACTTTTAAAATCATTTTGAAGACTCGAAAACATTTTTAAGAATGTTTGGAGTAAAGCTGATTTAATGAAATAAATCAGTCCCGATATATTAGAAAATATCTGAATATTATTATTTAAATAATATTCCCATAAAGAATAATCTTTATAAAAATAATTGAAGTAGAAGTTTTAAAACTTATACTTGAAACGAGTATTAAATAACCAAAGATACACTTATATGAAAGTATTATCTTTATTTGAATAATCGAAAATAAGTTTGATTATTAACACCTTATTCTTTAATAAAATAAAGAATATATTTCAGTAATAAGCGGAGTCATAATACCTCGAATGAATGAATATCCAAGTAATATTCAATAAATAATATAAAGGAGTCATAAGTCCTCGAATGAATATTCAAGATAATATTTATTAATAAAATAAAGTTATCGAATAAACCTTATTCGATTAATAGTTTTGAAAACTATAACCATATATATATATAAATATATATATATATATATATAAAATCTACTCGGGATCCTCGACTCCCGGTTTTAGAAAATGTTTTCACCTTTGGGTCCCTATACTAAGGGTATATGCAAGTTACCGCTATTCTCTAGCATAGGTATTATCAACTGAACCAACAGATATATATGGCAAGAATACGAAATAGGCATGCATATATATACCATATCAGCATGCTTCAATATATCGCAACATTTGCTAATTAACCAACATGCATCTATCGCAAGATAATGCATATACATATATTCATCACAACAACAGTTATAACGGGTAGAAAACTTGCCTGAGCGACTGGGGGTTACGAATGGCTCGGGACGAGTCTGGTAACCTATAAGCAACAAGTAAGTTGGAATTAAACCAAAGTCACTTGTAAATCTATACTCTAACCAACTCAGACTCTAACGCTCGTTTTGCGCTTACTGATTTGCTTAAGTCACCCGGGTACCCTCGGCTCCACCATTTTTAATAATTTAACCTTTACGAGTTTTAAGGAAATTCCTTCGCGAGTGTCTTACCAACTTCCTAACACACTTACCATAAATGTTTCATACATTAATTAACCCTTTTTGGTCTTTAACCTATGTTTCAAAGTAAGGCGAGGGGAAAAGTTTCGTTCGCAAAACGCCGTTACTTGAAACGTTCGTTTCTCCTAAACCGTGCATCGGAATCGAACGAACTACATATCAAAACGAAGCTCGTAACATGAGCTATCTAGACATGGCAATTGTCATAATTTAGAAGGGGGTTCTCGGGTCCTAATGTTATGCACAAAAACAGTCTAAAGAAAATCGGACGTTACGACGGCTATGTTTACGCGATTTCCAATATTTTAAACCATTCAAAACCATCCCAAATCAACCTCAAATCCAACATACAACCAACATCCATCCTTATCACATCATAACAACCCCAACCAATTCAATTTAATCATTCATACTTATGCCTAAGCTTAACTTTAATCATACTTAAGTTCTTTTAATCAAAACAACAACATTTACCAATCCAACAACATCCCAAAACTCACTAATCTCTACGTACACAACCATCAAGCCTCTCATGAACTACAATACTCATATTATGCTCTTAACATTCAATAACAAAGCTTGGTTAAGAGATTATACCTTCCTTGAAGCTTTTTAACACAACACAAGAACTTTGAATGCCTAAAGAACCTTGATCCTTCCTTGTATAGCCTTAATCTTTCATAAAAATTCAAGAAAACTAAAGTTATTTCTTGAAGGTTACTATTCACCATCTTCTTCCTTGATTTATTGGAAGAGATTGGGAAGGAATTAGGAGCTTAAACTTATAGCATATCCATATCTATGTACAAGGAAGCTTAGATAATTACCTTGTGATTTAACAATGCTTGGAACTTGATTTTTGATTTTTCTTCCTTTGAAAAAGATGAAAAGCCGAGAGCAATGCTTTGAAGAATGAAAAATTTTGTGTTTGCTTTGATTTGTTTTGGCTAGCTAGGTTGTTTTGGTTTTGTTTTTGGTTAATTACCCTTCTAACCTTGAACTTTGTGTGGTTTACAATCATCCAACAATTCCTTCCTTTTTTGTCATGCCTATGTCACCTTGCACATGTCATAATGCTCCCACTTGTCCACACCTTGTGGTTTGATGATGTCACAATCCCTGGCTTCTTGTACAAGCTTGTCTCTTGGTCACTTATTTGTTTTACGGTTCGCTTATCTTTCGTTCTCGTTTATCGTTTGAGGGATCATACTCGGGATCTTATTACTTAGGTTCCCTTAACCTTTCTCAACATATTATATTCCTTTTATGATCCTCTCCTATAATCCTTTAATTTAAATCCTTTTTTAATCCTGTTACCTTTTTCTCAATTCTTTCCGTATCTAGTGGATTTCCGGGAAAAATCAAAGTGTTCGGAATTGGATTCTGACGATCTTTACATACACTTATATACCATATAGAGTACTAATAAAATCTCAGAATATCCATAACAGAACCCCTAAATAGTGTGGCATGAAAAGTTTTCTCGTTCAGCAAAAACACTATTCATAAGGGTTTCAAAATTTCTCAAAAATTGGGGTTATTACAACTGTGGAACTACATTTTGTTCCACGTGAGAAGCAACTTGTAGATATCTTTACCAAGCCACTGGATGAATCCACCTTTTCAAGGTTGGTAAGTGAGTTAGGTATGCTTAATTACTCTTAAATTTATATGAGTTATTTTACAAGTTGTTATGCATCCAGAAATTTAATTGATTTTTCAGTCTTGGATGAAATTTTGGGTAAGTCAAAGTTTACATCTCGACGGATGACCCTTATCCATCGAGTTTAGTCATCCGTCGATATACTATTTGCTAATGAAAATCAATTACTTTTCTGGAATCTTTTAAGACACGACGGATAACAGTTTATCCTCATCCGTTGAATTGTCTTAATCTGAGCCATTAATTCTCTGTACATTATCCATCGAGTATACTTATAGTTTGTAAGCATTACACGACGGATAATGAGTGGAATTTTAACAGTTTATTTTTAAACGGCTATTTTAGGCAATTTTTTATTGGTTAATTTACTTTACTTTATTATTTTTATCAGTTATTTTTGAGATAGTATACAAGCTTATTTCATTGCAATTGTTTTCTTTTATCATTCTCAAATTCAACTGCTCTAATTTCATTCTCTCTCAAGCAATTACTCTCCTTCTCTTCAAGCTTTCATTCTCTAATAATGGCACATATAGTAAAGATTATGTCTCAAACTGGGTTCATTTATGAGAAGAACAATTTCACTGCATTGGTCAATAAGGGTATTCAGCAATCAGAGGACTACCACAAGATGATGGACTTTGTGAAGAATTGCAAGCTCAATTACGCCATGCTAGAATCACCCACAATCTTCTGTGAAGTTGTTGAAGAGATGTGGACCACTGATATCTACAACTCTACTGACAAGACCATCACTCTAACCATCAAAGGTAAAGAATTCTGTATCAATAGTGATGTGATAAAAGCATGTTTCAAAATTCCTGATAACAATGTGACTTCACCACACAATGACACTGATATTATCAATATGCTTAATTCCATGCATTATGCACTACCTACTTCTAAACTGAGTGATATTAGGAGAATGGGTCTTAGGAAGGAGTGGAGTTTTATGTGTGATGTAGTTACTAAGGTTTTCTCTGGAAAAATCAGTAATTTTGATTCAGTGAATATTTCCATGCTTAACATGCTATACATGCTAGTTACAGATAAATTTTACAATTTCAGTGACCTTGTCCTATTTGAGTTAGGTTTTAAATTGGGTGAGTTAGCTAAAAGAGGTAAAAATGTGTATTATGCTAGATTTTTCATGTTATTGGCTAACCACCTCTGTGAAGAGATTGTGCTTGAGAACCCTAACAACAAACTGGATTGTTGGGTTCAAGAGAGAAGACTCATTGCAGATTTGAACAGGGCCAATCATCACAAGGATGTGCCAATGTTCTACTATCCTGTAATGCAGGCACCTCAAGTAAGTGAGGTAAGTTCATCCATCTCTACAACTATTCCAACCTCCACAATTTCTTTGAATTCAGGAGCAACTATGGCAACTGTGCCAATGACCAGACAGTTGCCTACCAAAGCCTCCAAACCTACTGCTATTTCCAAATCTAAATCAAAGAAAACCCTCTCTGGTATCTCTCAAAAGATGCCAGTTAAAAAATCCACAAAAATAAAAGAGAGGAGTGTGAATGAGGGAAAGTCAGGTGAGGGAAGGGGTGAACATCAAAGAAAGCCCAAGAATAAGGTTGGAGAGTTGAGTGAATCCCAGCCTAGCCACACTGCAGTTATCCGTCGGATAGCATTACCACTCACTCGATGGATATCACTCATCCGTCGAGTATCTCTGCACAACTTCAAACTTCAATTATTTCAAGTGTAGAAGATTTAGTGGTTGTACAGTCACTCTTAGGATTGAGATAGGAGAATGTCTTGAGTGAGAGGCTGGGTTGCTCCCAGGCAAAAGGAGAGGAAATGAGTGAAAATCTGCAATCCATTTCTTCAGGATTGGCAAAAGGGAGTGAGAGGAGTCCCACCTTAGTAGGTGAATATGAGGGTGTGAGGGTGGGGAGCAATGGTGAGACCCTGATGCAACAAAAGAGAGAACATGAGAGAAAAGCAGGTACAGAGGGTATAAGGGTGGATCCAGTCATTGCTCATGAGTCAATGATTGTGGATGATGCTGAAAAGGAAAGACAATTTCAGCAACATTACAAAGCTGTAATTGATAACATTTCCTTGGATGCTGACACTTTTACTCATCCTGTATCAGCCAATCAACTGTTGGCTGCTCAGGGCAATGAGGAGGCAGAAAAGACTTTGAATCTGGTGCATACTTCAGAATCTCTACAAAGGGATAAAGCTGTTGTCAATTTAATGCCTCCTATAGCTGGTGAGCCATCTGAAGAATTTGAAGTAAATTCTAATGATGATGACTCTATTTCATTTGATGGAAGCATGAACTTAGGGGGGGATGAAGGCCCAAGTTCTATTCCAGATTTACCTGAATGGGCCTTGACAAAGGAGTCTATACCAGGACAATTTAATGTCTCCTTGGTCAAACAAATCATGTCTATCCAAAAGGCCATTCAAAAGAGCTCAAATGCGGGTACCAAGGCTATTCTTAAAGCTCACCTAGATTCTCTACATCTCATGAAGCTACAGCAGTTAAGACAAAATCTGAGTGTGGATGAACTCAAAAAGGATATAGCTGACTTGATGACCTACAATTCTGAGAAGCTGGATTCAGTCATGCCATATGGTACCATGCCGGATCTATTACTGAGACTGAGAAAAGAATCAGATGCTGAAAAGAGGCTGACCAAATTGGAAAACAGAGTTCAAGGTATTGAAAACTCTGTGGTCACCATTCTTCAAAATCAACAGTCTCAGACCAGTCTTCTCATGCAACTGGCTAAAGCACAAGGCCTGACTCCTCAACTTGATGATAACAAAAAGGGGGAGAAAGGACCAAGTGAGGGGGAGAAACTTCAAATACAAATCAGCAAAGTAATTGTGTCCTCAATTACTGTCTCAAAGCCACCAGATGTAGATGGTATAGATCTGATTCAGGCAGCAGCAGCCAACTTAAAAGCTGCTGAGAAAGAAAAGTTGAGTTTAGTCAACTAGGAAAAGATTGATGAGGAGATACAGAAGAAGTTCCAACTTGTCAAGGAGCCAGTTAAGTCAGCCATCCATCATTCTCAAGCCAAGCAAATCAGTGTGAATGAGATGAGCATGAACTATCTGGAAAGAGGACAATCTTCATGCATCAAGTCTCCAAAGGCTGAAATGATTCTTAAACCAAGGGCAAACTACTCAAAATCATCCTTGAAGAACCCCTTGGACACTGTGTATGAGACACCCAAGCCTGATGAGAAGAAGCTTCTGTCAAGATCAATCATTTTCTATAAAGATCCAACTGATTCAACTTCAAAAAGGAGAATTGCTAAGATATTCAGAAATGGAAAGGAAATTTGTGTGGTAGCTGGAAATCCTCAATTTGCTCAAGCAAAGAGAGAAGAAAAAGCCAGATTAAAGCAGGAAAAGAAGCAAGCTATTCTAGATGCAAAGAAGGCTAAACAAAAGAAAGAGCAGATTGCTATCTTGGCCAAGCTACAGGCTGTGAATTCATCACAACAAATTCCCTCTCAACCATCTGAAGCTACTGAATCAAGGAAACAAGTTGAAGAACAGAAGAAATCTCCAAGAAAGAAAGAATTGGCTAAAAGAACAAAAAGGAAACTGGATATAGTTGACAAGGAATTGGGAGATCAATTTCCTAAGGAACCCACACCAGCTACAACTCAAGCATCAAAGCCCTCTGTGGTATTTGAAGATATAAGGGTAGTGGATCCCTACAATAACATTCATGGTGAACCTATTGTGCCCAAGGATGAGCCAATAGAATGGGACAACATACCGATTCCTGACTTCAGTCTACCAATCCTTAGTAAGCCAAAAAGGACAAAGTCAAGGGCAGTCAAGAAAGTGAAGCTGTCACCCCTCAAATCCAAATCTGTAGTCAAAGCTCAGTCCAAAGTCAATAAGGGAGACTACTTGTACTTGTGTGAAATCAAAGAATTTTCTGATCTAAACCTCAATCTGGATGAACTAGATGAAGTGAGGGGAATTGATGCATACAGAAACCTACCTGAAAGGTTAGTGTTCAAGTACAAAGGAGGAGCCAAGCTGTACTGATTAAAGTTTATTCATCCTTCAAGAAGAATTTTGGGTTCAATGTCACTGCAAGAAGACTAGTATTGAAGAACTAAGGAGTGTTAGAGCTAAAGATGCACTCCCAAAAACTATAAATTTTCCCTTACACAGGGAGAAGAGTGCATCTAAGGCCCTACTGGCTGATGGAGTTCATGGATGACAAAGGTGTGAGAAGATTCTTCAGATTAGAAGACCAACTGAGCATCTCCAGCAATGAGACTCTCTTGGAAATGCAAGAATAGCTAAATCTCTCAAAATCTGATGAACTGGAATTCCACAGGCAGCTCCAAAATCAGATTGATGAAAACAACAGAAAGCTTGGAAGAAGATCCAGATCTATAAGGAACTAGATAAATCTGCTTAGGCTAGAGGAGCATCTTGAAAATGACTGTGAGCCAAACTTTGTACATTTTGATTATTTGAAGCACTTTCAGTATTATCTACTTTTTTTAAAGCTGTATGTTTAGGATATTTTGTTATCATCAAGTATCTCTTAATTTATGGCTACAATTCCAGTAGACATAAATTGGGGGAGATTGTTGTGCATATGTTGTGTACTTGATGATTTCACAAACAAAACACCTAAGTAGATTTTACTTAGTGAAATAATGTAGCACTCGACGGATAAGAATTTTGGTCCCGACAGATAATTATTTATTATCCATCGAGTGAGTAGCTTATGTAATAATGAGTCTGTAGCACATTTCTGCATACACCTTTGTATAGATTCTGTAGTAGCATATAAGTCATGTTGACTTTAACTAGATATGCAGAATAGGTTGATTAATTGTACATAGATGATGTCTTGTAATTCTGTATAAGTGAAATCAAGTCAAGTGCCTGATTGCTACCCGACGGATAACCTACAAAGCACCCGACGGATGATCAACAACCCGACGGATGATTAACAATCTGACGGATGATCATGAACCCAACGGATAAAGAATTCAAACATCAGTTGACAGTGACAACTGGTCACATGCGTCGAGATGTATGCAAATGGAATGAGGAAGCCTATTAACTGGGTAATAGAGAACAAAGTAGCAAAGCATAAAAACTGATAGTTTTTATAATGATTCTATCTTCTGACTTTGTAATCTTGGTAATATATAAACCAAGAAGTAGCAAATAGAAACTAAGATCTGAGATACAAAAAGTGAGAAACATTTGTAAGCAGAATTATTAGCATTTCTCTGTATTCTCAGTAGTTTAAATTTATAAGCAGCTGTGAGCATTCTTGCACACAGAGTTCTCTCGATATAATATATATCTCTGGTGGAATTGTTTAAATCCACCAGAAAGTTTTTAAAGACTCCTGTTTTTAATTACTTATGTTTTGATTCACTTAAGTTTTTATTCCGCATTGTGCTAATCAAAACACTTATATTTGTATTCGAGTTTGAACATTTTTATTTTAAGAATAAGGTTCAAGAATTCCATTCAACCGCCCTTCTGTAATTCTTGCTATATTGTTAAGGGACTAATAACAATAATAAGAAATAATGATTATGGATTGAATCATAAACTTTACTCAAAACCGAACTCTTGAAATTAATACTTATTTTGTTGTCATATCAAATTAGATATCAATACAAACTTTGATACTCACAACATTCCATACTGAAGTCAACATCAATCATCTATACTAATACCACCTTTGATATTTAACAATAACGTAAGTATCAGTATAATTCAGAATCTGAATCAAAACTGTATTTTACCATTATTCCAAAACAGAAACAGTTGATAAATTATTTATTCTATAAAATTATCAAAAGCAATATAATAATTTAGATTGGAATCCTCGGACGACGGTGTGTTGCCGCCGATGATCAGCCGCGGAGCAACACCGGTATGCCTAAGCATATCCAACTAAATAAATGAGGCACCCAAGGCACATATTGGCCTATTAGTATTATATCCTATATAATACCTAACTCTCTGTTGGACCGCCGCCGTGACCTCTTACGCAACCATCCAATCTTAAAACGTTTTATTGAGAAAGGGTCATAATAATTGACACCTGAAATAATTTTATTCCCCCATTTACTTAGGTAGGAATAATCACAACCAAATCATCTTTCTCAAAATCCAAAACATTTGTAAATCCACTGATTTGATAAGTAAAATCACTTAGCTATTCTGAACATAGAATAGTAGAAGAGTACTTGCATAAACAGAATGATTTAATTCAGCGATATGTAAAACATTTATCTATTCCGAACTGAGAATAGGGAAAGCAATACTTGCATAATGAGATTCAAAATAAATATCACTTGAACAATAAGTGATGGTCGGGATACTTTCCTTTGGGGTTTAGTACTTAGTCACACTCGCAAAGACGCATCTATTCTGACATTCTGTCTTAAAATATCATTGTCTTTCTTTTCAACACTTCACTGATATGCTGCTCCTGCGATTGCTAGAAGCCAGATATCCAATGCTGTTACGACCGTCACTTTGTGTAATATTAATTGTGAACTTTGTATAATATTATAGCCGAATGTAAATATACTTAATGATTGTACGTTGTGTGAATGAAAATTTTTGCATTATAAATTGCTTTATGTAGAATATGATTTTTCAAAGCAAAAGTTTATTTATTTCCCTTATTTTTGATTTATAAGGAATATTCTAAACCTTGGAAAAATTTTCTTTTAAAAGTTATTTCATTCACAAATTTCAAAAGTGATCTTACAAAAATTTCTAAAAATCCAAGTTATTTTATGGTATAAATTTTATAATTTTTGAACTTGTATTTTATTTTATAAAAATAAATCTTTAAAAATTTATTTGTTATAATTAGAAAATTACATGGAAACCCTTGCATGCAAATCACTCTTCCATTCTATTAAAGGGCAAAGGAGACCTTTCCAACCCCACTAACTCACTTGTTGTTAACCAAATTACCACATTAACCTTGCATGCAAAATGACCTAACTTTAGCTAGAGGGTATTCTTGTACATTCTCATTTCCACTCATTTCTAATAGTCAATCAAAGGCATAAAACCAAAAATAAAATGTGAGAAATCATTTCACTCACTTTACACTCCAACGCACCTCTTTCTTTTTTCTCTCCTCCCCCCTCCCTCTCCTTGCTCTCGGCCGAGAACCCCCTCCCTCACTCCCTTCCATTTTTCCATCCCATTTCTCATCTTCCCTAGTGTAATTCTTCCACCTATATTTACTTTATATACTTCCCAAGAGTTTTGTGATTTGGGAGATGAAGTTTCATGGTTGCATGTGTAGCTTTTGTGTGATCTCCAAAGAGAAACTCTTGATTCTTGTGAATTCAAGAGCTCTCTATGAGATACATTTTATGGAGAAACCATGATTTAAAAACCTTTGTATGCTAATGAAATTTCACTATATAATCATGTTTAGCCATGCATGCTAGTTTTAAGATGTTAATATGATGATCAACCATGTTGTGTATGCTACTCTTCTCGAAATCATGTTTTCAAGTTTAAAAATCTATAAATTCGATTTATTTGTGCTTAAAATAGATTGTTTCCATTATATATTTCTTAATAATAGTTAAGAGAAGATATATTTCATGATTATTAAGGTTGAGTAATAGGTACAAGTCGAATTTACATGAATTTAAACTCTATGTTTTAGCCAAAATCTTGTTAAGTGTTTTCAATGAGTTGCATGTTATATTTTTATTTACATGTTGGTGTTCTAGGGCATGGATGATCTCCACTCCTGTTGAGGCACTATTTTAGGATGTTGATGCACTAGGTTTGCTTTGGTAAAGGTTGGATGTTTGGTTAATAAGTGGGAGTCAAGGTGGAAAGGGATTAGTTAGTATTTGCATTTTTCCATATTTGATGCACTAGTTTATGGGGAAGTTTTGAATGAGCATTTGTTGTGCACTTTGAGGCCCAAGCCACCAGAAGCTAGAACTAGGAGTATATAATAGGTTTTAGGTGTTTGTTGGAGGTTTGTAAGACGTTTGGTTAGGTGCACGAGTGGAATCACAAAATCTGTCCAGCAGGGAACAGTTTTGTTGCAACTTAGAAATAGGAAGTTTTGACCATGTCATAGGTAGACCCCCATTAGGCCCTGTTGGGCCTTAGTTAGAGGGAGTGTCAGAGGAGTTTTTCCAGCCATAGTTCATAGGATTTAAGTTAGAATAATGTGTCACAAGTTAGTGCAAGTCTGGACCTTTTCTGCCTAGAATAACAGGGGAACCATGGACTTTAAGCTTAGGCCTAGGGAGGCCCAAGCTAGGCCCTTAAGCCACATCAAGTTTGGGAGTTTCCTTATGATCAGAAGAGTCTAGTGTAGAAGTTTTGGAGGTAAACTTGTAGTGTAAGAGTGTCTAATGCACTCAAGAAACCATAGATGTCATTCTGAAATTTACCTTAGTAAGCACCTTCACTTACCACATAGTTTTAGAGCATTTATGAGTGAGGCCTAGGTTGACCACTATAGTTGCAAGAAAGCATAAAGCTAGTAGAGTGAAAGGCCCAAGTGAGGGTCAATAGGTTTTGGATAGTTTAGTAAAGGCACATCGAGTTAGGAAGCCAAAATTTGGAGACTTTGTCTAGTTTAGCGATCAAGTGACTTAAGTTGTGGAACGAAATCATCCAAGCCTAGTGTTGCAATATGGTGTTTGTGTGATATTTTTTGGTATTTAAAATATGGAATGTGAGTATATGTGGCTATGTGTACTATTATGTTTATAAGGTGATTATAAATTGCGTGCATATAGGCCTAAGTGCTATTTGTGTTTAATTTCGGGTTGTAAATAGGTTGCGTTAGTGAGAATATATTATAATGAGGTTATTATTAATTATGTAGGATCTCGAGACGAGGGTAAACTTGCCATAAAGGTCGAGTAAACTTCTTGTTGCTCCTACTTTCCAGTCCAGTCCAGTCCAGCCTTCTCAAGGTAAGTGATTCAACCTACTTTTTAGTTTACACTGCGAATGTGTGATAACTAGTTCTTATATATATGATGCGAGTATCCTGATTTACCTTGTTATACCCGGACCAAGTGATTCTCAAATCTATCTTCGTATTATATAGAACTGCTATAACACCCCCAGATCCGGGGTTGGGAATCCGGGTCGTCACGGTATTCCTTTCCGTACATACCACTTCATTTAATTGAAAATAAATAACCTCATGCTGTGACCCCACAAGAACACACACCACAACACGTTATAGTCTCAGAGATGAAATTGAAATAAGTACAAGTCCTTGAATCCACAATTTAAAAGTTATTACAACCCAAAAATGATTACTTAATAAGTTTACAATTAATTGCCATTATCTGCCACAAGTTATAATTATATATAATTGATTCTCAAAAGTAGAAGGTCTGATCTACAGATAGATCTACCTCTGCAGCTATAGCAGCTATGATCTCAACGGGAAGGCGCGGGGCGCTTCCCACGCTCTTGCGCTGGGTCTGCTTGAGTCTGGCCATCTTTCCTAACTGTTGTTGTGTGATGAAGAAATAAAGCAAGAGTGAGCATTACAGCTCGCAAGATAATATATAGTGTAAACAATAACGCAAGCATCTAAATGGATAACTTGCTGGAAACCTTTATCAGGTGAAAGATAATTACTTACTGGATATAAGCTTAAAGAAGATGAAGTTACCAAATACTTCACTATACTTATACCATTATATAAATCTACTTGAACTACCACTGTTCAAAGTATTCTAGGTTTCAAAAAGGTCATCCCATAGATGGGACCACAAGATAAGACTTGAATAGATTCAATCTTTGAAATTTTATTGAATGAAATGAAGTTACGAGATACTTCATAAACTTCCGATATATATATATCCATATATATATACCTTTCATACACTCCTTGAAAACCTCTGTTATGAAAATTATAAACAGAGTTATAATACCCAATGAATTTAGAAAGGAGAAAACCTTGGCATAAACTTGATATCTTGCTGATCAGGCAAAGATACCAATAAGTAACCTTTTCTACTAGTAGATGGACGAATCCCCCACTGGTCATCACCCTGGCCGCATTAGGACCTTATGCTGGACTGCCACTCAGCCACTTACGCATTTGATGGACTCCCACTGAGCCACTTACACTTTCATGGACGCCCACTGAGCCCATGTTGCTTATGCCGACTCGATAGATGGACTTACTTCCCGAACATTGGGTAAGTAATCAATTCATTTACCAAAACCGCAACCTTGTTGCGAATATAAAATACACCACAGAGCCGGATCCCTCTGGTTTTGAGCGAGTATTTAAATCCCCTTTAAAAAGGAAGATCTTAAATATATAAAAAAATTGAGTTTTGGGATCCGCTCTAACTTTTGAAAATTATTTTAAAGACTCGAAAACATTTTTAAGAATGTTTGGAGTAATGCTGATTTAATGAAATAAATCAGTCCCGATATATTAGAAAATATCTGAATATTATTATTCAAATAATATTCCCATAAAGGATAATCTTTATAAAAATAATTGAAGTAGAAGTTTTAAAACTCATACTTGAAATGAATAATAATAATTAACCAAAGATATACTTATACGAAAGTACGATCTTTATTTGAATAATCGAAAATAAGTTTGATTATCGAAAGATTATTCTTTAATAAAATAAAGAATATTAATTAGTAAATAATCGGAGTCATAAGTTCTCAAATGAATATTCAAATAATATTCATTAAATAAAATAAATAGAGTCATAAGTCCTCGAATGAATATTTAAATAATATTCATTAAATAAAATAAAGTTATCGAATAAACTTTATTCGATTAATAGTTTTGAAAACTATATCTATATATATAATATATATATATATATATATATATATATATATATATATATATATATACTCGGGAACATCGACTCCCGGTTTAGAAAAATATTCACCTTTGGGTCCCTATACTAAGGGTATACGCAACTATTGCATATCTCTAGCATAGGTATTATGCAACTAATAAGCATTTGAACCAATAGATATATAAACCAAGAATACGGAAAAGGCATGCATATATACCATATCACATGCTACAATATATCGCAAAAATTTGCTAATAAAAAATATGCATTTATCACAAGATCATGCATATACACATATACATCACAACAACAGTTATACGGGTAGAAAACTTGCCTGAGCGACTGGGGGTTATAAATGGCTTGGGACGAGTCTGGTAACCTATAAACAACATGTAAGTTGGAATTAAACCAAAGTCACTTGTAAATCTATACTTTAACCAAATTAGACTCTAACGCTCGCTTTGCGCTTACTGATTCTCTTAAGTCGCTCGAGTACCCTCGGCTCCACCATTTTTAATAAATTAACCATTACGAGTTTTAAGGCGATTCTTTCGCGAGTGTCTTACCAACTTCCTAACACACTTTACATAAATGTTTCATACTCAATTAGCCCTTTAAGGTCTTTAACCTATGTTTCAAAGTAAGGCGAGGGGTAATGTTTCGTTCGCGAAACGCCGTTACTTAAAACGGTCGTTTCTCCCAAACCGTACATCGGAATCAAACGAACCACATATCAAAACGAAGCTCGTAACATGAACTATCTAAAAATGGCAATGGTCAAAACCTAGCAGGGACTTCTCGGGTCCTAATGTTATGAACAAAAGCAGTCTAAAGTAAATCGGACATTACGACGGCTATGTTTACGCGATTTCCCAAATTTATACCATTCCAAATCAACCACCAATCAACCCCAATTCACTCATACAACCAAAATCCATCCATACCATACTACAACAGCCCCAACACCTCAAGTTCTCCAATTTATGTTATTCTCAAACATGAATTTAAAACTATACTTAAGTCCTTTAACTAATCAATAAGATTTTAACATCCAATTTACTACAACTCCAACCCAAACTCTAAACATGCAAGCATCAAGCTACTCTTTTACCATAACAATCAAAATCATCCTAATATACAAAGTAAAGCTAGGGTTTGGAGATGTTATAACTTCCTTGAAGTGATTGGAGTAGCTAGGAAGCCTTAAGAAGCCTTGAGATGTCCTAGGGATGCTTGGATCTTAAAGGAAAAACAAGAAAAAATCAAGTTAAAAATCTTGAAATCACTATTCATTATCTTCTTCATTGATTTCTTGGAGAAGATTGTGAATGATTTGGAGGCTTAAACTTATAGGATAGCTATATCTATGCATAAGGAGTACTAGATAATTATCTTACCAATTAAGGAAGCTTGGAACTTGAATTTTGAAATTCTTCTTCTTGAAATGGAGAGAAAAGCCGAGAGCAATGGTTGAAGAAATGAAATGATTTTGTGTTTGTGATTTGTTTAGCTTAGCTTGGTTGTTTTTGATTAGATTTTGGTTAATTACCTTATTAACCTTGAACTTTGTGTGGTTATCATTCATCCACACCTCGTTCCCCCCTATGTCATGCTTATGTCACCTTGTGATGTCATCACCCCTTACTTGCCCTCTTCTTATTGGTTGGATGACCTCATCATCCCTAACCTCCTTGATTAACTTCTTAATTGTTTTCCTAATGACCGATGATCTGTTATACGGTTCGCTTAACTTTCATTTTCGTTTATCGTTTGAGGGATCATACCCGGGATCTTATTACTTAGGTTCCCTTAACCTTTCTCAATACATTATATTCCTTTTTATGATCCTCTATTACAATCCTTGAATTTAAATCCTTTTTATCCTGTTACCTTATACTCAATTCTTTCGATATCTGGTGGATTTCCGGGAAAAATCAAAGTGTACGGATTTGGATTCTGACGATCTTTACATACACTTATATACCATATAGAGTACCAATAAAATCTCAGAATATCCATATAAGAACCCCTACATAGTGTGGCATGAAAAGTTTTCTTGTTCAGAAATATCAGCAAAAACACTATTCATAAGGGTTACAAAAAGTTCAAAATTTTGGGGGTTATTACAGTCTCCCCTCCTTAAAAGGATTCCGTCCCGGAATCAAATAGAAAACAGATGGGGGTACTTTTCTAGCATTACGCTCTCTAGTTCCCAAGTTGATTCTTCCATATTATGATTCTGCCATAGCACTCTGACTAGCTTGATCACTTTGTTCCGAAGCACCTACTCCTTCTTATGCATAATCTTTACTGGTTTCTCCACGTAAGTCGGATCTGGTTGCATATCCACATGCTCGTACTCCACTATGTGTCTGGCATCCCGATGATACTTCCTTAGCATTGACACATGGAACACATTATGAACTTGTTGTAGGTTCGGGGGTAAGGCTAGCGCGTAAGCCAACTTCCCAATCCGTCTTAGTATCTCAAAAGGTCCAATGTATCGTGGGCTTAGTTTTCCTTTCTTTCCGAATCTCATTAACCCCTTCCAAGGGGATACTTTTAGTAGTACTAAGTCCTCTACTCCATACTCCTTGTCTTTTCGGGCTAGGTCTGCATATTTCTTCTGTCTGTCTTGGGCTGCTACCAGCCGTCCTCTGATGAGATCCACTATGTCTTTGGTCCTTTGGACCACTTTGGGTTCGAGCATCTTCCGCTTTCCTACTTCATCCCAGTATAAGGGAGATCGACACCTTCTTCCGTACAGGGCCTCATAAGGCGGCATTCAGATGCTAGCATGAAAGCTATTGTTATAAGAAAACTTGATCAACAGCAAGTGTTCATCCCAACTTCCTTTAAAGTCTATTGCACAGACTCTCAACATATCCTCTAGTGTCTGGATGGTCCTTTCACTCTGCCCATCCATCTAGGGATGGTACGCGGTACTCATATTTAACTTGGTCCCCGCATATTCTTGAAAGCTCCTCCAAAATCTGGAGTTGAACCTGGGGTCTCGGTCTGAGACAATGGACGCTGGGACTCCATGTTGCGTCACTATTTCCTTAAGGTAAATGTCCACCAGTCTATCGACTGTGTATCTCTCATTGATAGGAATGAAATGAGCTGACTTTGTCAGTCGGTCTATGATCACCCATATGGCATCATGGTTGGCTTTCGTCCTTGGTAAACCGACAACAAAATCCATGGCTATCTGTTCCCATTTCCATTCGGGAATCTCCAGGGGTCGTAAAAGTCCACTGGGTCTCTGGTGCTCTGCCTTTACTCTTTGGCAAGTCAAACATTTGCTTACCCATTCTGCTACGTCCCTCTTCATGTTGGGCCACTAGTAATATTCCTTCAAATCCCTATACATCTTGGTGCTTCCCGGGTGAATGGAATACCTTGAACTATGGCTTTCATCCAAAATCTCATCTTTAAGCTCTTGAACGTTCGGAACCCAAATCCGGTAGGAGTACCTCATTATCCCTTTATTATCTCTCTCAGTATGGATCTCTTCTCCAGTCATTGACTCTCTGCCCTCATTCATCATTCTTTCTTGGCACAATCTAATCTTTTCTAATAACTCTGGCTGCATTGATATCTCAAACAGCTTTTCAGTTCCGGTTCCGGTTACCTTTACTTCTATTTCCATTCTTTCGAAATCCCTGATTAATTCCTCCGAAGTCGTTATCATTCCGAGTCTTTCTTTTCTACTAAGGGCATCAGCCACCATATTGGCTTTCCCCGGGTGATAGAGAATCTCACAATCATAGTCCTTGATTAGTTCTAACCATCTCCTCTGGCGCATGTTGAGCTCTTTTTGCGTAAATATGTACTTGAGGCTCTTATGGTCTGTGAAAATCTCGCACTTCTCTCCATACAAGTAGTGCCTCCAAATTTTTAGGGCAAAAACTATTCCCGCGAGCTCAAGGTCGTGAGTAGGATATCTAATCTCATATTCCTTCAGTTGTCTCGACGCATACGTAATCACTTTACCGTGCTGCATAAGCACACACCCTAATCCTTTGTGCGATACGTCACTATATATCACAAAATCTCCTTTTCCGTCTGACAATGCCAACACCGGGGCCGTTACCAACCTTTTCTTTAATTCCTGAAAACTATTCTCGTATTTCTCCGTCCATTCAAACTTCTCTGTCTTACGAGTAAGTCGTGTCAAAGGGGCTGCGATCTCCGCAAAGTCCTGTACAAATCTACGATAGTAGCCGGCCAATCCTATGAAACTCCTTACCTCTGTGGGTGTGGTTGGCCTTTCCCAATTTGAGACTGCCTCTATCTTGGAGGGGTCGACCAATACTCCTTCTTTATTGATCACATGTCCTAAAAACTGTACTTCATTCCGCCAGAATTCACACTTCGAGAATTTGGCATATAACTATTCCTCTCTGAGTATTCCTAGAGCTATCCTCAAATGCTCTGCATGTTCTGCCTCAGTCCTTGAGTAGATTAAAATATCATCGATAAAAACTATCACACACTTGTCCAAGTACTTCTTAAATACTCTATTCATTAAATCCATGAAAGCTGCTGGGGCGTTGGTTAATCCAAAGGACATTACCAAGAACTCATAATGCCCATACCTGGTACGGAACGCTGTCTTGGGAATATCTTCGGGTTTAATTTTTAGTTGGTTATATCTAGTTCTCAGGTCAATTTTGGAAAAATAAACAACATCCTTTAGCTGGTCGAACAGATCGTCTATTCTAGGTAACAGGTACCTGTTCTTTATGGTTAGCTTGTTCAACTCTCGATAGTCGATGCACAGCCTCATGCTCCCATCCTTCTTCCTTACAAATAACACTGGTGCTCCCCACGGAGACACACTGGGTCTTATCATACCCTTATCCAAAAGTTCCTGCAATTGGGTAGCTAATTCCTTCATTTCTAATGGGGCTAATCGGTAAGGTGCTTTTGAAACTGGCACCGTCCCTGGGGCCAACTCAATAGCAAATTCAATCACTCTATCGGGTGGTAATACCGGAAGGTCTTGTGGGAATATGTCTTCAAATTCGTTGACTACCGTAATATCTTGTAAGTTGGGCACCTCCTTCTGCGTGTCCACCACATAGGCTAGGTAAGCCTCATTTCCTTTTCGTAGCATCCTTCTGGCCTGGGCCATAGTCAAAAATTTCTGCGTCTGCCTATTTCCTCTAAATATAACTTCTTTCTTTCCTGGGATATTTAACTTAACTTTCTTCCCCTTACAGTCTATCTGAGCATCATTGCTAGATAGTCAGTCCATTCCCAAAATTACATCAAACTCCCCTAATTTTAAAAGGAATCAGATCAGCACTAAAAGATTGCTCCCCTATGCCTAACTCACAGGCGGGGTGAATCTGGTTAACAGGAATAATTTCATGATTGGCTATTTCTACTTGTAAGGGTTCTATCAAGGGTTCAGCCTTAAGTCTTAATTTACGCGCAAGGTCCTTTGATATAAAAGATTTAGTTGCTCCCGAATTGTAATACCCCCAGATCCGGGGTCGGGGATCCGGGTTGTCACGGTCTTTCTTTCCACAATATCACTTCACTTAATTAATAATAATAACCTTATGCTGTGACCCCACACTAACACACGCCACAACCCGTTATAGTCTCAGAGATGAAATTGAAATAAGTACAAGTCTTTGAATCCACAATTTAAAGGTTATTACAACCCAAAATGATTACTTGATAAATTTACAGTTAATTGCCATTATCTGCCACAAGTTATAATTATACATAATTGATTCTCAAAAGTAGATGGTCTGATCTACAATAGATCTACCTCTGCAGCTATAGCAGCTACAACATCAACGGGAAGACGCGGGACGCTTCCCACGCGCTTGCGCTGGGTCTGCTGGAGTCTGGCCATCTTTCCTAACTGTTGTTGTGTGATGAAGAAATAAAGCAAGGGTGAGCAGCAAGCCCACCAAAATAATATGTATAATGATTTACAATATATGAGCCTACTCATAATACTCATGAAAGTCTTGGTCAAAAGAAATGAACCAAGTTTGATATCTTAATGCGATGAAGTCGCAAAATATTCAGTATATATACATATATACTTTTCAAAATATTGGAAGTCCTCTTCCATGCATAATATACACAAAGTCCCAGTGTATAACTGTATAAAAAAAATATCGTTGCAAGGTGATCTCATATATCTAACCTTGTCTCAACATTTTTCTGAAAATCTTTGTCATTCATAAGACAATTATTAACTAGATATAAGTTTAAAAGATGAAGTTACAAGATACTCCAATATACTTATATCTTTTCCAAATACTACTTGAACTACCACCGTTCAAGTTATAATTAATTTCAAAAGTTCATCACATAGATGAGACTACAAGACAAGATTTGAATAGATTCAATCTTTGAAATATTATTGAATGAAAAAAGTTATGAGATACTTTATTTAGTTCCGATATATATATATCCACATATATATATCTCTAAAACATTTCCTGGAACCTCTGTTATGTAAAGTATGAACAGAGTTGCAATATCCAATGAATTTGGAAGGAAAAGAAAACCTTTGGCATAAACCAGATATCTTGCTGATCAGGCAAAGATACCCATAAGTAACCTTTTCTACTAGTAGATGGACGAATTCCCCACTGGTCATCACCCTGGCCGCATTAGGACCTATGCTGGACTGCCACTCAGCCACTTATGCATTTGATGGACTCCCACTGAGCCACTTACACTATCATGGACGCCCACTGAGCCCATGTTGCTTATGCCGACTCAATAGATGGACTTACTTCCCGAACGTTGGGTAAGTAATCAATTCATTTACCAAAACTGCAACCTTGTTGCGAATATAAAATACACCACAGAGCCGGATTCCCCAGGTTTTGAACGAGTATTTAAATCCCCTTTAAAGGAAGATCTTAAATATAAAAATGAGTTTTGGGATCCGCTCTAACTTTTAAAAATCATTTTGAAGACTCGAAAACACTTTAAAGAGTGTTTGGAGTAAAGCTGATTTAATGAAGTAAATCAGTCCCCAGAATATTTAGAAAATGACTGAATATTATTATTTAAATAATATTCCCATAAAGAATAATCTTTTATAAAAATAATTGAAGTAGAAGTTTTAAAACTTATACTTGAAACGAGTATTAAATAACCAAAGATATACTTATATGAAAGTATTATCTTTATTTGAATAATCGAAAATAAGTTTGATTATTAACACCTTATTCTTTAATAAAATAAAGAATATATTTCAGCAAATAATCGGAGTCATAGATCCTCAAATGAATATTCAAATAATATTCATTAAATAATATAAACTGAGTCATAAGCCTTCGAATGAATATTCAAATAATATTCAATAAATAATATAAAAGAGTCATAAGCCCTCGAATGAATATTCAAATAATATTCAGATAAATAAATAAAAGGAGTCATACGCCTTCGAATAATATTCAAAATAATATTCATTAATAAAGTAAAAGGAGTCATAAGTCCTCGAATGAATATTCAAAATAATATTCAATAATAAAATAAAGTTAAAGTTATCGAATAAACCTTATTCGATTAATAGTTTTAAAAACTATATCCATATATATATATATATAAATAAATATATATATATAATATACTCGGGAACATCGACTCCCGCTTTAGAAATATGTTCACCTTTTATCCCCTATACTAAGGGTATACGCAACTACTTGCTTATTTCTAGCATAGGTATTATGCAACTATAAGCATTGAAATCAACAGATAGATAACCAGATTACGAAACAGACATGCATATATACCATATTAGCATGCTCCAATATATCGCAAAATTTGCTAATAACAATCATGCAATATCACAAGATAATGCATATACATATATTTACATCACAACAACAGTATAACGGGTAGAAAACTTGCCTGAGCGACTGGGGTTACGAATGGCTCGGGACGAGTCTGGTAACCTATAAACAACAAGTAAGTTGGAATTAAACCAAAGTCACTTGTAAATCTATACTTTAACTAACTTAGACTCTAACGCTTGTTTTGCGCTCACTGATTCGCTTAAGTCACTCGGGTACCCTCGGCTCCACCATTTTTAATAATTTAACCTTTACGAGTTTTAAAGCGATTCCTTCGCGAATGTCTTACCAACTGCCTAACACACTTACCATAAATGTTTCATACATTAATTAACCCTTTTTGGTCTTTAACCTACATTTCAAAGTAAGGCGAGGGAAAAAGTTTCGTTCGCGAAACGCCGTTACTTGAAATGGTCGTTTCTCCTAAACCGTGCATCGGAATCGAACGAACTACATATCAAAACGAAGCTCGTAACATGAGCTATCTAAACATGGCAGTGGTCATAATCTAGCAGGGGGTCCTCGGGTCCTAATGTTATGCACAAAACAGTCTAAAGAAAATCGGACGTTACGACGGCTATGTTTACGCGATTACCAATATTTATACCACTCCAATTCTTTACCAATTCACTACAAACCACCCAACCATCATCAATACCTCAAACACAATTTATATCAAGGCAAAGTCAGTCCATAATCTCAAGGTTTTCCAACTTATTCAACCACAAACATGATCTACTAACCATAACTTAAGATTCATTAACCATTAACCAAGATTCATATCCAAAATCACCACAAATCCAACCAAACTATCTAACATACATGGATCTTGCTATACATACATGGATATTTCTATATATACATTAATCCATCCATGAACTCATCAAAACTCAAAGTTCAAACTATAAGTTAAAGGTGAAAGTTGTTTATACCTCCTTGAAGCTTCCTAACACAACCCAAGAGCTTTGAATGCCTAAAAGAACCTTGATCCTTGCTTGTATAACCTTAATCTTTCATAAAAATTCAAGAAAACTAAAGTTATTTCTTGAAGGTTACTATTCACCATCTTCTTCCTTGATTTATTGGAAGAGATTGTGAAGGAATTAGGAGCTTAAACTTATAGCATAACCATATCTATGTACAAGGAAGCTTAGATAATTACCTTGTGATTTAACAATGCTTGGAACTTGATTTTTGAAATTCTTGCCCTTGAAAAAGATGAAAAGCCGAGAGCAAGATGATGAGAATGAAATGATTTTGTGTTTTTTGATTTGTTTGGCTTAGCTTGGTTGTTTTTTGTTTTGTTTTTGGTTAATTACCTTAATAACCTTATATTTGTGTGGTTATAAACCAACCACACCTCCTCCTTCCCTATGTCATGCTTACATCACATTGCTATGTCATCCTCCCTTCCTTGTCCTCTTCTCATTGGTTGGGTGACATCACTTCCTCTAATCCCTTTGCTTAACTTCCTAATTGTTTGCCTAATGACCGCTGATCTGTTATACGGTTCGCTTAACTTTCGTTTTCGTTTATCATTTGAGGGATCATACCCGGGATCTTATTACTTAGGTTCCCTTAACCTTTCTCAATATATTATATTCCTTTTATGATCCTCTCCTATAATCCTTTAATTTAAATCCTTTTTATCCTGTTACCTTATACTCAATTCTCTCCGTATCTAGTGGATTTCCGGGAAAAATCAAACTGTTCGGATTTGGATTCTGACGATCTTTACATACACTTATATCCCATATAAAGTACTAATAAAATCTCAGAATATCCATATCAGAACCCCTACATAGTGTGGCATGAAAAGTTTTCTCGTTCAGCAAAAACACTATTCATAAGGGTTTCAAAATTTCTCAAAAATTGGGGTTATTACAGTCTCCCCTCCTTAAAAGGATTCCGTCCCGGAATCAGATAGAAAACAAATGGGGATACTTTCTTAGCATTACACTTTCTAACTCTCGAGTCAATTTTCCACATTGTGGTTCTACCACCAAACTCTGCCTAGTTTGATAATCCTTCTCTTAAGCACTTGTTCCTTTTCACTCTATAACCCTTCCTGGTTGCTCCATATAGGTTACGTCGGGTTGCATATCTATGCGCTCATATGCCTCTATTTATCTGGCATCTGAATTACACTTCCTTAACATTGATACATGAAACACGTTACAACCTGCTACATGTTCGGGGTTAGGGCTAGCTCATATGCTAACTTCCCAAACGTCTTAATATATCCAAGGGTCCAACAAATTGTAGACTTAGCTTTCCTTTCTTTCCGAACCTCATCAATCCTTTTTCAAGGGTTTCCAAGGGGATACCTATAACATTACTAGGCCCCCTATTTCATACTCTTTATCCTTTCGTGTCAAATCAACATACTTATCATGTCCATCTTGGGCTACTACCAGTCGTCCTCTGATTAGATCTATCATATCCTTGGTCCTTTGGACTACTGCGGGTCCGAGCATCTTACGCTCTACAACTTCATCCTAACATAAGGGAGATCGACATTATCTTCCCTCAAGAATCTCATAAGGCGACATCTCGATAATGACATATGATCTATTGTCGTAAGATAACTCAATCCGAATTAAGTGATCATTCCAAATTCTTTCAAGTCTATTGCACAGACTCTCATTATAGCTTTTATCATTAGAACTTTTGCTTCTCAATACCCATTCTTTTCCAGTTCGTAATCGCTACTACCTTCCGTTCCTAATATTATACTGGTCATACTTTTGCTCGTTAGCGTTCTATAACCTTTTAATAACCACGTCAACCTTAGTATCACGAATGTGTTCCCATTCCGCATACTACCACCACTTTATTACTCCTTTTTCAGTTGTTTCTATTTTCCAAAATTTGATCAATCAAAAAGAAGTAAAGGAATTTGTTGAGAGATCACTATGATCATGAACACTTGTTATATCGCATAGTTAGTACAGAAGGTGGCCAGCCTTTAGTACTTGACAAGCAATTAAACAATAGCTGGTATCCTACTCGGCTTCTATCACACAGATAGATAGTCATTCGGCAATACCTCCCCTTCTGGAAGGGTTGTTCTTCTCAGCTTACACGAAATGAAAAGAAGAGAAAAGAACGAACTGAAGAGAATTGTATATATGAAAAAAAATATACTGCCACAAAATATCTGGCTTGGAACCTACCTCTGAACTATAGAGGTTTATCATAGAAGAACAAAACATATATGTATTTATATCAACATCAAGTATTATAGCATCGCATTTCACGTGCCTAAATATTTTCGCTATCCCGTCCATCATTCTATGGACCCATGCTCTTCCTCGAGCTTATACACAATTACCTTTGAAACTCCCTCGACATCGAAAATCGAATCTGGGATCTCATTCTAGACATCATCGTTACTTGAATTCTATGCTTGCACCGCAACCTTCCTCGTATAATAATACGACTCTCTATTGATAAGAAAGAATAGTAATTCACTATGTAGATACTCTACTTAATTAGTCTATTAATGATAACTTATACACTACCACGACCCGATTAGTGGTACTCAATCTCAACACCCATTCCAATACAACTCTCATGGTTGTAATCAGCTCACTACTCGCAGAATTATTGCTGCCTTACTATGGTCCACCACTGACCCACTGTAGTCATTCATTTTCACAATTCATGAAGAACACTCCAAACTCTGACGTACCTTCATGACATGAAGCAGATAAAAGTGCAGAAGAGTTTCAATCAAAGCAACGATAGCAGGTTAATACCATTCGTAATCATATGCCTTCAATAGACGACTTAACTCAAAGGTTTGTTTAGTCTTTTTTTTTTTTGAAACATGGTCCTGGCTTATCTCAAGATAGGACCTCCTAAGATAGATAGCCCGTTCATGGCGATTACGCGAATTAAACCTTTACCAACTACTATTACGGTCGGGTATTGCACAGTCATCAGAAGGAATGTCAATCTTCCAAACCATAATACAACCTTCACAGCTTTAACCATTATCACTGTATTCCTCTCGCACGAGCGCCTATAATTATCCTCTTACCTTTAAAGTGTCGGCCACCTCTTTGGCCTTTCCTGATAGTAAAATTTCCTTACAGTCAATGTCATTTTAACCACCTCCAAATAAATTTTCTACCTTATTTCCGATCACTGCTTGAGTGAAAATGCTTTCCTTAAAATCTGATGAGTAAAAAAAAAAATCACCATTTTTCCATAAGTTATTGCCTCAGTCTTTAGAGGTTAATCACTGTCGCGACTGACTCTCGATCGTACTTAGAACATCTTTTGTCTTAGGTCCTAATTGCCCTGAATAATTTCGACCTTTACTGGTTCGATCCATACTTTCTCGTGGTTTAACACGTGCCCCACTTGGCATCATTATAATTATGTCATATTTCCTTTATCAACATTTTTATTCTTGAGAATTTCGAATATTTCCTTTCTCCTTGTAAAACCTCTAAGGTTATCCTTCAATCGTTCCTCCTATATTTCCTATATACAGGGCATATCAAAATACCATTTACTGATACTAGAACCATTGTCTATATACTTCTGAAAAATTTCTCCACTGATCCTTAAAGGTTATTATTACCTTAATGCTTTCCAATTCATACTGTCAAAACTCATACTATCCCTATCAAGGGTGAAATGCCAACCTTTATGCATTCCCCTAGGATTCGTTTTAAGTTACCGATGTTCTATCCTTAATTCCACCTTTAAAAAGGTACAAGCATCCTTCCATGGATAAATAAAGTCATATATCCCTGATATGGGTATCTTATTCAATCATTCCCACCTCGATAGTAAATGCCTAATTTCACAATAACATCTGTATACAAAATGAGGTTAATCAAAATGGCCTCCAAAAGATAACAACGGTTATCCGCTTTTCTTGCCTAATCTGGTAACGATAACATGGATGTTCTGGAAGATATTGGTCATGTTCAACGTGAACTTCTTCTTAATAATTCCTTATTTACTTTTGTTGTTTATCTCAACAGTCACCTCAATGTTGGGATATCTTTCATACCTGACGTCTTCCTTTCTGGGTATCAAGCCACCGGTCTTACATTTCCCATTCTTGAAGGTCACTTCCTTCATCCAATTTTCTTAATTTCTTACTTTCTTGTCTCCTCAGTCTATCCGCGTCTCATTATTTATCCTTCGAATTACCTCAAGGTTTCCTCGAATCCTCCCAACTTAAAGGGGGTACAATATATGTACCTCTTATGCCTTCAACCATCAATTTTAACTCATGGTGGATCATCATCATCCTGACAATTACATACTTTTCTATTTCTATTGCTATGAGTCTTTAGGGTTTCCTCATACCCAACTCCCTTATCATTCCTCAAACTCTATTGCCTTTATATTCCTTTCCACTTCAGTTTCTTTTTATTTTCCTTTCTCTTATCATTATTTCACAAACCAATCACAATATAAGCATTGATTTCAAACATCCCGTCATTCTGGATTCGTGTCTTCAGAACGAATCTTGATAACTTTTACAACTTAGATTCATAATTTATCATACTTGTCTGCCTTTGTTCTGGCTCTAAAGCTTTTACACTATTCCATAACCTTGGGAATTACTTTCCTGAAAACAATTGACTGAACTTAAATCAGTTTATTATAACCTCTGGCTCCGTGCCTTTCTTGGTCTTTCACCAGCGGGTGGCCTCTCTCTTAGGAGGGTAAGTGACAAAAATAGTCTTTCGTGATTCGTCAATCATTTAGAATCTCAAATGATTCATGTATTTCCTTTAGCCAGGCTCTTGCCTCGACTGGGTCAGCTTGTTCCTTGGAACTCTGAGAGCTTAGCGACTTAAAGGTCCTGAAAGAATTTCTCACCGCATTATTTCCTCAGGGTGGTGGTTGGGGATAATAGTCTAAGTTCTGTCTAGACTGGTCCATAAATTGTCGTATAGGAGTACCATCTCGGGTCTCCTTTCCTTACTCGACTTTCTGTTTCCTTAGTATGAAATGTTTCAACCTTCTCCCATAATCGGGGTTATCTTATACATTAAAAACCTTGTTTTCCACTCTATTATGTTATGGGTTCCTTCTATCTTGATGGCGTCCTCCCTGACTATCACATTCAGGGTTTGCCCTAAATCTTATTCCTTGAACTATGACTTTCATCTAGGATCTCATCTTTAAGCTCTTAAACATTTGGAACCCAAATTCTATAGGAATACCTCATTATTCCCTTATCATTTTTCTCGGTATTAATCTCATATCTATTTGTTGGCTCTCTCCCTTCATTCATCACTTTTTCTGGCACAATATGTTCTTTTCCAATAATTCGGTCTGTCTTGCAATCTCAAACAGCTTTTCGGTACCGGCTCCGGTTACCTTCACTTCTGCTTCCATTTTCTCAAAATCTCTTATAAACTCTCTCAAAGACATTATCATCTTGAGTCTCTCCTTTTTACTAAGGGCATCAGCCACCACATTGGCTTTCCCCGAATGATAAAGAATCTCATAATCGTAATCCTTGATTATCTCTAACCACCTCTTGAGCTCTTTCTGCGTGAAAATGCACTAGAGCACTTATGGCTTGTGTAAATCTCGTACTTCTCTCCATACAAGTAGTGCCTCCAATATTTAGGGCAAAACTATCGCCACGAGCCCAAGCTCATGGGTGGGGATATCAAATTTTATATTCCCTTAATTGTCTTGATGCGTACGCGATTACCTTGTTGTGCTGTATAAGAAGCACCCTAATTCCTTATGCAAAGCGTCACTACACATCACAAAATCTCCTTTTCCATCCGGCAACGCTATCATAGGGGTCGTCACCAATCTTTGCTTCAGTTCTTGAAAGTTGTTCTCGTATTTCTCTGTCCATTCAAACTTCTCAATCTTACGAGTAAGCCGCGTTAAAGGGGGCTACTATCTTTACAAACTTGAACGAACCTCCGATAGTGACCGACCAATTCTACCTCTGGTAGTCGACCTAACCATGGTCATCAATTCATCAGTGGTCCTTTATTCATTCTTGTCAGGATCCTCCATGGGATCCTCCTCAGCAACTATCCCTTCTAGGACAACATCCTCAACATGAACATCATCCGATCCCGCATTAGGACGCTCTATCGGATCCATAATCTGATCTCCAATAAGTAATAAAACATCATCGCGTTGTTGCTCCTCAACCTCAGGGTTCGGAGTCCCGCTACCATATACGATAACGAACTACGCTCCTATCACGATATTTATAAGGGTTCCCATAAGGGTTTTAACTGTCAGTGCTACGTTAGGTAGCCCGACTATGAACTTGGCAAGAGTTCTTATTATCTTAGTGAACTTATTATCTTAACGTCCCATCCTCTCTGAGATTTATAACGCTTGGCTCTGATACCATTTCTGTAACACCCCCAGATCTGGGGTCGGGGATCCGGGTTGTCACGGTCTTTCTTTCCACAATATCACTTCACTTAATTAATAATAATAACCTTATGCTGTGACCCCACACTAACACACGCCACAACCCGTTATAGTCTCAGAGATGAAATTGAAATAAGTACAAGTCTTTGAATCCACAATTTAAAGGTTATTACAACCCAAAATGATTACTTGATAAATTTACAGTTAATTGCCATTATCTGCCACAAGTTATAATTATACATAATTGATTCTCAAAAGTAGATGGTCTGATCTACAATAGATCTACCTCTGCAGCTATAGCAGCTACAACATCAACGGGAAGACGCGGGACGCTTCCCACGCGCTTGCGCTGGGTCTGCTGGAGTCTGGCCATCTTTCCTAACTGTTGTTGTGTGATGAAGAAATAAAGCAAGGGTGAGCAGCAAGCCCACCAAAATAATATGTATAATGATTTACAATATATGAGCCTACTCATAATACTCATGAAAGTCTTGGTCAAAAGAAATGAACCAAGTTTGATATCTTAATGCGATGAAGTCGCAAAATATTCAGTATATATACATATATACTTTTCAAAATATTGGAAGTCCTCTTCCATGCATAATATACACAAAGTCCCAGTGTATAACTGTATAAAAAAAATATCGTTGCAAGGTGATCTCATATATCTAACCTTGTCTCAACGTTTTTCTGAAAATCTTTGTCATTCATAAGACAATTATTAACTAGATATAAGTTTAAAAGATGAAGTTACAAGATACTCCAATATACTTATATCTTTTTCAAATACTACTTGAACTACCACCGTTCAAGTTATAATTAATTTCAAAAGTTCATCACATAGATGAGACTACAAGACAAGATTTGAATAGATTCAATCTTTGAAATATTATTGAATGAAAAAAGTTATGAGATACTTTATTTAGTTCCGATATATATATATCCACATATATATATCTCTAAAACATTTCCTGGAACCTCTGTTATGTAAAGTATGAACAGAGTTGCAATATCCAATGAATTTGGAAGGAAAAGAAAACCTTTGGCATAAACCAGATATCTTGCTGATCAGGCAAAGATACCCATAAGTAACCTTTTCTACTAGTAGATGGACGAATTCCCCACTGGTCATCACCCTGGCCGCATTAGGACCTATGCTGGACTGCCACTCAGCCACTTATGCATTTGATGGACTCCCACTGAGCCACTTACACTATCATGGACGCCCACTGAGCCCATGTTGCTTATGCCGACTCAATAGATGGACTTACTTCCCGAACGTTGGGTAAGTAATCAATTCATTTACCAAAACTGCAACCTTGTTGCGAATATAAAATACACCACAGAGCCGGATTCCCCAGGTTTTGAACGAGTATTTAAATCCCCTTTAAAGGAAGATCTTAAATATAAAAATGAGTTTTGGGATCCGCTCTAACTTTTAAAAATCATTTTGAAGACTCGAAAACACTTTAAAGAGTGTTTGGAGTAAAGCTGATTTAATGAAGTAAATCAGTCCCCAGAATATTTAGAAAATGACTGAATATTATTATTTAAATAATATTCCCATAAAGAATAATCTTTTATAAAAATAATTGAAGTAGAAGTTTTAAAACTTATACTTGAAACGAGTATTAAATAACCAAAGATATACTTATATGAAAGTATTATCTTTATTTGAATAATCGAAAATAAGTTTGATTATTAACACCTTATTCTTTAATAAAATAAAGAATATATTTCAGCAAATAATCGGAGTCATAGATCCTCAAATGAATATTCAAATAATATTCATTAAATAATATAAACTGAGTCATAAGCCTTCGAATGAATATTCAAATAATATTCAATAAATAATATAAAAGAGTCATAAGCCCTCGAATGAATATTCAAATAATATTCAGATAAATAAATAAAAGGAGTCATACGCCTTCGAATAATATTCAAAATAATATTCATTAATAAAGTAAAAGGAGTCATAAGTCCTCGAATGAATATTCAAAATAATATTCAATAATAAAATAAAGTTAAAGTTATCGAATAAACCTTATTCGATTAATAGTTTTAAAAACTATATCCATATATATATATATAAATAAATTTATATATATATAATATACTCGGGAACATCGACTCCCGGTTTAGAAATATGTTCACCTTTTATCCCCTATACTAAGGGTATACGCAACTACTTGCTTATTTCTAGCATAGGTATTATGCAACTATAAGCATTGAAATCAACAGATAGATAACCAGATTACGAAACAGACATGCATATATACCATATTAGCATGCTCCAATATATCGCAAAATTTGCTAATAACAATCATGCAATATCACAAGATAATGCATATACATATATTTACATCACAGCAACAGTATAACGGGTAGAAAACTTGCCTGAGCGACTGGGGTTACGAATGGCTCGGGACGAGTCTGGTAACCTATAAACAACAAGTAAGTTGGAATTAAACCAAAGTCACTTGTAAATCTATACTTTAACTAACTTAGACTCTAACGCTTGTTTTGCGCTCACTGATTCGCTTAAGTCACTCGGGTACCCTCGGCTCCACCATTTTTAATAATTTAACCTTTACGAGTTTTAAAGCGATTCCTTCGCGAATGTCTTACCAACTGCCTAACACACTTACCATAAATGTTTCATACATTAATTAACCCTTTTTGGTCTTTAACCTACATTTCAAAGTAAGGCGAGGGAAAAAGTTTCGTTCGCGAAACGCCGTTACTTGAAATGGTCGTTTCTCCTAAACCGTGCATCGGAATCGAACGAACTACATATCAAAACGAAGCTCGTAACATGAGCTATCTAAACATGGCAGTGGTCATAATCTAGCAGGGGGGTCCTCGGGTCCTAATGTTACGCACAAAACAGTCTAAAGAAAATCGGACGTTACGACGGCTATGTTTACGCGATTACCAATATTTATACCACTCCAATTCTTTACCAATTCACTACAAACCACCCAACCATCATCAATACCTCAAACACAACTTATATCAAGGCAAAGTCAGTCCATAATCTCAAGGTTTTCCAACTTATTCAACCACAAACATGATCTACTAACCATAACTTAAGATTCATTAACCATTAACCAAGATTCATATCCAAAATCACCACAAATCCAACCAAACTATCTAACATACATGGATCTTGCTATACATACATGGATATTTCTATATATACATTAATCCATCCATGAACTCATCAAAACTCAAAGTTTAAACTATAAGTTAAAGGTGAAAGTTGTTTATACCTCCTTGAAGCTTCCTAACACAACCCAAGAGCTTTGAATGCCTAAAAGAACCTTGATCCTTGCTTGTATAACCTTAATCTTTCATAAAAATTCAAGAAAACTAAAGTTATTTCTTGAAGGTTACTATTCACCATCTTCTTCCTTGATTTATTGGAAGAGATTGTGAAGGAATTAGGAGCTTAAACTTATAGCATAACCATATCTATGTACAAGGAAGCTTAGATAATTACCTTGTGATTTAACAATGCTTGGAACTTGATTTTTGAAATTCTTGCCCTTGAAAAAGATGAAAAGCCGAGAGCAAGATGATGAGAATGAAATGATTTTGTGTTTTTTGATTTGTTTGGCTTAGCTTCGTTGTTTTTTGTTTTGTTTTTGGTTAATTACCTTAATAACCTTATATTTGTGTGGTTATAAACCAACCACACCTCCTCCTTCCCTATGTCATGCTTACATCACATTGCTATGTCATCCTCCCTTCCTTGTCCTCTTCTCATTGGTTGGGTGACATCACTTCCTCTAATCCCTTTGCTTAACTTCCTAATTGTTTGCCTAATGACCGCTGATCTGTTATACGGTTCGCTTAACTTTCGTTTTCGTTTATCGTTTGAGGGATCATACCCGGGATCTTATTACTTAGGTTCCCTTAACCTTTCTCAATATATTATATTCCTTTTATGATCCTCTCCTATAATCCTTTAATTTAAATCCTTTTTATCATGTTACCTTATACTCAATTCTCTCCGTATCTAGTGGATTTCCGGGAAAAATCAAAGTGTTCGGATTTGGATTCTGACGATCTTTACATACACTTATATCCCATATAAAGTACTAATAAAATCTCAGAATATCCATATCAGAACCCCTACATAGTGTGGCGTGAAAAGTTTTCTCGTTCAGCAAAAACACTATTCATAAGGGTTTCAAAATTTCTCAAAAATTGGGGTTATTACACGAATCAAATAAAACGTTTGTACTGACTGAATTTAGAGAAATTATACCTGCTATCTCATCTGAGTCTTTCATAGCATCCTGGACTGTCATGTTGAAAGTCCTCGCAGTAGGTGGCTTATTGGAGGCAGCCCTGCTGGCTCCTGAAGCTGCTGGTTTGTTCATTGGGCATTCCCTCTTCCAATGACCCGGGCGTCCAGACTGATGACAAGTGGTGGTTGGAATGACAGCAGGGGTTGATGAAGGGCACGTAGTTGAATAGTGACCCTCTCAACCGCACTTAAAGCAGGTTACTGGCTTTCCTTTACACTCCCCAGTATGCATCCTTCCACAAGTGTTACAGGCTGGCAATGGGGGTCGAGACTGGATGGAATAGGACATTCCTGACTTCTGGCCGCTCTGGCTCACATTCACACTCATTGGCCGCTTAAACCCAGTGTTCTTTCCCGGTAGGGACACTGCTCCTCGATTAAATCTAGTTGGGAAGCTCCTTCATGTGGAACCTCCACCCATGCTCATGCTTTTCCTCTTTATTCCCTTCTTCTCTCTTTCCCTCTGCATCTGTTCACTTCCGGCTTCTATAATTGTTGCTTTTTGCACCAGAGTGGCATAATCAGTAAGCTCAAGGATTGCCACCCTATTCTGAATCCACGGTTTCAGTCCCTGCTGAAACCTCCTAGCTTTCTTTTCCTCGGTGCTCACAAATTCCGGCACAAACCTTGATAACTCAGTAAATTTCGCTTCGTACTCTGCTACAGATAAATTATCCTGCTTTAGCTCCAAGAACTTGAGCTCCATCTGGTTTTTCATAAACCTCGGGAAATACTTTCCCAGAAACAATTGACTGAATCTCTCCCAGGTTATAATAGCATCTGTCTCCATGTTTTTCTTGGCCTCCCACCAGTAGTTGGCCTCTCCTTTCAGAAGGTAGGTAGCAAATACGGTCTTCTGTGCCTCATCGGTACTCAAAATCTCAAAGGATTTCTCCATTTCCTTTAACCATGCCCTTGCCTCAACTGGGTCGGCTGATCCATGGAACTCAGGTGGCTTAAGGGACTTAAAAGCCCTGAAAGATTTTGCCACATCATTGTTATTTCCTTGAGGGGGTGGGCTGGGTTGACGTTCCAAATTCTGCCTTAGTAGTTGCATGAACTGGCCCATGGGATCCATGCCTGGGTTTGGTATTGGTTGCTCAACCTCAGTTTCTCCTTCCTCATCCTCTATCTCAAATCCCTCAACATCATATGTTTCCTCTTCCTCTTCATACAGGGAGTCATCCTGTTCCACATAATCCTCATCTTCCTCTTTACTGTGTTCCTGGTTCCTATCGTCCTGGTTATGGCTTCCCTGGTCCTCAGATCCAGGGTTCGCCCTAGTTCCAATCTTTCTTGGCGGCATGATACTGATAATTATTTGGGGAAATTCAATGTTAGGTCACAATCATACACAACATTGTGCCTTGCACAGTTCTATACTGGGGAGAATGTATCTCGCAATTCTATTATATTATGACAGTTCTAATAAGAAGTGCAGTAATAATAATGATAAAAACAGTGATCTCGTCACTAAGGAACTGAACCGAAAGGAAACAAATATATACATAATGCGAGAAATACATAGTTTGATCTGGTCAAAAGTATAACAGTGCTACAGCCATCTGTCCCAAAAGTGATACACAATAGTCTATCTGTCTAGTCAGAAAAAGGGATGCTATATACAAGTCAACTATCCCGGAAAATTGGCTCTTACTAAGGCCTCGACTAACTAGACAACTAGACTATCCCATCGCCAGTCCTGAATCACACACCGGAGCTGGTCAGCTCGCATACCCTTTCCATCGCACGATGGAAGATATAGTCGGCCTGCCGCCTGGAGATCCTACCATGCCTGTCCCCCTGGAGGGATCTGAGTCTCGCTCGGGACGTGAGCTCTATCCCCGTCAGCTCCCTCCTCAAGGATCAGGGTATAGCAGCCCTAGTCTCATAAGCTCGGGTACGCCTACCCACCCTCTCCGCATCCAACTCCCTCCTGGCCTCATCCAGCCGGGCCTCAGCAACAGCTACTCGGGTCCTCAGTACATCCTGAACATAACCGTGGGCTAACAAAGACTGCCTATAGGAAGGGTCGAGAGGTGGTGAATCCGGAGCCGCTGGGGGTGCCTTCTCGGTCTGCCTAGGCCCGGAAGTATGGGTCTCTGAGCTGTCATCATAGGGGATCCAAGATAGTGGTGGAGGGGTAGGAACTCTGACCACCGGAAGTGTGGGTAAAGGGGTACCAATGTACACTACCATAGCTCCGACACGCTCCTCAGCTACTGGGACCTCATCCGGGTCCTCCTCATCTGAAATAGCAATGACCTCTGTCTCTGACTCCTCTGAGGGGTCCTCCTCATCCTCCTCCATCTCAGGCTCCTCCTGATCCTCGACATCTAGCAGTGCCTCATCATGCTCACACTCGAACATCTCAGGGTCCTCTATCTCATGCGCCTACACATTAAACGAGCTAAGTTACTATCATGATACTTATAAGGGTTCCCGTAAGGGTTTTAACTGTCAGCTCTACTTTAAGTAGTCCGACCATGAATTTGGCATGAGTTCTTATTATCTTTGTGAGTTTATTATTATATCAGCGCATCATCTCTGAGGTTTATAACGCTTAGCTCTGATACCATTTTTGTAACACCCCCAGATTCGGGGTCGGGAATCCGGGTCGTCACGGTCTTCCTTTCCGTACATACCACTTCACTTAATTGAAAATAAATAACCTCATGCTGTGACCCCACAATAACACACACCACAACACGTTATAGTCTCAGAGATGAAATTGAAATAAGTACAAGTCCTTGAATCCACAATTTAAAAGTTATTACAACCCAAAAATGATTACTTAATAAGTTTACAATTAATTGCCATTATCTGCCACAAGTTATAATTATACATAATTGATTCTCAAAAGTAGAAAGTCTGATCTACAGATAGATCTACCTTTGCAGCTATAGCAGCTATGATCTCAACGGGAAGGCGCGGGGCGCTTCCCACGCTCTTGCGCTGGGTCTGCTTGAGTCTGGCCATCTTTTCTAACTGTTGTTGTGTGATGAAGAAATAAAGCAAGAGTGAGCATTACAGCTCGCAAGATAATATATAGTGTAAACAATAACACAAGCATCTAAATGGATAACTTGCTGGAAACCTTTATCAGGTGAAAAATAATTACTTACTGGATATAAGCTTAAAGAATATGAAGTTACCAAATACTTCACTATACTTATACCATTATATAAATCTACTTGAACTACCACTGTTCAAAGTATTATAGGTTTCAAAAAGGTCATCCCATAGATGAGACCACAAGATAAGTCTTGAATAGATTCAATCTTTGAAATTTTATTGAATGAAATGAAGTTACGAGATACTTCATTAATTTCCGATATATATTTATATCCATATATATATACCTTTCATACACTCCTTGAAAACCTCTGTTATGAAAATTATAAACAGAGTTATAATACCCAATGAATTTGGAAAGGAGAAAACCTTGGCAAAAACTTGATATCTTGCTGATCAGGCAAAGATACCAATAAGGACCTTATGCTGGACTGCCACTCAGCTACTTACGCATTTGATGGACTCCCACTGAGCCACTTACACTTTCATGGACGCCCACTGAGCCCATGTTGCTTATGCCGACTCGATAGATGGACTTACTTCCCGAACGTTGGGTAAGTAATCAATTCATTTACCAAAACCGCAACCTTGTTGTGAATATAAAATACACCACAGAGCCGGATCCCTCTGGTTTTGAGCGAGTATTTAAATCCCCTTTAAAAAGGAAGATCTTAAATATATAAAAAAAATTGAGTTTTGGGATCCGCTCTAACTTTGAAAATCATTTTAAAGACTCGAAAATATTTTTAAGAATGTTTGGAGTAATGCTGATTTAATGAAATAAATCAGTCCCGATATATTAGAAAATATCTGAATATTATTATTTAAATAATAGTTTCATAAAGGATAATCTTTATAAAAATAATTGAAGTAGAAGTTTTAAAACTCATACTTGAAATGAATAATAATAATTAACCAAAGATATACTTATACGAAAGTACGATCTTTATTTGAATAATCGAAAATAAGTTTGATTATCGAAAGATTATTCTTTAATAAAATAAAGAATATTAATTAGTAAATAATCGGAGTCATAAGTCCTCAAATGAATATTCAAATAATATTCATTAAATAAAATAAACAGAGTCATAAGTCCTCGATTGAATATTTAAATAATATTCATTAAATAAAATAAAGTTATCGAATAAACTTTATTCGATTAATAGTTTTGAAAACTATATCTATATATATAAAAGAATATATATATATATATATATATATATATATATATATATATATATATATATACTCGGGAACATCGACTCCCGGTTTAGAAAAATATTCACCTTTGGGTCCATATACTAAGGGTATACGCAACTACTGCTTATCTCTAGCATAAGTATTATGCAACTAATAAGCATTTGAACCAACAGATATATAAACCAAGAATACGGAACAGGCATGCATATATACCATATCACATGCTACAATATATCGCAAGAATTTGCTAATAACAAATATGCATTTATCACAAGATCATGCATATACACATATACATCACAACAACTGTTATACGGGTAGAAAACTTGCCTGAGCAACTGGGGGTTATAAATGGCTTGGGACAAGTCTAGTAACCTATAAACAACATGTAAGTTGGAATTAAACCAAAGTCACTTGTAAATCTATATTTTAACCAAATTAGACTCTAACGCTCGCTTTGCGCTTACTGATTCTCTTAAGTCGCTCGAGTACCCTTGGCTCCACCATTTTTAATAAATTAACCATTACGAGTTTTAAGGCGATTCTTTTGTGAGTGTCTTACCAACTGCCTAACACACTTTACATAAATGTTTCATACTCAATTAGTCCTTTAAGGTCTTTAACCTATGTTTCAAAGTAAGGCGAGGGGTAATGTTTCGTTCGCGAAACGCCGTTACTTAAAACGGTCGTTTCTCCTAAACCGTACATCGGAATCAAACGAACCACATATCAAAATGAAGCTCGTAACATGAACTATCTAAAAATGGCAATGGTCAAAACCTAGCAGGGAGTTCTCGGGTCCTAACGTTATGAACAAAAGCAGTCTAAAGTAAATCGGACATTACGACGGCTATATTTACGCGATTTCCCAAATTTATACCATTCCAAATCAACCACCAATCAACCCCAATTCACTCATACAACCAAAATCCATCCATACCATACTACAACAGCCCCAACACCTCAAGTTCTCCAATTTATGTTATTCTCATACATGAATTTAAAGCTATACTTAAGTCCTTTAACTAATCAATAAGATTTCAACATCCAATTTACTACAACTCCAACCCAAACTCTAAACATGCAAGCATCAAGCTACTCTTTTACCATAACAATCAAAATCATCCTAATATACAAAGTAAAGCTAGGGTTTGGAGATGTTATACCTTCCTTGAAGTGATTGGAGTAGCTAGGAAGCCTTAAGAAGCCTTGAGATGTCTTAGGGATGCTTGGATCTTAAAGGAAAAACAAGAAAAAATCAAGTTAAAAATCTTGAAATCACTATTCATTATCTTCTTCATTGATTTCTTGGAGAAGATTGTGAATGATTTGGAGGCTTAAACTTATAGGATAGCTATATCTATGCATAAGGAGTACTAGATAATTATCTTACCAATTAAGGAAGCTTGGAACTTGAATTTTGAAATTCTTCTTCTTGAAATGGAGAGAAAAGCCGAGAGCAATGGTTGAAGAAATGAAATGATTTTGTGTTTGTGATTTGTTTAGCTTAGCTTGGTTGTTTTTGATTAGATTTTGGTTAATTACCTTATTAACCTTGAACTTTGTGTGGTTATCATTCATCCACACCTCGTTCCCCCCTATGTCATGCTTATGTCACCTTGTGATGTCATCACCCCTTACTTGCCCTCTTCTTATTGGTTGGATGACCTCATCATCCCTAACCTCCTTGATTAACTTCCTAATTGTTTTCCTAATGACCGATGATCTGTTATACGGTTCGCTTAACTTTCATTTTCGTTTATCGTTTGAGGGATCATACCCGGGATCTTATTACTTAGGTTCCCTTAACCTTTCTCAATACATTATATTCCTTTTTATGATCCTCTATTACAATCCTTGAATTTAAATCCTTTTTATCTTGTTACCTTATACTCAATTCTTTCGATATCTGGTGGATTTCCGGGAAAAATCAAAGTGTTCGGATTTGGATTCTGACGATCTTTACATACACTTATATACCATATAGAGTACCAATAAAATCTCAGAATATCCATATAAGAACCCCTACATAGTGTGGCATGAAAAGTTTTCTTGTTCAGAAATATCAGCAAAAACACTATTCATAAGGGTTACAAAAAGTTCAAAATTTTGGGGGTTATTACAACTGCCATGAACCCTCAAGTACTTATTGCAAGTAGATCAAAAATCATACCATGCTAGTATACCAAAGTAATCGGGATGCCATGATAAAATAGAGAATTGTTATAATACCTGATTGATCCTTTTGTTTAACATGCTATTGATTACTGAAAAATCTTGATTTCACACCCTGATGCTTGATTTAACTCTTGTAAGAACCCCCGATAGAAACTTTATCTTGATACCTAAAAGCCAGATATTCTTTAAAGTCATTCACGATTATTTGATTACCCTATCCTTACCCTAAAGCTTGACATCCTGATATACCTTAAGATAATGATCACTTTCTTTATATCTTAGCACTTCTATCATACTTATAACCAGTAATGCTTATCTTCTTGATGTTCTAATACCTATACCTTGTCTAAAACCATTGATTTAAGCCTAGTTTGGAATTACTCTTTCATATTATCCAATAACCCTACTAAATCTCCTTGTCAAAGTCCTTGTAAATAGAAACCTTTCAATTACCCTGATAGAGTAAAGTCTAGTGGATCATGGCCCTGAGATTTAGTGAATATATTTCCAGTGTTTCAAAGTTGATCTATAATCCTTTGATAAAGATGTTTACTGTTTAAGAAATTTTATTATCAATCGGCATCAGTTTTTGAAATGAATAAAATTTTGATTTTCAGTCCGAAAGGGGGATAAATGTTTTCTTTAAATAGTGGATCTGGACTGAGACGCAAGTCCTTTCCACACTGATATTGTAGGCTTAAAAGTTACCTAGGGATCCCATTAATGTTTTAGAACCCAGTGAGGTTCGGGATTACTTTGTGGCTGATCACCGGCTGTAATCCGTAGCGTCATAAAATGGTTTTTGATTAAGATACGATTTTGAAAAAGTTTTTGATTCAAGCAAATGATGCCATCACCCAAAAGTTCATCTCTTGTTATTATTAGTTATATCTTCACATTGTCATACTTTAATACATATCTCGATTTACGTTTTGTATCATATTGTTTAGCACTTGTTGAGCATTCGGCTCACTACTTGCTTTCACCCTGATATTACAGCTAGCAGCTATGGTTAGATTCAAGCAAACAGCACGTAAGACTTGCGATGCCGATGCGTATGTCCGAGATTAGGTAGAATAAAAGATAGTTTTGTGTGAGGACTCGATATTTAAACCAGTTGTAATAGTTAGTAGTGTTGGGCTGTTCCAAACCCTAAACTGTAAGATCTTGGATTCAGTTGTATTTACTTTCTGTTAAATGTTGTAGTAGTTATATATTATGTATTGTTAAGTTGGGGGGGTGTGACAGTTCTTGGTAACAGAGCTACGGTTTAGAGTCCCTGGACACCCCAAATAGGTTATAGGATATATGTATAGGTTATAGATAATATGCAAGAAAGTAGGTTAAGTAAATCTATTATTAATATTCCTCTTATTGGTTTATCAGCAAAGGGCGCACTCCTCATCATCCTCTTGGTCGGACGATACTATTGCTTTCTCCGTGTATGCTGAGTTGAGGCGCGAGTTTGACATGCTTCAGGGCAAGTATGACCGACTGATAGACCGATTGAAGAACGTGTATCCGGACAGCCGAAACTATGAAGGGAAGCCTAAGGAGCAGATGACTGCGAGACTTGAGACTTTGGTTCAGTACGTCAACACTAAGCTTGAGGAAATGCCATCACACCGAGACCGTACCAGTCAGTATATCATCCAGATGGTGGTGGATGAGCTCCAGAGCATTGTGAAGACGCTTCGAGAGGAGAAGACTACCAAGCCTCGTTCCGATGGAGTGGAGCCTTAGTTCTTTCCATTATCTACCTTTCATGTTATTGTATTATCGGACTTTGTAGAATTCCCAGTTGTTTCCTTTAAATAAGCATGTTATTCCTAGAATCAGACTTTATCCTAATCTTGATGTATTGACCTTTAAATTTCAATTATTATGCACTATCGTTCCATTTGCTTTCAACTGCTATCTTACGCCTTTATATGCATCACCATATTTGTTTAATTTGAAACTTGACCTCATATGTAAATAAGAATGCCATGCGACACCCTCGAATTATTTCATTATTCATACCTGTTTTGATGTAACTCTTATCTCAAGGATCATGCCACCCAAAAGTAGAACCCAACAACCACATCTACCACAGATCCAAATATTCTTCGATTACTGAAAACTTTACAACAGCAAACAAACGCTATAACTCAACAACAACTAACTCTTCAACAATAATTTGAAAACCAAGATAACCGTGAACCACACCAACCACCTGATCCACCAGTACCACCTCGACAAGTTGTTACTTTCAAGGCTTTTGAGAATTTGAACCCACCTGCATTTCATGATACCACTGATCCAATAATAGCTAACACATGGATTAAGGAAATGGAAAGGGATTTTGAGTTGGTACAGTTAGGGGACGATCAGAAGACACCATATGATACTTACTTCTTGAAGGGTGAAGTCATCTATTGGTGGGAATCAGTAAAAGCTATGGAAGCAAATCAACAAGTTTCTTGGGAGAGATTTAAGAAGTTATTTCTGGAAAAGTATTACCCTAAGTACATACAGAATCAGATAGAGCTTAAATTTCTGGAATTGAAGCAAAAGAGTATGTCTGTACTGGAGTATGAGAAGAAGTTCACAGAATTGTCAAGGTTTGTGACAAAGTATACCAGTAGTGAGGAGGAAAAAGCAAAGAGATTTCAACAAGGATTAGAGCCTTGGATCAGAGATAGAGTGGCTATGTTTGAGCTTGATACTTATGCAGGCGTAGTACAGAAAGCTGCTCTGATTAAGAATAATGGGATGCGGTCAAGAAAGGAAAGGGTTCCATTTTATGGAGAAAAGTCTGAAGCCGGAAATTCACAAGATCGGAATGTAAAGAGGATTGGATTCCATAAGGGCAGAAATTTTCAAAAGAAGGGAAATTTGAGCAAAAGAAAAGAATCAAAGGGGAACAACCAGGCAAGCCAAGGACAAGTTGGAGAAAACAGATTTCAGAGACCGGAATGCAAGCATTGTGGAAGAAGGCACCCCGGAGTGTGTAATAAGCTGAGCATGACATTTTATAGGTGCAACCAGAAGGGACATTTGGAAAACGAGTGTAAGATGCCGAAGCCAGGAGTTACATGTTACAAGTGTGGAAAGACTGGACACATAGCTAGAAAGTGCAAGACAACTGGACCAGTTAAAGCTCTGATGAATGTGGCAAGTACCAGTGCAAACGTGCCAGCTGAGGTATTGGCATTACCTCCACCACCTACAACAACTCCGCAAGCAATAACAAGGACATTTAATTTGAAAATGAAGGACACAGTTCAGAACTCTGAGGTGATAGCAGGTACACTTTTACTAAATAATGTCGAAGGTAAAGTATTGATTGATTTAGAAGCAACGAGATCTTTCATATCAGAAACTTTTGTTGATAAACTTCAATGTGATAAAATGGTTATGAACGAGGTAGTAAATGTGGTAATTGTGAACCAAGAGAAGATTCCTGTGAGTCAACTCTGTCCGAAGTATGAGATTGATATTTCGGGGTATAAGCTCTCAGCCGACTTGATACTCTTCAAGTTGGGAGAGTTCGATATAATTTTAGGTATGGATTGGTTAGGGAAAAATAATGCCCAGATTAATTGTAAGTCCAAGAAAGTGTATTTAAAGACGAAGAGTGGAGAGAAAGTAGTATTTAAGGGACAGAGGCAAGAACAACTATTTCTTACAATCGTTCAGGCTAAGAAGTTACTTAGAAAAGGTTGTGAGTCGTTCCTAGCTTATGTAGTGGATTCAGAAAAGGGCAACCCCAGCATAGAAGGTATTCCCGTAGTTAACGAATTTCCAGATGTGTTTCCAGATGAACTACCAGGCTTACCGCCAGATCGACAAATCGAGTTCGAGATCAACCTTGCTCCGGACACAGAAGCAGTTTCGAAGGCCCCATATAGGATGACACCAGCAGAAATGAAAGAGTTGGCGAGCTAGCTACAAGAATTATTGGACAAAGGAGTGATACGGCCAAGTACGTCGACATGGGGAGCACCTGTCTTGTTCGTAAAGAAGAAGGATGAAAGTATGAGTTGAATAAGGTGACGATTAAGAACCGATACCCGCTACCAAGAATAGATGACCTATTTGATCAGCTGAAAGGAGCAAAGTGCTTTTCAAAGATTGACTGAAGATCAGGATACCATCAATTAAAGATCAAATAAGAAGATATCCCAAAGACAGCATTCAGGACAAGATACGGACATTATGAATTCTTAGTAATGCCTTTTGGATTGACTAACGCCCCGACAGCATTTATAGATCTGATGAATTGGGTATTTAAAAAGTATTTGGACAAGTTCGCAGTGGTATTCATTGATGGCATCCTTATTTATTCAAAATCGGAAGAAGAACATAAGCAACATCTGTGGATAGCATTGGAGATACTCCGACAAGAGAAGTTGTATGCCAAGTTTTCTAAATGTGAGTTTTGGTTAAAGGAAGTTCAATTTTTGGGGCACGCCATTGGAGATGAAGGAGTTAAAGTAGATCCGGCAAAGATTGAGGCGATTATGAGTTGGGAGAGGCCAAAGACTCCTACGGAAGTGTAAAGTTTTCTAGGATTGGCAGGGTATTATAGAAGATTTGTCAAGGATTTTTCGAAAATCGCCACGCCATTGACTAAGTTAACTAGGAAGAATCAGAAGTTCGAATGGAATGCAGAATGTGAGGATAGCTTTCAAGAGTTGAAACAGAGATTGGTAACAGCTCCGGTTTTAGTACTACCAGACGACCAAGGAAACTTTGTGATTTCCAGTGATGCTTCACATAAAGGATTGGGCTGGGTGCTAATGCAACACAATAAGGTGATCGCGTATGCGCCAAGATAGTTAAAACCACATGAATTGAAGTACCCGACGCATGACTTGGAACCAGCCGCCATAGTATTCGCACTTAAGAATTGGAGACATTACCTCTACGGGGAAAAGTTTGAAATCTACACGGATCACAAGAGTTTAAAGTACATTTTCATTCAGAAGGAACTCAATATGAGGCAAATAAGATGGTTGGAATTGATTAAGGACTATGATTGCTCGATAAATTATCATCCTGGAAAGGCGAACGTTGTAGCCGATGCTTTGAGTAGGAAGGAAAGATTGAATATGATAGCAACACCAAAAGAATTTTCTGAAGAGATTAAGAGATTTGGATTGGAACTTTGTGATTGTGGAATAGTTGAAGAAGTTTATCGTACAATGACTTTTCAGCCAACACTAATGGAAAAGATAAGGAAATGTCAGGAAGAAGTAATGGAGAAAGAGAAGAATCAGCTAACTGGATAAGAGATTGGTACTGAAAAGGATGAGAAAGGTATACTAAGGTTTTCCTCAAGAATTTGGATTCCTCATGTACCTGAATTGAAGAATGAGATTTTGGAAGAAGCCCACAATTCAAGATTTTCAATCCATCCGGGAAGTACCAAGATGTATCGGGACTTGAAGCAGAACTTTTGGTGGCCAAATATGAAGCGAGAGGTGGCAGAATGGGTTGCGAAGTGTTGTACTTGTCAGAAAGTGAAGGCAGAACATCAACGACCAAGCAGATTAATTCAGCCCCTAAAGATTCCAGAATGGAAATGGGAAAATATTGCTATGGACTTTATAGTGGGACTACCGCGAACGAAATCCGGACATGACGCTATATGGGTTATAGTTGATCACCTTACGAAGTCGGCGCATTTCCTTCCAATTAATGAGAAGTCGTCATTGGATAGATTGGTTCATCTATATATGCGTGAAATCGTACTAAGACATGGAGTACCCGTATCGATAGTTTCAGACAGAGATCCTCGATTTAACTCGAGATTCTGGAAGTAATTTCAAGAGAGTCTTGGCACGAAGTTGAACATGAGTACGGCGTATCACCCGCAGACTGATGGGCAGAGCGAAAGGACAATTCAAACAATCGAAGACATGTTGCACAGTTGTGCAATCGATTTTGCTGGAAGTTGGGATGATCACTTGCCATTAGTAGAATTCTCCTATAATAACAGATATCACTCCAGTATTGGCATGCCACCATACGAAGCTTTGTACGGACGGAAATGTAGATCATCGACAAGTTGGGATGAAGTAGGAGAAGGAAAGATTCTAGGCTCGGAATTGGTACAACAGTTGCATGAGACAGTCAAGTTAATTCAGAAAAGGTTGCTTGCTGCTCAAGATAGACAGAGAAAGTATGCGGATCCAGCGCGTAAGGATGTTATATTCCAAGTAGGCGAAGCCATTTTTGCTGAAGGTGTCACCAAGGAAAGGGTTGTCTAGATTTGGCAAGAAAGGGAAGTTAGCACCTAGATATATAGGTCCTTTTGAAATTTTGAGTCAAGTGGGGAAGGTGGCCTACGAGTTAGCCTTACCACCTCAGTATCAGCATGTGCATAATATGTTCCATGTGTCATTGCTTAAGAAGTACAATCCTGACGCCAGCCATGTGATAGAATATGAACTTGTAAAAATTCAGGCAGACCTGTCATTTGTGGAGCAACCTGTCAAATTACTCGACTGGCAAGTAAAGAGTGTTAGGAATAACTCGGTAAAGTTAGTGTAAGTACTTTGGAGGAACCCCAAGGTCGAAGAATCAACTTGGGAGTTAGAGTCTGATATGCGTTCCCGGTATCCTCATCTATTCTCTTAGATTCTGGGGACAGAATCCCTTAAGAGGGAGAGGATGTTACGACCGACACTTTGTGTAATATTATTTGTGAACTTTCTATAATATTAGAGTCGAATGTAAATATACTTAATGATTGTACGTTGTGTGAATGAAAATTTCTGCATTATAAATTGTTTTATGTCGAATATGATTTTTCAAAGCAAAAGTTTATTTATTTCCCTTATTTTTGATTTATAAGGAATATTCTAAACCTTGAAAAAATTTTCTTTTAAAAGTTATTTCATTCACAAATTTCAAAAGTGATCTTATAAAAATTTCTAAAAATCCAAGTTATTTTATGGTATAAATTTTATAATTTTTGAACTTGTATTTTATTTTATAAAAATAAATCTTGAAAATTTTATTTGTTATAATTAGCAAATTACATGGAAACCCTTGCATGCAAATCACTCTTCCAATTAAAGGGCAAAAGAGACATTTCCAACCTCACTAACTCACTTGTTGCTAACCAAATTACCACATTAACCTTGCATGCAAAATGGCCTAACTTTAGCTAGAGGGTATTCTTGTACATTTTCATTTCCACTCATTTCTTTTAGTCAATCAAAGGCATAAAACCAAAAACAAAATGTGAGAAATCATTTCACTCACTCCACACTCCAACTCACCTTTTTTTTACTCTCCTCCCCCTCCCTCTCCTTGCTCTCGGCCGAGAACCCCCTCCCTCACTCCCTTCCATTTTTCCATCCCATTTCTCATCTTCCCTAGTGTAATTCTTCCACCTACATTTACTTTATATACTTCCCAAGAGTTTTATGATTTGGGAGATGAAGTTTCATGGTTGCATGTGTAGCTTTTGTGTGATCTCCAAAGAGAAACTCTTGATTCTTGTTAAGTGTTTTTCATGAGTTGCATGTTATATTTTTATTTGCATGTTGGTGTTCTAGGGCATGGATGATCTCCACTCCTGTTGAGGCACTATTTTAGGATGTTAATGCACTAGGTTTTCTTTGGTAAAGGTTGGATGTTTGGTTAATAAGTGGGAGTCAAGGTGGAAAGGGATTAGTTAGTGTTTGCATTTTTCCAGATTTGATGTACTAGTTTATGGGGAAGTTTTGAATGAGCATTTGTTGTGCAATTTGAGGACCAAGCTACCAGAAGCTAGAACTAGGAGTATATAATAGGTTAGGTGCACGAGTGGAATCACAAAATCTATCCAGCAGGGGACAGTTTTGTTGCAACTTAGAAATAGGAAGTTTTGACCATGTCATAGGTAGGTCCTCATTAGTCCCTGTTGGGCCTTAGTTAGAGGGAGTGTTAGAGGAGTTTTTACAGCAATAGTTCATAGGATTTGAGTTAGAATAATGTGTCACAAGTTAGTTCAAGTCAGGACCTAATCTGCCCAGAAAAATAGGGGAACCATGGACTTTAAGCTTAGGCCTAGGGAGGCCCAAGCTAGGCCCTTGAGCCACATCAAGTTTTGGAGTTGCCTTATGATCAGAAGAGCCTAGTGTAGAAGTTTTGGAGGTAAAATTGTAGTGTAAGAGTGTCTAATGCACTCAAGAAACCATAGATGTCATTTTGAAATTTACCTTAGTAAGCACCTTCACTTACCACATAGTTTTAGAGAATTTATGAGTGAGGCCTAGGTTGACCACTATAGTTGCAAGAAAGCATAAATCCAGTAGAGTTAAAGGTCCAAGTGAAGGTCAATAGGTTTTGGATAGTTTAGTAAAGGCACATCGAGTTAGGAGGCCAAAATTTGGAGACTTTGTCTAGTTTAGCGATCAAGTGACTTAAGTTGTGGAACGAAATCATCCAAGCCTAGTGTTGCAATATGGTGAGTGTGTGATGTTGTTTAGTATTTAAAATATGGTATGTGAGTATATGTGGCTATGTGTACTATTTTGTTTATAAGGTGATTATAAATTGCGTGCATATAGGCCTAAGTGCCATTTTTCGGGTTGTAAATAGGTTGCGTTGGTGAGAATATATTATAATGAGGTTATTATTAATTGTCTAGGTTCTCGAGATGAGGGTAAACTTGCCATAAAGGTCGAGTAAAGCTTCCTGTTGCTCCTACTTTCCAGTCCAGTCTAGTCCAGCCTTCTCAGGGCAAGTGATTCAACCTACTTTTTAGTTTACACTGCGAATGTGTGATAACTAGTTCTTATATATATGTGTTGCGAGTATCCTGATTTACCTTGTTATACCCGGACCAAGTGATTCTCAAATCTATCTTCGTATTATATAGAACTGCCATGAACCCTCAAGTACTTATTGCAAGTAGATGAAAAATCATACCATGCTAGTATACCAAAGTAATCGGGATGCCATGATAAAATAGAGAATTGTTATAATACCTGATTGATCCTTTTGTTTAACATGCTATTGATTATTGAAAAATCTTGATTTCACACCCTGATGCTTGATTTAACTCTTGTAAGAACCCCGATAGAAACTGTATCTTGATACCTAAAAGCCATATATTCTTTAAAGTCGTTCACGATTGTTTGATAACCCTATCCTTACCCTAAAACTTGACATCCTGATATACCTTAAGCTAATGATCACTTTCTTTATATATCTTAACACCTCTATCATACTTATAACCAGTAATGCTTATCTTCTTGATGTTCTAATACCTCTACCTTGTCTAAAACCATTGATTTAAGCCTAGTTTGGCATTACTCTTTCATATTATCCAATAACCCTACTAAATCTCCTTGTCAAAGTCCTTGTAAATAGAAACCTTTCAATTACCCTGATAGAGTAAAGTCTAGTGGATCATGGCCCTGAGATTTAGTGAACATATTTCCAGTGTTTCAAACTTGATCTATAATCCCTTGATAAAGATGTTTACTGTTCAAGAAATTTTATTATCAATCAGCATCAGTTTTTGAAATGAATAAAATTTGGATTTTCAGTCCCAAAGGGGATAAATGTTTTCTTTAAATAGTGGATCTGGACTGAGATGCAAGTCCTTTCCATACTGATATTGTAGGCTTAAAAGTTTCCTAGGGATCCCATTAATGTTTTATAACCCGGGGAGGTTCGGGAGTACTTCGCGGCTGATCACCAGCTGTAATCCGTAGCGTCATAAAATGGTTTTTGATTAAAATATGATTTTGAAAAAGTTTTTGATTCAAGCAAATGATGCCATCACCCAAAACTTCATCTCTTGTTATTATTAGTTATATCTTCACATTGTCATTCTTTAATATATATCTCGATTTATGTTTTGTATCGTATTGTTTAGCACTTGTTGAGCATTCGGATCACTACTTGCTTTCACCCTGATATTACATCTAGCAGCTATGGTTAGATTCAAGCAGACATCACGTAAGACTTGCGATGCCAATGCGTATGTCCGAGCTCAGGTAGAATAAGAGGTAGTTTTGTGTGAGGACTCGATATTTAAACCAGTTGTAATAGTTAGTAGTGTTGGGCTGTTCCAAACCCTAAACTGTAAGATCCTGGATTCAGTTGTATTTACTCTATTTTAAATATTGTAATAGTTATATATTATGAATTGTTAAGTTGGGGGGGGTGTGATAAATACCATTCCATCTCATTCTTTATCCAACACCCTGTCCTGATCACTCGAACGATCCGTATCTATAATTAAAAGATATAGCTTTAATCGTCTAAACGATAATAACTCGACGAACTGCGCGTCAAAACCCTAACGTCTACCCATACGATAGCCCACACATAAAGGAAACAGTCAAACACAAAACTCTTGACCCACGTACACATGTAATTCACATAGCACGTAAACACATAACTCATGTATCACATAATTTATATAACACATGCCTTGGTTCGTCAAAAGGGTCGACTCGGTACGTTTAAAACTGAATTCGGGTCAAAAATATGATTTATCGATAAAAAATTGACTCAGAATGATATAAAGATCAAATGGTCCTTCAATATAAAAGAAATTAGGTCTCAAAAGTATTTTTATTGAAATCAAAATATTTTTCTGAGGATAGAGGCGTTCATTTCGTATTAAACGGACGAACGGCTTATTTATAAAAATATCTTGTCCCAACACGTAATTAGGTTTCGTAAAATTTAATTATATATCCTCATTCGACGTCTCCGATAATCGTAGGTTACGTTCCCGTATTTTTGGAATTAATTTCCCGAAAATCGGGCAACGTCTCCTTTGTTTATCGGCCTACCCATCGAACATCCCGACGTCAAATCAATCACAACACAGTCAATCACAATCCAAAATCCAATCACCAACTTCAGTCAACAATGTCAATTCGCAATTTCACCAATACCAATTAAATACAATTATTAATCGTTATCATCCGTATTTTTATGTTTTAATCTGTATTTTATAATTTTTATTCATAGTTTGTGTTTTAAATCGTTGGACTCAGATCGAATCATCATAGTCCACCGTCGGCTCATCGCCGACGGCGGTAAAATTTACGGGTTTCCGATTATATCGGACATCCTACGTAAATCTCACCGATTTATTAATAATTATTCCCGCACGATAAATTCTATTTCACAAAAACTAATCAGATTGTTATCCTGCAGAAAATAAAAGAATTAACTTAATAAAAAATTTCCCAAAATCGAAAATTAACTCGAATTACTTCGAATTAAGCAATCGAAACCAGGAAATCCACACCATACAGATACACACGCGCCTACGCACTGCTAAGCATGAGGGGGAGGGGAAGGGGTTGCATCGCCGGAGAACACAGCCGGCAAGTAGACCGGGAAACCATTAATAACACACAACACACGCAACCACGACAATAACATAAACACACACACCATACACACACCAACACCAACTGTTCTATGAAGAAATAGAGTAATTCCGTATATTACAATCTACTCCCTTATAAGGATTCCGTCCTCGGAATCAGCAGAAGAAAGCACTAAGGGTCTTCTAACCAACTTTCCATTTCCAAATAACCTCAATTTTTCATAATCTCAAATAAATCTTGTATTCCTTCTATAATAAAACTTTTACAGGAGCTTCACTGTGCACCACTGTTCCATTCACATCCTTTGACCAATTCTTCAATAGAATTACTTTTTACTGATTGCGAGAAAGAAGAATAGAGAGAAAGATAGAGAGAAGAAAAGAAAGAGAGATAAAGAGAGAAATAAAGAAACAGATTGACTTCGCTATATGCCAGTGATAGTTTAATCGCATTACACTCCACTTCCGTCTTTTCGTAATTCCATCACATCGCCTTACTTTGACTTGACCAGGAATCTCAGCTTAACTTGATTGGCATACCTTCGAATATTCGGAATGATAAAATCATGGAATTTCAAAAAGAAAAGAATTTGGTTTCATAACGAGACCAAAATCTGAATTTGAGAAAAAGTATAGTTGAAATAAAAGAATAACTGAGAGATCAATATGATCAAACGAACTTGGTGTTGCGTGCCAAAATGAAGACATTACTAAAGGTTATTAACCTTCATGTATTCACAACACACACAAGTGATGGCGTCCCATCCAACTCCTATCACACAGACAGGTATACCTTGTGTCCCCTATAGTTAGGGTTGTTCATCTCAGTCAGAATAAAAGAATATCAAAGGAATCCAAAATTAAATGAATAAAACTGGAAAGATTTCAAAGCTGATATTTCTGAACGAAATAAATTCAAGGGAACAAAATTTTTGGCATAAAATGAGCAAGTGGTGTCACATCATCAAGAAACTATCCACCATATAAGAAAAGTGGAAGTTCAATTTCACAACTTGACAGAGCTATCAAAACCTGAAAATAGGCTTCATGATAGTCTCTGGCACATTTAAAACACATATGATTGAAAATGAGTGGTTAGGGAATATAACATTTAACAGGTACCTCTTTTTGAGAGATGACAAAAGAAGTTATAGAAAGAGAAGGTATTGCCAAAGTCTAAATACTTATCTTCAATCTGAATTCTTCTGTTGACTCGTCATCCGATTCTCGACACTTCTTCATATTCCAGGGATATCGATAATCTTCATCGTCATCAAATCTTAGTAGCCTCGGAAGATTCCACAATAGAAGTTTACAGCTTCCCGGAGTTCCGTCCAGCTCAGCACAACCATCTCAAACGAATGCGCCTATCTTAGCTTACTCGTTGGTTCTATATTCAATAGTCCAACAGGAACTCGATATAAGCTCAAACGTCCTCACATAGCTATATACACTCCTACACACTCTCGTTTCTAGTTTACTATAACCTCAGCTCTGATACCAACCTGTAACGCCCCAAATCCGGGGTCAAAGGATTTGGTCGTCACTATAAAACCTCAATCCAAATTAACCTGTTAAATCAATAAATAAATGCCAGCGGAAGATATTTAACATTTATGATCCCAAACTAATCCAAGATCTTTTAAGGTTACAGTTCTAGAAATAAGATATCCAAATTCCATACATAATTTTTCACTTTCTTTTAAAACTCTTTTCAACAAATTCCCAATTCAATACTAACCCGCTAGTATAACTTCAAAAAGAAGTATAATAGGCCCACCTATAAAATAACACCACTATAATGTAATATAATATAAACAACTTTATACAATAAAACTTACACTAGTTCGCAAACCCTGGATCCATCACCTTCCAAAAGCTTCTTCTCTGCTTCCTTGAATTACGCAGCTAAACATCGCAAGCTATTCCTCACTAGAGGTTAAATTTGAAAACAGACAAGTATGAGCAGAAGAAATGCTCAGCAAGATCATTATAGCGAATATAGGGTCGTTTTGATATAAAACCGACATCTGCATTAGAGCAGAACATTTAAAATCATAATTGCTGAATCATAAAATTTTAGTTAAGGAACCCCAAAATTAATTCCTTAATTATATTCAAAACCATTTTGATATTTTTGAGCGAAATTCTTCAGCAATACTTTGAACCTTGACGAGAATAAAACTCGTAAAACAGTGTTTACGGAAATATCGTAAACCACAATAACAAGAAACAATGATTATGGATTGAATCATAAACTTTACTCAAAACCGAACTCTTGAAATTAATACTTATTTTGCTGTCATATCAAATTAGATATCAATACGAACTTTGATGCTCACAACATTCCATACTGAAGTCAACATCAATCATCTATACTAATACCACCTTTGATATTTAACAACAACGTAAGTATCAGCATAAATCAGAATCTAAATCAAAACTGCATTTTACCATTATTCCAAAACAGAAACAGTTGATAAATCATTTATATTTTAAAATTATCAAAAGCAATATAATAATTTAGATTGAAATCCTCGAACGACGGTGTGTTGCCGCCGGTCATCAGCCGCGGAGCAACAACGGTATGCCTAAGCATATCCAACTAAACAAATGGGGCACCCAAGGCACATATTGGCCTATTGGTATTATATCCTGTATAATACCTAACTATCTGCTGGACCGCCGCCGCAGCCTCTTACGCAACCATCCAATCTTAAAACATTTTATTGAGAAAGGGTCATAATAATTGACACCCAAAATAATTTTATATCCCCATTTACTTGGGTAGGAATATTCGCAACCAAATCATCTTTCTCAAAATCCAAAACCTTTGTAGATCCAGTGATTTGATAAGTAAAATCACTTAGCTATTCTGAACATAGAATAGTAGAATAGTACTTGCATAAACAGAATCATTTAATTCGGTGATATGTAAAACATTTATCTATTCCGAACTGAGAATAGGGAAAGCAATACTTGCATAATGAGATTCAAAATTAATATCACTTGAACAATAAGTGATGATAGGGATACTTGCCTTTGGGTTTTAGTAGTTAGACACACTCACAAAGACACATCTATTCTGACATTCTGTCTTAAAATATCACCGTCTTTCTTTTCAATACTTCACTAATATGCTGCTCCTGCGATTGCTAGAAGCCAGATATCCAATGCCATTCCATCTCATTCTTTATCCAACACCCTGTCCTGATCACTCGAACGATCTGTATCTATAATTAAAAGATATAGCTTTAATCGTCTAAACGATAATAACTCGACGAACTGCGCGTCAAAACCCTAACGTCTACCCATACGATAGCCCACATATAAAGGAAACAGTCAAACACAAAACTCTTGACCAACGTACACATATAATTCACATAGCACGTAAACACATAACTCACGTATCACATAATTCATATAACACATGCCTTGGTTCGCCAAAAGGGTCGACTCGGTACGTTTAAAACTGAAATCAGGTCAAAAATATGATTTATCGATCAAAAATTGACTCAGAATGATATAAAGATCAAACGGTCCTTCAATACAAAAGAAATTAGGTCTCAAAAGTGTTTTTATTGAAATCAAAATATTTTCTGAGGATAGAGGCATTCATTTCGTATTAAACGGACGAACGACTTATTTATAAAAATATCTTGTCCCAACACGTAATTAGATTTCGTAAAATTTAATTATATATCCTCATTCGACGTCTCCGATAATCGTAGGTTACGTTCCCGTATTTTCGGAATTAATTTCCCGAAAATCGGGTAGCGTCTCCTTTGTTTATCGGCCTACCCGTCGAACATCCCGACGTCAAATCAATCACAACACAGTCAATCGCAATCCAAAATCCAATCACCAACTTCAGTCAACAACTTCAATTCGCAATATCACCAATATCAATTAAATACAATTATTAATCGTTATCATCCGTATTTTTATGTTTTAATCCATATTTTACAATTTTTATTCGTAGTTTGTGTTTTAAATCGTAGGATTCAGATCGAATCATCATAGTCCACCGTCGGCTCGCCGAGGCTCATCGCCGACAGCGGTAAAATTTACGGGTTTCCGATCATATCGGACATCCTACGTAAATCTCACCGATTTATTAATAATTATTCCCGCACGATAAATTTTATTTCACGAAAATTAATCAGATTGTTATCCTGCAGAAAATAAAAGAATTAACTTAATAAAAAGTTTCCCAAAATCGAAAATTAACTCGAATTACTTCGAATTAAGCATTCGAAACCAGGAAATCCACACCACACAGATACACACGCACCTACACGCTGCTAAGCATGAGGGGGGGGGGAAGGGGTTGCATCGCCGGAGAACACAGCCGGCAAGGAGACCGGGAAACCATCAATAACACACAACACACGCAACCACGACAATAACATAAACACACACACTCCATACACACACAAACACCAACTGTTCTATGAAGAAAAAGAGTAATCAACGGAGAAAAAGAAAGGTGGGAGCGGCGATTTCACCAGAAATAAGGGAGTAGCACCGGACTTACCAACACAGGGCAGGAACCGAGCAGAAAAAGGACGGAAAACAGAGAAAATATGGAGACGGGGGAGATGAAGGATATAGAGGAGTGAATCGAGAGAAGGGGAGGAGGGACAATGAATTGAGAAAAAAAGAAACGGGTTTAACCCAATTAAAATAGCTGCCCTCTTTTATTTTTTTATCATATAAACCTCGCAACAAAACTTTATTTGACCCGCAATTTAACTATTTAACGAACAATTCACGGATAATTAAAACCTGAACATTATTAAAATATTTTATAACACATCACAAATAATTAAAAGTTAATAAAAATAGGATTTTTAAAATTTTAAAATAATCTTTGAAACATAATGTATACCCGTTTTTAACGAATAAACGAAACAACGCGCAGGTGAAATTTATCCCAAAAATTACCAAAATAATTTTAAACTTCTCAGAATATTCCAAACTTAAGTAAATACGAGTTTCATAATTTTTTGAGGAACTTTGGAATTAAATACGGATTTAATAAATAATTGCAATCAGAAAATCATATATGGCTAAATAATTGGTGAAATGCTGATTTCTCAATTTTAAAAAAAATACTAAAAATAATTAATAAAATTATGAAGTCATAAAAATGATTTTAAAAATAATCCCCATATTTATGAAAATAAATCTTAAGTAGAATCACCTTTAAATACAAAAACAAAACAACCCAGCTTCACAACTAATCACACAAATTATCCTCGATCACCAATAATCACATATGATTAATAATAAAATAATATCCAGCTAACTGAACTCATACACATATTTTATTTAATAATTCAGAATCACATTTACACATTGGATCCGAAAATAGATTACTTAACCGCTAAGTAACTATAAAAACGATACAATTAAATGTTAGATTTGGATAATTATCAAAACTAAGATTTTCATAAAACACCATATACGGAAATAATGTAAAAATATCCCGTCTCTCGAGAATACGGGTTTTGTTGATTTATCGAAATGGTCATCGTATTGAAAATTTTGTGCCGGGCCGCGCACGTGTCAAACCGTAATCCGGATTGAAAAAGTTAAAACACGAAAAATATCCAGAATTACCAGATTAGGTTATGAAGGAGTTTTCGGAAGAGTTTCGGGTTGTAAAAACGTAAAAATAATTGAAGTTGGAAAATTCCCGGTTTTATAAAACAGTTTTGTAATTATTTATAAAATAATTAATAATTCATAAATCATTATAAAATCATATAACACTCCAAAAATTACCAGAAAAATACCTTAATTATCTATATTTTATTCTGAGCACATAAAAATTAAAATAATCAAATAATATCACATATAAACACCCAAACATCAATTCCAATTATCAGCTAATTCACTAAAATTCACATAAATAATTCCAAATAATAATAACAGTAATATTTGAAAATATGGGATATTACATTATAGTTCAACTGTTAAGGAGCCGGCCCTTCACCAAATGATGGCCAATATGGGCTATGAAAGGTCTTTGGCAAAGCTTGGGCAATTGAAGAGAACCCACATCAGGAGGGAGTGGAGTTTCTTCTTTGACTGTATTACTAAAGCTTTCGCCAACAAGTGCTCCAATTTTGATGCAATCCCAATCCTGAGTCAGCAAATCGGGTATGCTCTCATTAATCAAACTCATTTTAATTATGCTAGTGCTGTGCTAGGATTTATTGGGGATAGGATGCAAGAGGATAGAAATACTGTATATTTTGCTAGATTTTGCCAACTTATTTACAGTTTCTGTAGTTCTGATAAGGCCCAACTAGCTAGTGAGTTGATTGAACCTTTTAAACTTGTAAAAAGGGCCTTCACTGACTTATTATCTACTGATAATAAGAAGGCTGTACTAAGACCCCTCCAAATCCCACAGTCAGTCAAACAAGTCTTAGTAAATTCTAATCCAGCCACCTATGCTGTTATATATCATGATGTACAACCATCCCAACCTCCATCAGCACCTACAACCATTCAACCACCTACCACTTCTCAACCTCAACCAACCATCAGAACATATTTCCAGCCAGCTCAGTCATCTTAACCTCAACCATCAGTACCTACCATTTGAACTTCATCCTCCAGGCCTAAAAGAGCAAAATCAGTTCCTAAATCTCCACCAAGAAGAAGAAGGATGATTTTTAAGGATGAATCTGATAATGAAGAGGAGCAAGTCCAGGTTCAAGTATCAGAACCTGTGACACTAGCAGCTGAAAAGGAAACTTCTCAGATAGAAATTAAAGCTGAAAAATCTGATATTTTGAAGTGAAAGAGAACTTCAAGTTCTGATGCTGTTCAGGTAACTCCTTCTCTATCAAGGAGATCAAAGAAACAGAAGGCATGAAGGTATTTGGCACAACCTCCATCTGAGAATACTACTGAAGCGGAGGAAGGGGATCAGGAATCTCTGATCTCAAAGCCAATAGTAATTGAATCTTTACCACCTCCAACTCAGGCTGAAGACACTGTTCAGGAACCAATGATCACACCTCCTGTCTCTCCAGTTAAAGCAACAACAGTTGAAGATTCAGGATTAAGTCCTGAAATTGACCTTTACAGGCTGATAATTCCAACCGTGTTCTATCTAGAAGCTCCTACTGCAGCTCAGCCATCTGCTGTTAATTCTCCTATCTTACAGGCTGAGATACCAACAACTCCAATTATGGAGATAAATTCTGATGCTCAGAATTTAGATGAATTTACTGCAGAATCTCCTTCTTTTACACACACTCTTGTGTTGTCAGAAGATGAGGAGATGTTAGCAAGTTCTGGAGACAGTGCTCCAGTAAATGCTCCCATTCTTGGAAAGGAGGCACTGATTGAAAAGTTTGTTGAACAAGCTGATTCTATTCCTTGGGAAGAAACTCACAGAGGAGTGGAGTGGACCAAGAAGTGGAATGACTCTGATTTCATTCCAAGCTCAAAAGTTTTGACAGAGCATATTGCCAAAGCTGATGAGCTGATGATAAATTCTGATTTCAAGACTCAACTCAAAGTCACAGCTCTAAGTATCAAGTCTCTTCGAAGTCAACACTCCATCACTCATGAAAAAGTTGACAAACTTTTGGAAAAATCTGATAAACTGGATATGGAGATCAAGTTGGACAAAAAGAGGTTTATCAGACCTATTTCTGAGAAAGTTGAAGCTATTGAGAAGATTTAAGAACAGCAACAGGCCCAAATTTCTGAGGTCCTGCATAATCAAGCTTCTCAACAAACTCAACACAATGAAATTCAATCTTCAGTAGAACTTCTTCTCTTTCTCCTACTACCAGATGATGCCAAAAAGGGGAGAAGGTAGTTAAGTCCAAATGCTCTAATACTCAAGTACTGAAGAAAAAGGATGACAAAGGTGATGACCAGGGAAACCCGAGCAAGGGTCAAGGTCAAGGGCAAAGCAGCAAAGTTTCTTCAAGGAAACTAATTACTGATGTTAGCAAATCTTCTACTTCTACTCAAAAGAAGACAAATTCTGATGATGTAAATGCTCAAGCTCTGATAGCAAGTTCTGACAATCAAAATCTGATATCAAGTTATGATGTTCTGATTCAAGAAGGAAGTAAAGACTCTCAGAAGTTTTTGTAAACTCTGAAGCTCAAAGGAAAGCAGACTATTTTCTACTACAAAGATCCTAAAATTCAGACACTTGATGAAGAGATTGCTAGAAGACTATTTCTCAAGCATAATCCTGGTATGGATTTAGAGAATCTCAAGGAGGAAGAAGCTAGATTTGCAGCTGAGAAGACAAATCTAAAGTCTAAAGCTTCTGATGCTAAGAAACCTCCAAGGCCTAAGGTAAAAGGCATTGTGATCAAGGAAAAGTCAATTTCTGAGGCTTCAAAGCCCATGATAAGATCACAGATTGATCCCAAAGATAAAAGGGAAAGGAAAAGTTGATGAACCAACAAAGCCACAGGAGATGAAGATTCCTCAAATCCTGATGAAACCTGTGTGCAAAATGGTTCAAGTTTGTAATGATACTACTGTTGAAGATGAAACTGTTCAAATTTTGAAAAGAAGGAAGATAACTGAAGAATCCAAGACAACCTCTAACAAAGCTCAAGTTGTTCAGAATGAAGAACAGCAAGCAACAGAAGAAAAAGTAAATTCTGATCAAGTCATCAAGAAATCAACCTCTGACAGTGCTCAAGTTGATTTAGACAAGATGAAAGTTGCTGATAAAAAGAAACTCCTATTGAAGAATGTCAAACCATCAGATCCAAAGAAAAGCCAATTATTATCTGATTATATGACTGTTGGATTGAAAGCCAGAGAAGCAAGGGACAGAGCTGGACTAGGTTCTGATGAAGCTAAGATCAAGACAAGAGTTGAAGTGCTTGCAAGAGGTCCATTCTTATTGACTGACAAACCTCTTGAAGATGTTACACAGAAACACCTTGATAAGGTTATCTCTGTTCAAGTGGTTCTTGATGCTCATGATAAGCATAATGTCAAAGAAAATCTGATTCTATAAATGTCAGATGCAGATGTGCTGAACAAATCTCTGAAAGAACTTCAATTCTTTCATTATCTTTTAGAGATAAAGTCTGGGATTACCAGGAGATGGTCAAAATTCATTTGAAGACTATAAGAGATAAAGCAAATATTTCTGGTTCAAGAGTTACAAAATTCATTCCAAACATAGTTGAAGATGATGGAAGTGAAATTCCAATGAAGAAGGATTCTACTAAACTTGAAGTGATTCTGAAAGAGAAATGTCTGTGCTACAATGAAGATTCTTCTCATCCAAGGGTGATCAGACTTGGTGATTGTTTGGAAAGAAACCATATCTCAGTATTAAGGACTGCAATCTACTAGATTGGAAGTCAGGGTGAAGAATTGAAGCAAGTAAAAGCTACACTATCTTAAGTCTTGAGGAATAAAGAAGAAAAGTTGATATCAAACTTTGTCAAGAATCACTTTGGATTCAGATTGACTCAGTAAGATTTATTAAAGCTACAAGGACTGTAAGTTGTAGTTAATTGTCTATTTAAACTGTCATTGCATTTGTACTTAAATGTTTTTGACATCATCAAATCTATTAATTTGTATATTTTTCGTAATTTACATGTTGGGGGAGATTGTTGGATATATTTGAGATTTCATATCTAATCTAATTTGCGTTTAGTTTTTAGAGCTTAACAACAGGACATATCAGGACTTACTGAAATCAGAATTTACTGAAGTCAGGACTTAATATCATAACTTAAGGCGTCAGAAGATATATATATCAGTACTTAAGTGCGGGAAGACTTCAGATAAGGAATGCGGCTGATTTACAGGAGAAGATCTGGACTAAAACAAAAGAAGATATGCATGAAGAGTTAGAGGACTAGAAGACTTATAAAAGATATCTAACTGATTTATTTTAGGAGACATAATTATATTCCATATCAATTAGAATATATCTTGTAACTGTGTACTATATAAACACAGCTTAGGGTTTACACTATATGTATTATCATTATCGAGAAACATTATTCATTGTAACCTAGTAGCTCTTAGTGATATTGTTCATCACTGAGAGAAAACAACATTTCTATTGTAACAGAGTTTATTTGAATATACTTGATCTTTGTTACATACTTGTGTTGAAATCGATTTGATTGTATAAACACTATATTCAACCCCCTTCTATAGTGTTGTGTGACCTAACACCACTTGAACAGGCTTTTGAGATTATGTCTTAGCATCCCTGGATTGTGCAATCCTAGCCTTAATCTCCCCCTTAGTCTTGGAAACAGGCATGAGCAGGGGAGTTGGAAGTTCTGGCCTAATTTGTACAGGTAAGGCAAGCACTGAAATGTTGAGCTTTCCCATGATGGCTCCCAAAGCAACAGAATTCTGCATTTGAAGATGCTTTTGAGAGTCCACCAGGGTCTGGATGTCAGTTTGTTGACTTTTTACTAGAGAAGTCAAGGCTTAAACTTGTGCAGTGAGAGAAGCATTTGAGCCTTGTAGTGCTGAGACTTGAGTTTGAAGAGATTGGATTTACAGATTTGTGGAGGTGGAGCCAGGCTGATAAGAGCTAGTAGATGTGCCAAATGTTTCTTCTATAGCCTGTTTGATGCCTTCCATTAGCAAAGCTAAAGGCTAATATCTGCTCTGGTGAAGTTGGTCCAGCTTGACTTTAGTGTCATTTGAATGAGTGATTTGCTGCTGGACAACTGTATGGAGAGAGATGAATGATTGTTTGAGATTTTTTACTTCTCGTTCAATACAAGCAAGATCCATCCTTGACATTTGCTCAGCAAAGTGCTTGAATTTGGTAGTGATCTTTACTTGAGATGGTATAATATCATCCATCTTCGCATTTACCAACTTCCTGATTTTGTCTTCATAACCAGTTAGCTTGACTTCAAGAGCTTTACCAAAAAGATGAAATATTTTGAGCTGAGCTTTGTACACTTCTATAATTGCATCATATACATCTTGTGGAGTCAAGGCCTTTGCATTGCTTCCCAGAATAGTGATGTATTATTCCCTAAAACTGGCCAACACTTGATCCATCTTCAATACAAAGTCCTGAGAGAGCCATGCATCCACATTTCCATCTTGTTCTGCATCATTGACAATTTTCTCTTTTTGCTTCTCAACTTCTTCATTGTATGGAAGCATAATAGCTTGATAATCTTGATTGCTCATGTTTGAAGTCAGTAGATGCTGTGAAATGTTTGTCAGTCCAGAAATTTGCTGAACTAGTAGATCATCTAAAGCTGTGGGTTGAGAGCCAGATTCTTGTAGGAAGTGAGAGAGAATGTGTGGTTGTTGAAGTTGTGAAGTTGAGGGTTCAGAAACACATGTGACTGAAGTCACAGTTTGACTCACAGATTGCTCTATGGTTTTGAAAGTGTGTTGTTCTCCACTTGTAGTGGGAACCTCCAATTGAATTGGAGGAGATTTGACTGGGTTACTATCATGTACACCAGCCTCAAATCCTTGTATGTCTTGCACCACACTATCACCTGAACGTCTTATACTTGCCTCCCCCATAGCTGGATCATCGGCAATTGTACTCCTAGCATCAAATGTCAAAACAATATCTTCTAGGGTTTTGAGGGGAGTTGTTCCTTCATGAGGAACCTCTAATTGAATTGGAGAGGATTTATATAGCTCCCCCTCAGAAGTACTACCCTCAAACCTTGCATTCTGTGAAGACTGATTTTCACATGAAGGTGCATTTAGAGTTTCCATGGGGTCTTCTGTAAAAACTGATGAATCCCCCATGTTTTTGATGGTGTCATCAAGGTCTACCCCAGCTAGTAGCCTCTCACCATCTAAATGTAGTTTCTGGGTGGTGAGTAAGGTTTCTTGAACCAAGTCACTTGATTTTTCTTGCACTTGAGAATTAGATTCAAGTGCAGTTGGAAGAGAAGAAATTTTAGAGATTAATGAGTATTGCTCAGATGTGAGTGGTGGCAGCTCCCCCTGAATGGATGAAGGAGCTTCAAAAGATATGCCTTCACTGTGTGTGTCATCCTTATTCCTCCTACCATACACTTGAATTGCTTCAGGTGCAGGCTGTACACTGTACAAGGTGCATTAGGGTGAATGCTCTTTTCAATAGACACACCGTGTTGAGAGGATGCATCTAGGGTCTTTTTAGTCCCCATTTTTACAACTACACCCTGTTGGGACGGTACAGAGGTGTCTTGAGTGGTCAGCTTAGATTTCTTACTCTTATTTGGTCTTTTGACCAAGGGTGACTCAGCTTCAATTTGGTCCTCACCACTCTCTTGCAAACCTGTCATGGTTACCCCCTTTCTTTTTTCTTTACTCACCTCATCCTTTTGAGAGGATGAGGTGGTTGGTTTCCTAGCTTTTACAGGTTTTGAAGGAACAAGCTGAACATGGGTAGGTTCCTGTGGGTGTGCCTGTGTTTGTGCTTCCACAGGCTCAGGAACCATTGTTGCACTAGGTTGGTTTCCCCTACTTCTCATGTCTGGCATAGAATAAGGGTAAGTCTTAAATCTTTCAATCATGAAAGGTGTTAACTACTTACTGGAACCTTATTCTTAGTAAGAAGTGATCCAAATAAAATTTTGGATACTTGGTTACAATTGCCAATTAGTGTCCTATTTACACCTTCTAGCATATGTATGTCATTACCGTTATAATTTAAAGCTAACATAATAAATCCTGGCAGAAAGATCTCCTTACCTCTTGACTTCAATGGCATTGTGAGTTTGGTGCTCAGCTCCTCCAATATGTAGTGACCTACATTTATGTGTTTGTTGAGGGCCATTGAGTAGACCAGCTTTTGGACAGTACTTGAAATGTTGTCAAATCCTGACTTTCTGTAAGTGAATGCCCTTATCACAGAATCAAACATGAATGACCATTCCCTCCTTAGATACTTCTTGTTCATGCTGGCCAGATTGATCCACTCAGAGTAATTGATGAAGTCCATGAATTCATACAGCTCATCCTGAGTTGGAGCCTCCACCAGCTTGTCAGTAGGAATGACCAAAGCCTTATTGACATCATCCTCAAGAATCTCCACATGTTGTCCCTTAATTGTGCAGTTTATCACTATGGTTGCAGCTTGACATTCATGCACGACTGTCCTTATTGTTGCTGTGTTCCAGAAATCCCCTAACACATCCAAATACAACACAGGATTAGCATTAAGAGCACCTAAAAAGTAGGTCTCAGAAAGGAACTTGACAAAGCACTGAAAAGCTTCAGGTGCTTGGTTTGCATCCAGAAATGCAAGAAAGTTGGTCTCCTAGGGGATGAAGGGTACAAGATTGTTGGCTGCCATTGATATGAGTATGAAGTTTAGTGAGTAAAAGAAATTTGTGAGAAAGGAGGAAAAACGAGAGAGAAATCGGTTTTGGATTGAAAGCTAGGTCAATTGAATTCTCGAAAGTTGTAAGTATGTATATGTATTGAGATGTCTGGGTATTTATAGTAAAAGCAAATGACTTGTTCAGAACTCAAAAATAGACGTTTGGAATTAGTCTATCGAGAAGTCATTTTAAAAAACATATCGAGAAGTCGTTTTAACCTGTCCTTATAGAGAACTAAAAATTGACTTATCGAGATGTCAAATAAATACCCAGTTTGTCCAAAAATGGACTGAATTAATTCCAACTTTTATTTGAATAAATTTAAAATAAAATTAGAATAAATTTGTCAAAACTATTTTACCAAAATAATTTATTAAGTTAAATTATTCCAGTTCTGAGTTATTGAGAAGTCTAAAATTACACTTGTAGAGAACTCTATAAAATTAACACTGCTAGAGAACTCTACAAGGACTTATCGATAAGTCATAATAAAGCTTATCGAGAAGTCACTGGAGATGTCAGTAAATTGACTTATCGAGAACTCACTCGAGAAGTCTTAAAAAGACTTGTCGATAAGTCAATTAGACTTATCGAGAACTCAGTTCTCTATATATTTTGAACAACTCAATTCTGCCTTGTGTTAATTTTAATTTTACATATTAAGAATGTGAATTAACAACTGAGCAGTTTACTTAGAATTTGAAAAATTCCAAGCTAAAAAATTTTGTTTTGAAAAATAAATATGCAGAGATTTTAGAAATATTTATAATTCATATTTCAGTTAATTTCCAATTAAACCAAATTAATTTTGATTTACTAGAAATTAATCTGCTGCAAAACATTAGCCGAGTTCTTGCCTTAGGATGAAGAATTAAGCATTCCAATTTCACCTACAAGTCTAGTGAAAGTTTCTTCATCCAAAGGTTTAGTAAAAATATCAGCCAATTATTTTTCTGTTGGAACAAAACTGAGCTCAATGATACCATTTGTAGGATGTTCTCTAATAAAATGGTACCTTACATCAATGTGCTTTGTTCTAGAATGATTAACTGGATTAGCCACTATAGATATAGCACCAGTATTGTCACACATGATAGGGATTTTGTGTAACACTAGGCCATAATCCATTAGCTGATTTCTAATCCAAAGCACTTGAGCACAATAACTTCCTGCAGCTATATATTCAGCCTCTGCTATAGAAGTTGATACAGATTGTTGTTTCTTGCTATACCAGGATACATTTCTTTGTCCAAGAAATTGACAACTTCCACTAGTACTCTTTCTGTCAATCCTGCATCCAGCAAAATCTGCATCTGTGTAGTCAACAGCTTCAAAACTAGTTCCCTTAGGATACCATAATCCCAAGTTTGGAGTCCCCTTCAAATATCTAAAAATCCTCTTCACAACCATCAAATGTGATTCTTTTGAATTGGCTTGAAATCTTGTACATAGACATGTTGCAAACATGATGTCTGGTCTACTTGCAGTTAAGTAAAGCAGTGATCCAATCATTCCTCTATAGCTTGAAATATCTATAATATTTCCTTTTCTATCTTCATCCAACTTTGTTGCTGTAGACATAGATGTAGAAGTAGGTGAACAATCAACCATACCAAACTTTTCCAATAAGTCCTTGACATACTTAGTTTGGATGATGAAGATCCTGTTAGTCCCTTAACAATATGACAAGAATTACAGAAGGGGGGTTGAATGGAATTCTTGAAACTTTTTCTTAAAATAAAAATATTCTAACTCGAATATATATATAAGTGTGAATTGATTAGCATAATGCGGAATAGTTACTTAAATGAATCAAATCACAAGTAATTAAAAACAAGAGTCTTTAAAAACTTTCTGGTGGATTTGAATGATTCCACCATAGATATATATTATATATCGAGAGAACCCTGTGTGCAAAATGCTCACAGCTGCTTACAAATATTAACCAACTAAGGATACAGAGAAATGCTAAGAATTCAGCTTACAAATGTTTCTCTGTGTAAAAATACTTAGTCTTCGTTAGTTGTTCTATTTGCTACTTCTTGGTTTATATAACACCAAGATTACACCGTAATAAGACAAGATGAAGTAAGACAAAACTCATCAAGTCTAATACAATGCTGCTTCATTGCTCTATTCCAGTATATGTCAACATCTTCATATTAGCATAGAAATGGCAATGTTTCTTTATCCTCAAAACCCTGTCAAATGGGCTCCCAAATCTCTGTTGCATATATTTGGCGCATATGACTGTATTGTCACTATCAACTGATATTTGAATTCTTTATCCGTTGAATACATGATCATCCGTCGACAGCTTTGTTGAACATCCGTCGACTGCTGTATTGAACATCCGTTGATAGCTGTTTGATTATCCGTCGAAGCTCTGTTAGTCATTCGTTGATAGCTATTTGGCACTTGACTTCATTTCATTTATGCAGAATTACAAAACATCATCTATATACAATTAATCAACCTATTCTGTATATCTAGTTAAAGTCAACATGACTTATATGCTACTAAAGAATCAATACAAAGGTGTATGCATAAATGTGCTGCAGTCTTATTGTTACATAAGCTACTCACTCGATGGATAAGTAAAGCATCATCCGTCGGGACTATATTGAGTCATCCGTCGGGACTAAAAATCTTATCCGTCGAGTGCTACATAATTTCACTAACTAAAATCTACTAAGGGGTTTTGTTATGAAATCATCAAGTACACAACATATACACAACAATCTCCCCCAATTTATGTCTACTGGAATTGTAGCCATAAATTAAGAGACACTGGATGATAACAAAACACCTTAAAAATACAACTTTTAAAAGACAGTAGATAATACTGAAAAGTGTTTCAATTAAAGTTTTGCTCACAGTCATTTTCAAGATGCTCCTCTAGCCTGAGCAGATTTATCTACTTCCTTGAAGGTCTGGATCTCTTTCCAAGCTTTCTGTTGTTTTCTTCAATCTGATTTTGGAGCTGCCTGTGGAATTCCAGTTCATCAGATCCTGAGAGATCTAGCTTTTCATGCATTTCCAAGAGAGTCTCATTTCTGGAGATGCTCAATTGGTCTTCTAGTTTGAAAAATATTCTCACTCCTTTGTCATCCATGAACTCCAACAGCCAGTAGGGCCTTAGATGCCCTCTTCTCCCTGTGTATGGGATAATTAGAGTCTTTGGGAGTGCATCTTTAGCTCTAATACTCCTTAGTTCTTCAATCTTCTTCAGTACCGATCTTCTTGCAGTTACATTGTACCCAAAGTTTTTCTTGAAAGATGAATAAACCTTAATCAGTACAGCTTGACTTTCTTGAAGGATCCAGTGAAGTGGCCACTGAGTCTCCTTTCCTCCTTTGTACTTGAACACTAACCTTTCAGGTAGGTTTCTGTATGCATCAATCCCTTTTCACTTCATCTAGTTCGTCTAGATAGAGGTTTAGATCAGAAAATTCTTTGATGTCACACAAGTACCTGTAATATCCCTTATTGACTTTAGATTGAGCTCTAAATACTGATTTGGATTTGAGAGGTGACAGCTTCACTTTCTTGACTGCTCTTGACTTTGTCCTTTTTGGCTTATTAAGGATTGGCAAATAGAAGTTAGGAATTGGTATATTCTCCCATTCTATTGGCTCATCCTTGGGCACGATAGGTTCACCATGAATATTCCTGTAGAGATCCACCACCCTGATATCTTCAAATACCACGGAGGGCTTTGATGCTTGAGTTGTAGATGGTGTGGATTCCTTAGGAAATTGATCTTCCAATACCTTGTCAACAATATCCAATTTACTTTTAGTTATTTTAGCCAATTCCTTGATTCTTGGAGATTTCTTCTGTTGTGGTTCAACTTGCTTCTTTTGATCTTGAGATTCAATGATTTCAGATGGTTGAGCAGAAGTTTGTTGAGTAGTTTTCAATTTGGCCAAGATAGCAATTTGCTCTTCCTTTTGCTTAGCCTTTTTAGCATCTAGAGAAGCTTGCTTCTTTTCCTGCTTCAATCTTGCCATTTCTTCTTTCTTAGCATTGACAAATTGAGGGTGTCCAGCCACCACACAAATTTCTTTCCCATTCCTGAAAACTTTAGTAATTCTCTTTTTCAGAGATGAATCAGCTGGATCTTTATAGAAAGCAATTGACCTTGACAGAAGCTTCTTTTCATCAGGCTTAGGTGTCTCATACACAGTATCCACAGGGTTCTTCAATGATGAGTTTGGATAATTTACCCTTGGTTTCAGAATTAATTCAGCCTTTGGAGATTTGATGCAGGATGAATGTCCTCTTTCCAGATAGTTCATGCTCATCTCATTTACAGAAATTTGCTTGACTTGAGAATGATGGATGACTGACTTTACTGGCTCCTTGACTAGTTCAAACTTCTTTTGGATATCCTCATCAATTTTCTCCCAGTTGAGTGGACTCAACTGCTTCTTTTCAGCTGCTCTTATGTTGGCTGCTGCTGCTTTGATCAGATCTATACTATCTGTAACTGGTGGCTTTGAGATAGTAATTGAAGGCACAATTACTTTACTGATTTGAATTTGAAGCTTCTCCCCCTCACTTGGTCCTTTCTCCCCCTTTTTGTTATCATCAAGTTGAATGGAGGTGGGGATTTGAGCAACCACCAATTTTTGAAGTAAATCTGTCTATTGGGCTTGATGAAGATGAATGGCTGTTAAAGATGCTTCCATGGCTGACATTCTTGTATCCAAGGCATCTATCTTGGTTGCAAGATCAGAATTTTTCCTTAATTGCCTCTTGATGTCTAGCATGGTAGTATCTGGAATCTTAGAATCCACTTTGTCTGAAATGGTCTTTTTCATCTCATCAATATCACCCTTGATGGTGTTAACATCTCTAGCATGTTGGAGGCCTTGAATTTGTTGAAGTTTGCAAAGAGGCTAAATGTGCTTGAAGGAGCTTCTTGATGCTGGCATTTGTAGTGGTTTGAATAGCAGTATTTTTCTGATTGATTAGTTGGATCAAGATTGTTTTGAAGTAGTGCTCATCACAGTGCTTTGAAAGTGCCCATGATGGCAGTCCTGATCTTGAACTTGAACCTACTTCTCCCCCTATGTCCATTGCCTCATCTTCACTATCCCCACTTCCATCACCAAACAAATCAGCTAAACCACCAGTCTCATAGTCCACATCACCAGCTGTAGTAGGCAAAGCTGTGATGGCATCCTTGGCTCTTAGCATAAACTGAGTGGTATGCACCAGATTGAGCATCCTTTCTGCATTGTCATTGCCCTGTTCAGCTAGAAGTTGATAAGCTGGGACAGGGTGAGTAAATGTCTCAGCATCAAGGGAGGTGGAATCTATAACAGCTTTAGGTTGCTGAGATAGTCCCTCCCTGTCTGCATCCTGGACATTCATTGACTCACTAGCAATGACATCCATCCTTATAGCTCCAGTACCTACATTTCTCTCATTTTCTCTCTTTTGTTGCATCAGGGTCTCACCCTGGCTCCCCACCCTCACACCCTCACCTTCACCATCTAAGTTGGGACTCCACTCACTCTCTTTTTCCAATCCTGAAGAAATGGATTGCATAGGTTCACTCATTTCCTCTCCTTTTTCCTGGGAGCAACCCAGACTCTCACTCAAAACACTCTTCTCTCTCAATCCTAAGAGTGACTATACAACCACTAATTCTTCTGCACTTGAGATAAATGAAGTTTGAAGCTGTGCAAAGATACTCGACGGATGAGTGATATCCATTGAGTGAGTGGATTTGCTATTCGACGGATAAATGTTGTCAAGCTTATCCGTCGGGATACAATCACTACTCGACGGATGAGCAATATCCGTCGAGAGAGTAGAAATGAATGAGCTGGGAATAGAAACTATTGTTGACTCTGTGCTGATTGAAGATATTTTGGGCATAGATGATATAACAATTTCTGAAAGAATTGGCCAGTGAGCCAACAAATCATCTTGAAGATGATGCTCACTTGCACTGGATTTTGGCTTCCCCAACAGAGTTAAAGAGGGGGAATTAGGAATTGATGTGTTTATCATATCCACATACAGAGAATTTATTGGTGAGTTGGGTGTTTGAGGTGCTTCTATAACTAGAGATTTTGGCTGTGACTCCACATTTATTGGAGCCACATCAATCTGAATTTGTGAAGGTGCAGTGACTGTGTCTGTTGCACCAGTTTGCACTGTGTGTGTACCCTGTGCATCCCCAAGGGTTTTAGGATTCTTCTTTCTAGCATAAGTTTGGGGTGGGCTTGTGTCCCTAACCCTCTTGGCCTATGCTCTTGGTTGAGAGCTTTGTTCAATAACTACATCCTTTTGGGAGGATGCAGCTAGAAATGAGTTTTTATCCTTTTTAAGAACTGCAGTTTGTTGGGAAACTGCAGTGTGGCTAGGCTGGGATCCACTCAACTCTCCAACCTTATTCTTGGGGTTTCTTTTATGTTCACCCCTTCCCTTACCTAACTTACCCTCCTTCACACTCCCCTCTTTGGCTTTAGTGGATTTTGCAACTGGCAACTTTTGAGAGATACCAGAGGGGGTTTTCTTTGATTTGGATTTTGAAGTAATTGTAGGTTTGGTAGCTTGGGTAGGCAACTGTTTGGTCATTGAAACAGTTGCTATAGCCATAATAGAACTCAAAGAAATTGTTGAGGTTGGAATAGTTGTAGGGATAGATGAACTTAACTCACTTACCTGAGGTGCTTGCATTACAAGAAAATAGAACAATGGCACATCCTTATGATGATTGGCCCTATTCAAATCTGCAATGAGCCTTCTCTCTTGAACCCAATAATCTAATTTATTGTTAGGGTTCTCAAGCACTATTTCTTCACAGAGGTGGTTAGCTAACATCATGAAAAATCTAGCATAATAGACACTTTTACCTCTTTTATTTAACTCTCCTAGTTTCAAACCTAACTCAAACAGAACAAGGTCACTGAAATTATAGAATTTATCTGTAACTAGCATGTAGAGCATGTTAAGCATAGAGATATTGACTGAATCAAAATTGCTGACTTTACCTGAAAAGACCTTTGTCACAACATCACACATAAAACTCCATTCTTTCCTAAGACCCATTCTCCTAATGTCACTTAACCTAGAGTAGAAAGAGCATAGTTCATGGAATTAAGCATATTGATTATATCAGTGTCAGTGTGTGGTGAGGTCACAGTGTTATCAGGAATTTTGAAACATGCTTTTATCACATCACTATTGATATAGAATTCTTTACCTTTAATGGTTAGAGTGATGGTCTTATCTATAGAGTTGTAGGTAGCAGTGGTCCACATCTCTTCAACAATTTCACAGAAGATTATGGGTGATTCCAGCATGGCATAATTGAGCTTGCAACTCTTCACAAAGTCCATCATTTTGTGATAGTCTCCAGATTGCTGAATACCCTTGTTCACTAGTGCGGTGAAATTGTTCTTCTCATAAATGAACCCAGTTTGAGACATAATCTTTACAACAGGTGCCATTATTAGAGAATAAGAGCTTGAAGAAAAAGAGAGTAAGTGCTTTGAGAGAGACGGAAATTTGAGCAGTTGATTTGAGAATGATAAAAGAAAAACAATTGAGATGAAATAAGCTTTTATATTATCTCAAAAATAACTGCTAAAAATAATAAAGTAAAAGTAAAGTAACCAATTAAAATTGCCTAAAATAGCCGTTTAAAAATAAACTGTAAAAATTCTACCCATTATCCGTCGTGTTATGCTTACAAACTGTAAGTATACTCCATGGATAATGTATAGGGAATTAACGGCTGAGATTAAGACAATTCGACGGATGAGGATAAACTGTTATCCGTCGAGAAGTAAAATATTCCAGAAAAATAATTGATTTAATTTCCAAATTGTATATCGACGGATGATCAAACTCGATGGATAATGATCATCCGTCGAGATGCAAATTTTGACTTAACCAAAATTTTCATCCAAGACTGAAAAATCAATTGAATTTCTGGCTGCATTTCAACTAGCAAATTATCTCATATAGATTTAAGAATAATTAAGCATACCTAACTCACTTACCAACCTTGAAAAGGTGGATTCATCTAGTGGCTTGGTAAAGATATCTGCAAGTTGCTTCTCACTTGGAAGAAAATGTAGTTCAACAGTACCATTCATTACATGTTCCCTTATGAAGTGGTACTTGATATCTATGTGCTTTGTCCTTGAATGTTGTACTGGATTTTCAGTGATGGCTATTGCACTTGTGTTATCACAGAAAATAGGAATTCTCTCAACTTGCAAACCATAGTCTAGCAATTGATTTTTCATCCATAAAATCTGTGCACAGCAACTGCCATTAGCAATATATTCAGCTTCAGCTATAGAAGTAGAAACTGAATTTTGCTTTTTACTGAACCAGGACACAAGCTTGTCTCCTAGAAATTGACAGGGTCCTGTTGTGCTTTTTCTATCAATTCTACAACCTGCATAATATGCATCTGAATAACCAGTTAGATCAAAACCAGAATCTCTAGGGTACCAAATACAAAGTTTTGGTGTTCCCTTGAGATATCTGGAAATTCTCTTAATAGCTATTATGTGAGATTCTCTAGGATCAGCCTGAAATCTAGCATATAAACATGTAGCAAACATTATATCTGGCCTACTAGCTGTTAAGTACAAAAGTGAGCCAACCATGCCCCTATAACTTGAAATATCCACAGACTTTTCAGTAGTGTTTAATTCAAGCTTAGTTGCAGTAGCCATGGGAGTTTTTGCAGATGTGCAATCCATTAGATCAAACTTCTTTAAAAGATCAAAAATATATTTAGTTTGACTAATGAATATTCCATGACTAACTTGCTTAACTTGAAAACCAAGAAAGTAAGTCAGTTCTCCCATCATACTCATTTCATACTTACTTTGCATCAATTTGGCAAACTTTTTGCAAAGTTTCTCATCTATAGAGCCAAAAATGATATCATCTCCATAAATTTGAACAAGTATACTAGAGTCATTAACATTTCTGAAAAATAAAATTTTATCTACAGTACCTCTTGTGAAGTGATTTACCAAAAGGAACTTTGATAAAGTGTCATACCAGGCTCTAGGTGCTTGCTTCAGTCCATAAAGTGCTTTCAAAAGATAGTAGACATGATATGGAAAATTTGGATCTTCAAAACCAGGAGGTTGACTGACATAGACTTCTTCCTCCAAATCTCCATTTAAAAAGGCACTTTTGACACCATTTGATAGACCTTGAAATTGGCATGGGCTGCATAGGCTAAGAAGATTCTGATTGCTTCAAGTCTTGCAATAGGAGCAAATGTTTCATCAAAATCTATACCTTCTTATTGACAATAGCCCTTAGCAACTAATCTAGCTTTGTTCCTGACTACTACGCCATTTTCATCCATCTTGTTTCTGAATACCCATTTGGTGTCTATTGGATTCTTTCCTTTAGGCTTGGGCACCAGCTTCCATACATTATTCCTTTCAAATTGGTTTAGCTCCTCCTGCATAGCTAAAATCCAATCAGGATCCAGCAAAGCTTCTTCTACCTTCTTTGGTTCTTCCTTGGAAAGAAAGCTGTTATATAGACATTCTTCTTGAGTTCCCAACCTGGTTTGAACTCTAGAAGAAACATCACCAATTATTAGATCAAATGGGTGATCTTTTGTCCATTTTCTTTGTTGAGGTAGATTATCTCTAGATGAAGAAGCCTCATTGTTGTCTTGATGTGTAATTGAGTTTTGATTGTTAGAAACTCCCCCTGAGTTTGTGGATCTTTGATTTGAGAAAGGGGATCTTTCTATAGGTGATCTATCTTGACTTCCTGCTTCTCTTGATAACCCGACGGATGGTGAATTTTGAGTACCGACGAATGAAGCTGGTTGTCTCCCGTCGGATAACACAGATTGCCTCCCGACGGATGAAGCATTATGCAACTCGACAGATGTTGAGTTTTGTGCTTCATTGGTAGTAGATTTTTCTGTATTATCCTTAGATATTGTTTCTTGATCACTTTCATCATCACTATCATCACTAACCATCTTCACATTGTCGAATTTGAGGCTCTCATGGTAATCTCTATCTTGTAGTCATTCAATCTTTTTATCATCAAACACAACATGTATTGATTCCACAACAATGTTGGTTCTTAGATTGTAGACTCTATATGCTTTACCAACAGCATAACCAACAAAAATTCCTTCATCTGCTTTAGCATCAAACTTCCCATTTTGATCAGTTTGATTTCTCAGAATGTAGCATTTGCAGCCAAATACATTAAGAAAATTTAGAGTTGGCTTCTTGTTCTTGACCAATTGATAGGGAGTCATGCATCTTGCTTGATTAAACAGGGAAATATTCTGAGTGTAGCATGCAGTATTTACAGCTTCAGCCCAGAAGTAGGTTGGCAGTTTTGATTCTTCAAGCATTGTCCTGACAGCTTCAATAAGTGATCTGTTCTTTCTTTCCACTACTCCATTCTGTTGTGGAGTTCTTGCTGCTGAAAACTCATGCAGAATCCCATTTTCCTCACAAAATGCTCTAATGACAGAATTCTTGAACTCAGTTCCATTGTCACTTCTGATTCTTCTAACCTTGAAATCAGGATGATTATTGACTTGCCTTATGTGATTGATGATGATTTCACTAGCCTCATCTTTAGACTTTAGGAAACATGTCCAAGAGAACTTTGAGAAATCATCTACAATTACTAGGCAAAATCTTTTTCTTGAGATGGACAACACATTGAGTGGTCCAAACAAATCCATGTGTAGCAGCTGCAAAGGTTCTTCAATTATTGAATCAAGTTTCTTCCTGAATGATGCTTTAATCTGCTTCCCTTTTTGGCAGGCATCACACAATCCATCCTTAGAAAACTCCACTAGAGGAATGCCTCTAACCAGTTCTTTTTTTACTAGCTCATTCATGGTCTTGAAGTTTAAATAGGATATCTTCTTCTGCCATAGCCAACTTTCATCCTGACTTGCTTTACTGAGAAGACAAGTAACAGATTCTGCATTAAATGAGTTGAAATCAGCTAGGTACACATTTCCTTTTCTCACACCAGTGAGAACCACTTTGTTGCTTCTTTTATTAGTCACAACACAGGCTTCTGAGTTGAAGGTTACTGAGTTGCCTTTATCACAAAGCTGGCTGATACTCAACAAATTGTGTTTGAGACCATCCACTAAGGCAACCTCCGCAATGATGACATTGTCCTTTGAAATCAAGCCATATCCCACAGTATAACCCTTGCAGTCATCTCCAAAAGTAATACTTGGGCCAGCTCTCTCCTTAAACTCTATGAGCAGGGTAAAATCACCAGTCATGTGTCTTGAACAACCACTATCCAAGTACCAAAGATTTTTTCTGTTTCCCTGCACACATCAAAATCAAATCAAGTTGATTTTGGTACCCAAGTTTCCTTGGGTCCTGCCTTGTTAGCTTTCTTTTTCTGTTTCTTAGGCTTAATCTCATTTGACTTAGGAATCTCAGATTCATCCTTAGTCATTTGAGTTGGGCCTTTGAAACCATTCATTGCAACAGAATTATCATGCATATTATGACTAACAGGAAATGGCATGCTATGTGTAAACATGTTATTCCAGTAAGGCAAGCTAAATGGCATTTGTGGCATACTATATGTAGCATAATAAGTATTAGGTGCAAATGGCATATTAGCAAATTGTGCATTCATGTTCAGTGTAGACATAACATTAATAGGCATGGGAGGCATGTCATTCATGTTAGGAAATTGAGGTGGCACAGACATGGAAGTAGGCATGGAAGATTTGCAATTAACAGACAGATGATTTACACTACCACACTTAACATAGATTTTTCTAGGAGCATATTTATCAGGTGTGTAGTTATTGTGTTTGTTAATCCCTACTTTACCATTCCTATTGCTTTTCTTTTTAGTCTCTGTTTTTAGCTTAGTCTTTTCAAGTCTGTCACTTAACTGTTTGACAGTCATGTGACCAGCATTAGCCTTTTTCCCTTTCTTAACCTGACTCGATTCTCCTGAAACAAAGTTCTTGGAAACAGACCCATATTTCTCATTCATCTTAACAAGTTTGGCTTTACTGATAGGCTTGCTTACAGTCGACGGATGAGGATTCTCATCATTCGACGGATAACACTTTTTGTTATTCGACAGATGATCCTAATTTTCTGTCGAGTCTATATCTGTAAACACTCCATCTACCAAATTTGGTTCTAGTTTCTCTTTGTTCTTTTTCCAGGCTGCATCACAGAAAGACTCAATTCCTTGAACTTTGGTGATTTAAGCATGGACATCCCTGTATGTTTTCCATGCTTTAATCACCTCTTGTTCACGCTCGAGTTGCTTCTTCAAAATTTCCTCTTTCTTCAAGGACTCAGTTAATTCCTCCTTGGCAATTTTACACTCAATTCTTAATTTTTCAAAATCAATAAACTGAGACTCAAGCACATTATTTCTCTCACTCAAAAATATATTGTTTCCTTTGATTTTAGCATTTTCTTTAGTAAAGGACTTAAGTGTAACACGCAAATGATATAACTCGGTAGACATGTCATTTATGGCATCATTACACTCAGCTTTAGATAAATGTGCAGGGTTTGTAGAAATTACCTGATTACTTGAAGAGCTTGTTTCTGTCTCATCAGACTTCGCCATTAGGGCTAGATAGACATAGCTGACATCTTCATCTTCATCCAGGCGATCTGCTGCCCAGTCATTTTCTTGTGTTATGAAAGCCCTTTCCTTTTGTTTGAGAAGCTCAAAGTATTTTTGCTTATAATCCACTGGCTCAAACTTTTTCTTACTGGAATCTGACTTTCTATACTCACTGGCAAAATGCCCTGCCAAACCACATTTGAAACATTGGAATTTTGATTTATCAACCATGTTTCTATTTGGCTTGGCTGCTCCAAAGTTCTTCTTGAACTTGAGCTTGGAAAATCTCCTGGAAAGAAATGCTAGGTGTTCATCAATGTCCTGCATGTCATCTTGGCTCAAAGAATCTTCACTTTCTACTGCAAGCCCCTTGCCCTTGTTCTCACAGACCCTTGAAGTTGATTCAACAGCTTCCATCTTCACTTCCTTCTCCTTTTCCAACTCAGTAACTAGTGCAATGGATCCTCCTTTCTTCTTTCCTCTCTCCATCCTCTCATCCTGCTCTATTTCAAGCTCATAGGTTTTCAGGATGCCATATAATCTCTCCAAAGTAAACTCCTTATAATCATGTCAGTTTTTTAATGAGACTGTCATTGGTTTCCATTCCTTTGGAAGAGATCTAAGAAATTTTAGATTCGAGTCTTTTGTATGATAGACCCTTCCATGCAACTTTAGAGCATTTAGTAGTTTTTGAAACCTACTAAAAATGTCAGTGAAAGACTCACTTTCTTTATTGTGAAAATGCTCATATTGTTGAATCAAGAGCTGCATCTTGTTTTCTCTAACTTGCTCAGTGCCATCACAGATTATCTGTATTATATCCCAAATATCCTTGGCAGTTTTGCAGTTGATAATGTTGTCAAACATATCTCCATCAACTCCATTAAACAGGATGTTCATGGCCTTTTTATCCTTCCTGACTTGTTCAATGTCAGGATCAGACCATTCATGCCTTGGCTTGGGAACTGATGGCTCGTTTCCTGTTGCTGCTCTCATTGGAACATGAGGGCCTCTTTCTATGCAATCAACATAGGCCTAATCTTGAGAAAGCAAATGAAGATGCATCTTTACCTTCCAATTATAGTAATTATCTTTATCCAGAAAGGGGATCTTGACTCCAACATCCTTCTTATTCATCTTGCTGTATTGTTTTGATCTTTAAACTCTTTGTAAGTTAAGAGCTTGCTCTGATACCAATTGTTAGTCCCTAAATAATATGACAAGAATTACAGAAGGGGGGTTGAATGGAATTCTTGAAACTTTTTCTTAAAATAAAAATGTTCTAACTCGAATATATATATATATATATATATATATATAAGTGTGAATTGATTAGCACAATGCGGAATAGTTACTTAAATGAATCAAATCACAAGTAATTAAAAACAAGAGTCTTTAAAAACTTTCTGGTGGATTTGAATGATTCCACCAGAGATATATATTATATATCGAGAGAACCCTGTGTGCAAAATGCTCACAGCTGCTTACAAATATTGAACAACTAAGGATACGGAGAAATGCTAAGAATTCAGCTTACAAATGTTTCTTTTTGCAAAAATACTTAGTCTTCGTTAGTTGTTCTATTTGCTAATTCTTGGTTTATATAACACCAAGATTACACCGTAATAAGACAAGACGAAGTAAGACAAAACTCATCAAGTCTAATACAATGCTGCTTCATTGCTCTATTCCAGTGTATGTCAACATTTTTATATTAGCATAGAAATGGCAATGTTTCTTTGTCCTGATAACCCTGTCAAATGGGCTCCCACATCTCTGTTGCTTACATTTGGCGCATATGAATGTATTGTCACTATCAACTGATATTTGAATTCTTTATCCGTTGAATACATGATCATCCGTCGACAGCTTTGTTGAACATCCATTGACAGCTGTATTGAACATCCGTTGATAGCTGTTTGATTATCCGTCGAAGCTCTGTTAGTCATCCGTTGATAGCTATTTGGCACTTGACTTCATTTCATTTATGCAGAATTACAAGACATCATCTATGTACAATTAATCAACATATTCTGCATATCTAGTTAAATTCAACATGACTTATATGCTACTAAAAAATCAATACAAATGTGTATGCAGAAATATGCTACAGTCTTATTGTTACAAAAGCTACTCACTCGATGGATAAGTAAAGCATCATCCGTCAGGACTATATTGAGTCATCCATCGGGACTAAAAATCTTATCCGTCGAGTGCTACATAATTTCACTAAGTAAAATCTACTAAGGGGTTTTGTTCATGAAATCATCAAGTACACAACATATACACAACAGATCCCATCACTTCTTTGAGTGACTTGTAGTCCAAGAAAGTAACTTAATTCCCCCATCATACTCATTTCATATTCACTCTGCTTAAGCTTACAATATCTTTGGCAAAGTTTTTCATATGTAGAGCCAAAAATGATATCATCTACATAGATCTGAACTAGGATCATATCTTCCCCATGTTTCTTGTTGAAGAGAGTCTTCTCTATAGTACCTCTAGTAAAACCATACTTCAATAGGAATTCTGACAATGTATTATACCAAGCTCTAGGTGCCTGCTTTAGTCCACATAGAGCCTTGAGTAACTTGTACACAAAATTTAGAAATTATGGATTTTCAAAGCCAGGTGGCTGTTGCACATAAACTTCTTCTTCTAGCTCACCATTCAGGAAGGCACTCTTGACATCCATTTGATACACTTTAAAATTTGAATGTGCAACAAATACTAGGAAAATCCTTATTGCTTTAAGTCTTGTAACTGGAGCAAAAGTTTCATCATAATCAATTCCTTCTTCTTGTGAGTAACTATCTTGCAACCAATCTTGCTTTGTTTCTCGTAACTATACCATTTTCATCCATTTTGTTTCTGAACACCCATTTTGTTCCAAAAATGCTTCTATTCTTTGGTGCAGGAACTAACTCCCAAACTTTGTTCTTTTCAAACTGATTAAGCTCCTCTTGCATAGAAGATATCCAATCAGGATCCATTAGAGCTTCTTCAGTTTTCTTGGGTTCTATCTGAGACAGAAAGCATGCATGTAGGCACTCATTAGCAGTTTCACTTCTAGTCCTCACACCAGCAGTAGGATCACCAATAATTGCTTCTCTAGTGTGACTTCTATCCCACTTCCTTGTATGAGTTTGTTGACTTGTGCCTTAATCATTCTCTTTATTATTGGTATGACTGTTATATCCTTCTTCTCTTTCTCCCCCTGAGTTTGTGCTATCAAATTCAGGTGTTTGAGATGAGCTTCCATTCCCATGATTTTCTTGTTCGATAATCTCTTCATTCAATATTTATTGTGCATTGACTTCATCTTCACCATCAGAAATACTATCAATGTTGAGGTTTTCAAATGCAAGGGTTCAACTTCATTTTCATCAAGGCATTCTAAGCCTGGACACTTGTCATCATCAAAAGTCACATCTATACTTTCCATAATCTTCTTTTCATCTATCACATAGACCTTGTAGGCAGTTTTCTCCAATGAATATCCTAGAAAAATTGCTTCAAAGACTTTTGAGTAAAATTTTCCCACATATTCAGAGCTGTCTTTCAAAATGTAACACTTGCTTCCAAACACATGAAGATGCTTTACAGTAGGCTTTCTTTTAGACATGATTGAGTATGGTGATTTTCCATGTGCCTTGTTAATGAGATATATGTTCTGAGTGTGACATGCAGTGTTAACAGCCTCTTCCCAGAAACTCGTTGGCAACTTGGCATCTTGCGATATTGTTCTAGCAGGTTCAACTAATGTTCTGTTCTTTCTTTCAACTACTCCATTTTGTTGAGGTGTTCTAGCAGCTGAGAACTCTTGAACAATTCCCTTGCTCTTGTAGAATGCACTCAATGTTGCATTTCTGAATTCTGCTCCAATCACTTCTCAATCTTTTTACACAATTGTGATCTTCAACCTATTTTTCTATCTTCTTGATGTGTGATAGGGAATAAATAAATCCTGATTATGTGGTTAAAGTTGCATTAATTACACATGACTTGGGCCACAGAGCCCAATAAGAAGATGTATGACATTCAGACCAAAAAGGTTAACACATTGATCAGGCCTGATGGTCCTGAATATTAATCAATTTCATAATTAATTAATAAGGGAGAAAAACAACTATTAAGATGACTCTTGGAGGGGATATAAATCCTTGTAGATTGGCCTCCCAGGAACCTCATGGATAAGGAATCAGCTTCCTACTTCCTAGGACTCCAAAGTCCATTTTAAGTCTGAGACTTGACCACCAAGTCTCCGACACCAAGTCCAATTCAAGGACTCCCAACATCTATATAAGGGGCCTCACCCCACAAATCAGAACTACATTTTTCTACTTGATCCTTGGCAATCAGCAAGGTACGTAGGCATCTTGTTAAGGCAGATTGAGTCACGAAACACAAGAGCAGTCAAATCGAGCCTCGAAGCTCACGTTCCTTAGTAATGAATACAGCAATCATATACCCTAGTTTTTAATCCATAACATTTGGCGCCGTCTGTGGCAAAGCACAACAACAACCATGGAGAGAACACGGAGAACAATTAGAGCTCTTGAGGAAGGAACACCATCGGGGACAACCCAAGTGATTTCGTCAACCGTGGAGATACCTCATCATTCAACTTATGCAGCCACCCAAGGAGAAGCCCAAATAGGGGTAACTGAACCTCAGCCACAAGGGACGATTCCCAAGGCTATTCAAGGTACGAATCCCCAAGTTCAACAACTACATGCATCTATGAATTCTCGACCCATTGGGTATGAGTATTCAACTGTTGTGACTACCAATCCCTCATATGGGATGCCCCTTTATCCCGAGGTTGGAGGAAGTGGACATGCTGGGCGGAGTGAAGCACGAAGGTGATCGCCCCCTGTATACGTGGTTTGGCTCCTATACCGGAGGATCAAGAATTCTCTGGCCCTTATACTGAGAGAGACTCTGAATCTTTGGATGATGAAGTGGCCCCAAGAAGGAGGCGCACTGGAAAAGAACCAATGCCTGATGGTAACCAGCATCCTAGGAGCACCCAAGGGACGAATTCCCAAGAAGTGCAGGACATGATCAGGGCTCATAAGGCTGAGATTCAAAGGCTGAAGTGCGACTTGGAGGCGCACCAGAATACCAGACCCCCACTACCTCCAAGGGGGAGGAATCCTCCCCCTATCATAGACCTGGATGGTCCAATACAGAGAAGGGTTGTTGTCCCAAGGGCTGATCCAAGCAATCTTCTTCCCCTTGGAGATCCTGATGATGCTACTCTGCCATTCACTGAAGAAATAATGAATGCCCATATCTCAAGGAAGTTCAAAATGCCCACTATCAAAGCTTTTGATGGCATGGGAGATCCCGCTATTCATGTCAGGACATTCTCTAATGCACTGTTGTTGCAGCCCGTGAATGACGCTATTAAGTGTCGGGCCTTTCCTCAAACCCTGTCGGGTATGGCTCAAACATGGTATAGTCATTTGCCCCCGAACTCTATCGGGTCCTTCAAAGAATTAAGTCAGGTTTTTATTAAGCAGTTCATTAGCGGGAGAGTGCATGAGAAAAGTTCAGTATCCCTCATGAGTATTGTACAGGGAGCGAGGGAATCCTTGAGAGAATACCTGAATCATTTCACGAAGGAGGATTTAAAAGTCCCGGAACTTGATGACAAGGTAGCCATGATAGCACTGCAACAGGGAACTAGGGATGAATTCTTCAAGATGTCCTTGGATAAACGCCCCCTTGAAAGCATATTGCAGCTCCAAGATAGGGCCGGGAAGTACATCAAGGTGGAAGAGAGCATGAGAAAGACCGTGGTGAGTAATGAGCCCGCTGGAGGCAAGAAGCAGAAAAATGACTTGGAATATACTGCTAAGGACAAGTATCCTAAAACTGAGCAAAACCCTGATTCAACCCCTAAAAAGGGAGGACCTGGGCAAAAGTTCACTGAATACGCTAAGATGAATGCTCCTAGAAGCCAGATCTTAATGGAAATCAAGAAAGATCGAGATATTCGTTGGCCTAAACCCTTGAAGGCTGATCCTGCTAAGCTAGATAAGAGCAAGTATTCCAGATTTCACAAAGATGTTGGTCATGACACCAATGAGTGTAGACAACTGAAAGATGAAATTGAGTTTCTCATTTGAAAAGGAAGATTGAACAAATACACAGGAGAAGCACGAGATAGGAATAACAATGGGAGAAAGAATTTTGAAGATCGTAGGAGGGATCAAGACGATCAGGGGCGGAATCCCCAGCCTAGAGGGTCAGTTATAAATGCAATTTTTGGAGGGCCGCGACCTCGAGGGCCTGTGATAAACATGATTTTTGGAGGACCAACTGCTGATGGATTATCCAAGAACTCTAGGAAAGCGTATGCCTGAGAAGTTATGCATATTGTTGGAGAAGCTCCGAAGAGGGCCAGGACGGAAGTAACATTGGCTTTTGATGATTCTGACCTAGAGGGTGTAAAATTTCCTCATGACGACCCGTTGGTCATAACACCAGTAATAGGAAACAGCCCGGTGAAGAGGGTCCTAGTAGATAATGGTGCTTCAGTGGATATCTTGCTCCACGACACCTTTTTAAGGATGGGTTCTAATGATTCTCAATTAACCCCGACCGATATGTCGATATATGGATTTGCTAGAGTAGAGTGCCCCGTGGAAGGGATAATCAAGTTACCAACAACAATAGGTCAGAAACCAAGGCAAGCAACACAGATGTTGGACTTTGTGATGGTAAAAGCTAGTTCAACTTATAACGCTATCATGGGAAGGACAGGGATACATGCCTTCAAGGCCGTCCCTTCTTCCTACCATTCAGTTATGAAGTTTCCCACCCGGAATGGAATTGGAGAAGAAAGAGGAGATCAAAAAATGGCTAGGAATTGTTATGTGGCCTCTTTGAGGGCAGATGGAGTTTGGGGGCAGGTTCTTCCTATTGAAGATCTAGATATCCGAGAGAATGATGAGAAAAGAGGAAAGCCAGCGGAAGACTTGGTTTCAATTTCTTTAGCCCCCGAGAATCCTGAGAAGGTGACTTTCATTGGAGCCAACTCGAGGAGCCCCTTAAAGGGAAGTTGGTGAAATTTTTGCAAGAAAATAGTGATGTGTTTGCATGGTCAGCAGCTGATATGCTAGGCATAGATCCGAAACTGATTACTCACAAGCTGAATGTGGATCCAAATCAGAAGACAGTGAAGCAAAAGAAAAGAAGTTTTGCTCCAGAAAGGCAAGAAGCTATAAAACAGGAGGTTGGGAATCTCTTGGAGGCTGGTTTCATTAAAGAGATACAGTTTCCGGAATGGGTAGCAAACCCTGTAATGGTGAAAAAGGCCAATGGAAAATGGAGGATGTGTGTAGACTTCACTGATCTGAATGATGCATGCCCTAAGGACTGTTTTTCTTTGCCAAGGATTGATACTTTGATAGATGCCACTGCTGGGCATGAGATGATGAGCTTCATGGATGGATTTAGTGGATACAATCAGATCAAGATGCACAAGGATGACATTCCAAAGGTATCATTCATCACTGACTTTGGTGTTTATTGTTATCTTGTTATGGCATTTGGTCTGAAGAATGCAGGAGCCACCTATCAAAGATTGGTAAATAAAATTTTTAAGGATCTTATTGGCAAGACTGTGGAAGTCTATGTTGATGACATGTTGGTCAAGAATCTAGTAAAGACTGATCATATAACCCATTTGAGGGAAGCTTTCGAGGTCCTGAGGTACCACAAGATGATGTTAAATCCTACGAAGTGTGCCTTCGGAGTAGGATCTGGAAATTTTTTGGGATTGATGGTCTCTAAGAGAGGGATCGAAGCCAACCACGATAAAATAAAGGCAATCTTGGACATAAAACCACCAAAAACTATTAAAGATGTTCAAAAGCTCACTGGAAGGGTTGCCGCGTTGGGACGATTCGTCTCCAAGTTTGGGGATAAGTGTTTATCATTTTTCAAGTCATTAAAGAATGTTAAGGATTTTGTATGGAGTGAAGAAAGCCAGAAGGCATTCGAAGAGTTAAAGGAATATATGGCTCAAGGCCCGTTGTTGGCCAAGCCAGCTTTGAATGGGGTTCTATACTTGTACTTGGCCGTTTCAGAAAATGCCGTGAGCACTGTGTTGGTTAAGGAGGAACTGAAAATCCAGAAACCCGTATACTATGTCAGTAAAATTCTGCACGGAGCTGAGTTGAATTAGTCAACCATTGAGAAGTTTGCTTTAGCCCTGGTAATGGCTTCAAGAAAGTTACGTCCTTACTTTCAGGCTCATCAAATTAAGGTTCTAACAAATCAGCCCTTGAGAAATATAATTCATAGTCCCAAGGCTAGTGGGAGACTGATTAAATGGGCAATAGAGCTGGAAGAATTTGACATCAAATATAAGCCATGAACAGTAATAAAAGCTCAGGCATTGACTAACTTCGTGGTGGAATGTACTGTTGGGTATATGTTGTGTACTTGATGATTTCCTGAACAAAACATCTTGGTAGATTTTACTTAGTAAAATAATGTAGCACTCAACGGATAAGGTTTATAGTCCCGACGGATGACTCAATATAGTCCCGACGGATGATGACTTATTATCCATCGAGTGAGTAGCTTATATAACAATAAGTCTGTAGCACATTTCTGCATACACATTGTTTAGAATTTGTAGTAGTACTTAAGTCATGATGACTTTAGTTAGATATGCAGAATAGGTTGATTAATTGTACATAGATTATGTCTTGTAATTCTGCATAAGTGAAATGAAGTCTAGTGCCTGATTGCTACCTGACGGATGAACAAACAATGAATTCGACGGATGATCAACAACCCAACGGATGATCAATAACTCGATGGATGATCATGAACCCAACGGATAAAGAATTTAAATATCTGTTGACAGTGACAACACAGTCACATGCGTCGAGTGGATGCAAATGGAATATGGTAGCCTATTCAACTGGGTTTTCGAGAACAAAGAAGCATTGCCATTTCCATGCTATTGTGAAGATATTCAAAGATGCTGGAATAGAGTAATGAAGTAGCATTTTAATAGACTAGATAGTTTTGTTTTATTATCCTGTCTCATTATTTTGTAATCTTGTTGATATATAAACCAAGGAGTAGCAACTAAGGAACTATCTAATCTGAGAAACAAGCAGAGAAACATTTGTAAGCAAAATCCTCAGCATTTCTCTGTATTCTTAGTTGTTCAATTGTTGTAAGCAGCTGTGAGCATTTTGCACACAGGGTTCTCTCGATATATAATATATATATCTCTGGTGGAATCATTCAAATCCACCAGAAAGTTTTTAAAGACTCTTGTTTTTAATTACTTGTGTTTTGATTCATTTAAGTAACTATTCCGCATTGTGCTAGTCAATTCACACATATATATATATATATATATATATATTCGAGTTAAAACATTTTTATCAAAAAAAAAGTTTCAAGAATTCCATTCAACCCCCCTTCTGTAATTCTTGTCATATTGTTAAGGGACTAACAATTGGTATCAGAGCAAGCTCTTAATATACAAAGAGTTTAAAGATCAAAACAACACAGCAAGATCAACAAGAAGGATGTTGGAGTTAAGATTCCTTTTCTGGATAAAGATAATTACCATCATTGGAAGGTAAAGATGCATCTTCATTTGCTTTTTCAATATGAGGCCTATGTTGACTGCATAGAAAGGGGCCCTCATGTTCCAATGAGAGCTGCAACTGGAAATGAGCCATCTGTCCGCAAGCCAAGGCATGAATGGTCTGATCCTGACATTGAACAAGTCAGGAAGGATAAAAAGGCCATGAATATCCTGTTTAATGGAGTTGATGGTGATATGTTTGACAACATTATCAACTACAAAACTACCAAGGATGTTTGGGATACAATACAGATCATCTGTGATGGCACTGAACAAGTTAGAGAAAACAAGATGCAGCTACTGATTCAATAATATGAGCACTTTCATAGTGAAGAAAATGAGTCTCTCACTGACATTTTTAGTAGGTTTCAAAAACTTCTAAATGCTTTAAATTGCATGGAAGGGTCTATCAGACAAAAGACTCCAATATGAAATTCCTTAGATCTCTTCCAAAGGAATGGAAACCAATGACAGTCTCATTGAGAAACTCACAAGATTATAAGGAGTTTACTTTGGAGAGACTGTATGGCATCCTGAAAACATATGAGCTTGAAATAGAGCAAGATGAGAGGATGGAGAAAGGAAAGAAGAAAGGAGGATCCATTGCACTAGTTGCTGAATTGGAAAAAGAGAAGGAAGTGAAGATGAAAGCTGTTGAATCAACTTCAAGGGTCTATGAAAGCAAGGGTAAGGGGCTTGCAGCTGAAAATGAAGATTCTTTGAGCCAAGATGACACGGAGAACATTGATGAACACCTAGCATTTCTTTCCAGGAGATTTTCCAAGCTCAAGGTCAAGAAGAACTTTGGAGCAGCCAAGCCAAATAGAAACATGGTGGATAAATCAAAATTCAAATGTTTCAAATATGGCTTGGCAGGGCATTTTGCCAGTGAGTGTAGAAAGTCAGATTCCAACAAGAAAAAGTTTGAGCATGTGGACTATAAACAAAAATAATTTGAACTGCTCAAACAAAAGGAAAGGGCTTTCATAACACAAGAAAATGACTGGGCAACAGATGGTCTGGATGAAGATGAAGATGTCAGCTATGTTAATCTAGCCCTAATGGCCAAGTCTGATGAGACAGAAACAAGTTCTTCAAGTAATCAGGTAATTACTACAAACCTTGCACATTTATCTAAAGCTGAGTGTAATGATTCCATAAATGACATGTCTACAGAGTTATATCATTTGCGTGTTACACTTAAGTCTCTTACTAAAGAAAATGCTAAAATCAAAGAAAACAATTTATTTTTGAGTGAGAGAAATAATGTGCTAGAATCTAAGTTCATTGATTTTTAGAAATTAAGAATTGAGTGTAAGATTGCCAAGGAGGAATTAACTGAGTCCTTGAAGAAAGAAGAAATTTTGAAGAAGCAGCTCGAGCGTGAACATGAGGTGATTAAGGCGTGGAAAACATCTAGAGATGTCCATGCTCAAATTACTAGAGTTCAAGGAATCGAGTCCTTCTGTGATGAAGCCTGGAAAAAGGAACAAGGAGAAACTAGAACCAAATTTGGTGGATGGACTGCTAACAGATATAGACTTGACGGATGATGAGGGTCATCCGTCGGATAACAAAAAGGGTTATCCGTCAACTGATGCAAATCCTCACCCGTCGACTGTAAGCAAGCCTATCAATAAAGCCAAACTTGTTAAGCTGAATGAAAAGTATGGATCTGTTTCCAAGAACTTTGTTTCAGGAGAATCGAGTCAAGTTAAGAAAGGGAAAATTGCTAATGTTGGTCACATGACTGTCAAACAGTTAAGTGACAGACTTGAAAAGGTTGAGGTAAAAACAGAGCCTAAAAGGAAAAATAATAGAAATGGTAAAGTAGGGATTAACAAACACAATAACTACACACCTGATAAATATGCTCCTAGAAAAATCTATGTTAAGTGTGGTAGTGTAAATCATCTGTCTGTTAATTGCAAATCTTCCATGCCTACTTCCATGTCTGTGCCACCTCAATTTCCTAACATGAATGCCATGCCTCCCATGCCTATGAATGCTATGTCTACACAGAGTATGAATGCACAGTTTGCTAACATGCCATTTGCACCTAATCCTTATTATGCTGCATTTAGTATGCCACAAATGCCATTTAGCATGCCATACTGGAATAACATGTTTACTAATAGCATGCCATTCCCTGTTGATTATAATATGCATGATAATTCTGTTGCAATGAATGGTTTCAAAGGCCCAACTCAAATGACCAAGGATGAATCTGATATCCCCAAGTCAAATGAGATAAAGCCTAAGAAATAGAAAAAGAAAGCTAACAAGGCAGGACCCAAGGAAACTTGGGTACCAAAATCAACTTGATTTGATTTCAATGTGTGCAGGGAAACAAAAAGAATCTTTGGTACTTGGATAGTGGTTGTTCAAGACACATGACTGGTGATTCTACCCTGCTCACAGAGTTTAAGGAGAGAGCTGGCCCAAGTATTACTTTTGGAGATGACAGCAAGGGTTATACTGTGGGATATGGCTTGATTTCAAAGGATAATGTCATCATTGAGGAGGTTGCCTTAGTGGATGGTCTCAAACACAATTTGTTGAGTATCAGCCAACTATGTGATAAAGGCAACTCAGTAACCTTCAACTCAGAAGCCTGTGTTGTGACTAATAAGAGAAGCAACAAAGTGGTTCTCACTGGTGTGAGAAAAGGAAATGTGTACCTAGCTGATTTTAACTCATCTAATGCAGAATCTGTTACTTGTCTTCTCAGTAAAGCAAGTCAGGATGAAAGTTGGCTATGGCACAAGAAGCTATCCCATCTAAACTTCAAGACCATGAATGAGCTAGTAAACAAAGAATTGGTTAGAGGCATTCCTCTAGTGGAGTTTTCTAAGGATGGACTGTGTGATGCCTGCCAAAAAGGGAAGTAGATTAAAGCATCATTTAGGAAGAAACTTGATTCAACAATTGAAGAACCTTTGCAACTGCTACACATGGATTTGTTTGGACCAGTCAATGTGTTGTCTATCTCAAGAAAAAGATTTTTCCTAGTAATTGTAGATGATTTCTCAAAGTTCTCTTAGACATATTTCCTAAAGTCTAAAGATGAGGCTAGTGAAATCATCATCAATCACATAAGGCAAGTCAATAGTCATCCTGATTTCAAGGTTAGAAGAATCAGGAGTGACAATGGAACTGAGTTCAAGAATTCTGTCATGAGAGCATTTTGTGAGGTAAATGGGATTCGGCATGAATTTTCAGCAGCAAGAACTCCACAACAGAATGGAGTAGTAGAAAGAAAGAACAGATCACTTATTGAAGCTGCAAGGACAATGCTTGAAGAATCTAAACTGCCAACATATTTCTGGGCTGAAGCTGTAAATACTGCATACTACACTCAAAATATTTCCCTGGTTAATCAAGCAAGATGCATGACTCCATATCAATTGTTCAAGAACAAGAAGCCAAATCTAAACTTTCTTCATGTCTTTGGCTGCAAGTGATATATTCTGAGAAATCAAACTGATCAAAATGGGAAGTTTGATCCTAAAGCAGATGAAGGAATTTTTGTTGGATATGTTGTTTGTAAAGCATATAGAGTCTACAATCTAAGAACCAACATTGTTGTGGAATCTATACATGTTGTGTTTGATGATAAAAAAGATTGAAGGATTGCAAGATGGAGATTACCATGAGAGCCTCAAATTTGATAATGTAGAGATGGTTAGTGATGACAGTGATGATGAAAGTGATCAAGAAACAGTATCTAAGGATAATGCAGAAAAGTCCAATACAAATGAAGTACAAAACTCAACATCTATCGAGTTGCATAATGCTTTATCCGCCGGGAGGCAATCTGCGTTATCCATCGGGAGACAACCAGCCTCATTCGTCGGTACTCAAAACTCACCATCCGTCGGGTTATCAAGGGAAGCTGGAAATCAAGATAGATCACCTGTAGAAAGTTCCCCTTTCTCAAATCAATGATCCACAAACTCAGGGGGAGTTTCTAATAATCAAAACTCAATCACACATCAAGACAACAATGAGGCCTCTTCATCTAGAGCTAATCTACTTCAACAAAGAAAATGGACAAAAGATCACCCCTTTGAGCTTATTATTGAAAGGAATATGTCCTAAGTCCAATCATGTATGAGGATTTAGGAATAACTTTTATGTAATCTATTTTGATTTCATTGATATTAATAAAAGACTTATTTTTTTTTCATTACGGGCTTTATCTATTTAAGTGTTTAAATAAGATATACCATAGTTTAGAGTAAAGCTTTTTATGGATTATGATGAGATCATAATAGCGAGACCTAAAAAGATGATAAATCTAAACTTAAATAGTTCCTGGTCATAGGATTACTAACTGGTAATTAATAATCCGCAAAGATCGGTACATACTATGCTTGCTTCATGATGAAGGATGTCTGTTCTCATATACATTTGTGTGGTGACACTATAGCTAGTATGTAGGTCCTTATTATAGAATAAGTTCATTGAACATGACTCGCACAGCTGAACAACTGATGGAGTTCACTCATGTGTCAGCAGTTGTTCACATAGTGATAGTTGTACAAGTATCCTTAGACTTGAGGTCATCATAGTCATCTTGTGTACAGTGAACTATGCTTCGGTTTAGTTCTTAGTCTTCAGGGACAATTATTAGGGCTCTACTGGGTATAGGAATTTGTACACGTAGATAGTGTATGATCAATATAGGATCTACCCCTTCCAGTAAAGGAAGCGAATGTTCAAGGCTGATGTAACACCCCCAGATCCGGGGTCGGGGATCCGGGTCGTCACGGTCTTTCTTTCCACAATATCACTTCACTTAATTAATAATAAATAACCTTATGTTGTGACCCCACACTAACACACACCACAACCCGTTATAGTCTCAGAGATGAAATTTAAATAAGTACAAGTCTTTGAATCCACAATTTAAAAGTTATTACAACCCAAAATGATTACTTGATAAATTTACAGTTAATTGCCATTATCTGCCACAAGTTATAATTATACATAATTGATTCTCAAAAGTAGATGGTCTGATCTACAATAGATCTACCTCTGCAGCTATAACAGCTACAACATCAACGGGAAGACGCGGGACGCTTCCCACGCGCTTGCGCTGGGTCTGCTGGAGTCTGGCCATCTTTCCTAACTGTTGTTGTGTGATGAAGAAATAAAGCAAGGGTGAGCAGCAAGCCCACCAAAATAATATGTATAATGATTTACAATATATGAGCCTACTCATAATACTCATGAAAGTCTTGGTCAAAAGAAATGAACCAAGTTTGATATCTTAATGCGATGAAGTCGCAAAATATTCAGTATATATACATATATACTTTTCAAAATATTGGAAGTCCTCTTCCATGCATAATATACACAAAGTCCCAGTGTATAACTGTATAAAAAAAATATCGTTGCAAGGTGATCTCATATATCTAACCTTGTCTCAACGTTTTTCTGAAAATCTTTGTCATTCATAAGACAATTATTAATTAGATATAAGTTTAAAAGATGAGGTTACCAAATACCCCAATATACTTATATCTTTCCCAATACTACTTGAACTACCACCGTTCAGTTATAATCAGTTTCAAAAGTTCATCACATAGATGAGACTACAAGACAAGATTTGAATAGATTCAATCTTTGAAATATTATTGAATGAAATAAAGTTACGAGATACTTTATTTAGTCCCGATATATATATATCCACATATATATATCTCTTAAACATTTCCTGGAACCTCTGTTATGTAAAGTATGAACAGAGTTTGAAACATCCAATGAATTTTGGAAAGGAAAAGAATTTTGGCATAAACCCGATATCTCGCTGATCAGGCAAAGATACCAATAAGTAACCTTTTCTACTAGTAGATGGACGAATTCCCCACTGGTCATCACCCTGGTCATAATTAAGACCTATGCTGGACTGCCACTCAGCCACTTATGCATTTGATGGACTCCCACTGAGCCACTTACACAATAATAGACCGTACCCCGGCCTGTCGCTTATGCCGACTCAATGAGAGGGGCTTACTTCCCGAACGTTGGGCAAGTAATCAATTCATTTACCAAATCTGCAACCTTGTTGCGAATATAAAATACACCACAGAGCCGGATTCCCCAGGTTTTGAGCGAGTATTTAAATCCCCTTAAAAGGAAGATCTTAAATATAAAAATGAGTTTTGGGATCCGCTCTGACTTTTAAAAATCATTTTGAAGACTCGAAAACACTTTAAAGAGTGTTTGGAGTAAGGCTGATTTAATGAAGTAAATCAGTCCCCAGAATATTTTAGAAAATGACTGAATATTATTATTTTAATTAATATTCCCATAAAGAATAATCTTTATAAAAATAATTGAAGTAGAAGTTTTAAAACTTATACTTAAAACGAATATTAAATAACCAAAGATATACTTATATAAAAGTATTATCTTTATTTGAATAACCGAAAATAAGTTTGATTATTTACACCTTATTCTTTAATAAAATAAAGAATATACCTCAGCAAATAATCGGAGTCATAGATCCTCAAATGAATATTCAGATAATATTCAATAAATAAAATACGCTGAGTCATAATACCTCGAATGAATATTATAAATAATATTCATTAAATAAAATAAAGGAGTCATACATCCTCAAATGAATATTCAAATAATATTCAATAAATAAATAAAAGGAGTCATAAGTCCTCGAATAATATTCGAAATAATATTCAATAATAAATAAAGTTTAAAGTTATCGAATAAACCTTATTCGATTAATAGTTTTGAAAACTATGACCATATATATGTATATATATATAAATATATATATATATCCATATCCATATATATACAAAATCTACTCGGGATCCTCGACTCCCGGTTTTAGAAAATATTTTCACCTTTTGGGTCCCTATACTAAGGGTATATGCAAGTTACCGCTATCCTCTAGCATAGGTATTATCAACTGAACCAACAGATATATATTTCAAGAATATGAAACAGGCATGCATATATACCATGTCACATGCTACAATATATCGCAAGAATTTGCTAATAACAATCATGCAATATCACAAGATAATGCATATACATATATTTACATCACAACAACAGTATAACGGGTAGAAAACTTGCCTGAGCGACTGGGGTTACGAATGGCTCGGGACGAGTCTGGTAACCTATAAACAACAAGTAAGTTGGAATTAAACCAAAGTCACTTGTAAATCTATACTTTAACTAACTTAGACTCTAACGCTTATTCTGCGCTTACTGATTCGCTTAAGTCACTCGGGTACCCTCGGCTCCACCATTTTTAATAATTTAACCTTTACGAGTTTTAAAGCGATTCCTTCGCGAATGTCTTACCAACTGCCTAACACACTTACCATAAATGTTTCATACATTAATTAACCCTTTTTGGTCTTTAACCTATGTTTCAAAGTAAGGCGAGGGAAAAAGTTTCGTTCGCGAAACGCCGTTACTTGAAACGGTCGTTTCTCCTAAACCGTGCATCGGAATCGAACGAACTACATATCAAAACGAAGCTCGTAACATGAGCTACCTAAACATGGCAGTGGTCACAATCTAGCAGGGGGTCCTCGGGTCATAATGTTATGCACAAAACAGTCTAAAGAAAATCGGACGTTACGACGGCTATGTTTACGCGATTACCAATATTTATACCACTCCAATTCTTTACCAATTCACTACAAACCACCCAACCATCATCAATACCTCAAACACAACTTATATCAAGGCAAAGTCAGTCCATAATCTCAAGGTTTTCCAACTTATTCAACCACAAACATGATCTACTAACCATAACTTAAGATTCATTAACCATTAACCAAGATTCATATCCAAAATCACCACAAATCCAACCAAACCATCTATCATACATGGATCTTGCTATTCATACATGGATATTTCTATATATACATTAATCCATCCATAAACTCATCAAAACTCAAAGTTCAAACTATAAGTTAAAGGTGAAAGTTGTTTATACCTCCTTGAAGCTTCCTAACACAACCCAAGAGCTTTGAATGCCTAAAAGAACCTTGATCCTTGCTTGTATAACCTTAATCTTTCATAAAAATTCAAGAAAACTAAAGTTATTTCTTGAAGGTTACTATTCACCATCTTCTTCCTTGATTTATAGAAAAAGATTGGCTTGGAATTAGAAGCTTAAACTTATAGGAAGTATGTAACTATCCATGGGGAAGCTTAGATAATTACCTTGCTAAATAGTAAGTGGTGGAGCTTGGATCTTCAAATTTTAAGAAATGGGCCGAGAGCTAGCTTGGGAAGAAGATATTTTTGTGTTTTGTTTGATGAAAATGAAATGATTTGCTTGGTTGGTTGATTTTTGTGTTGTTTTTGGTTAATGACTTAATTAACCTCGATTTTGTGTGGTTATAATTCAACCACACTTCCTTCCCTTCTATGTCATGCTTGTGTCACCTTGCACATGTCATTATGCTCCCACTTGTCCACACCTTGTGGTTTGATGATGTCACAATCCCTGGCTTCTTGTACAAGCTTGTCTCTTGGTCACTTATTTGTTTTACGGTTCGCTTATCTTTCGTTCTCGTTTATCGTTTGAGGGATCATACCCGGGATCTTATTACTTAGGTTCCCTTAACCTTTCTCAATATATTATATTCCTTTTATGATCCTCTCCTATAATCCTTTAATTTCAATCCTTTTTATCCTGTTACCTTATACTCAATTCTCTCCGTATCTTGTGGATTTCCGGGAAAAATCAAAGTGTTCGGAATTGGATTCTGACGATCTTTACATACACTTATATACCACATAGAGTACTAATAATATCCCATAAGATCAATAACAGAACCCCTACATAGCGTGGCATGAAAAGTTTTCTCGTTCAGCAAAAACACTATTCATAAGGGTTTCAAAATTTCTCAAAAATTGGGGTTATTACAGTCTCCCCTCCTTAAAAGGATTCCGTCCCGGAATCAGATAGAAAACAAATGGGGATACTTTCTTAGCATTACACTTTCTAACTCTCGAGTCAATTTTCCACATTGTGGTTCTACCACCAAACTCTGCCTAGTTTGATAATCCTTCTCCTAAGCACTTGTTCCTTTTCACTCTATAACCCTTCTTGGTTGCTCCATATAGGTTACGTCGGGTTGCATATCTATGCGCTCATATGCCCCTATTTGACTGGCATCCGAATTACACTTCCTTAACATTGATACGTGGAACACGTTATGAACTTGCTACATATTCGGGGTTAGGGCTAGCTTATATGCTAACTTCCCAAACGTCTTAATATATCCAAGGGTCCAACAAATTGTAGACTTAGCTTTCCTTTCTTTCCGAACCTCATCAATCCTTTCCAAGGGATACTTATAACATTACTAGGTCCCCTATTTCATACTCTTTATCCTTTCGTGTCAAATCAACATACTTATCATGTCCATCTTGGGCTACTACCAGCCGTCCTCTGATTAGATCTATCATATCCTTGGTCCTTTGGACTACTGCGGGTCCGAGCATCTTGCGCTCTACAACTTTATACTAACATAAGGGAGATCGACATTATCTTCCCTCAAGGATCTCATAAGGCGACATCTCGATAATGACATATGATCTATTGTCGTAAGATAACTCAATACGAATTAAGTGATCATTCCAAATTCTTTCAAGTCTATTGCACAGACTCTCATTATAGCTTTTATCATTAGAGCTTCTGCTTCTCAATACCCATTCTTTTCCAGTTCGTAATCGCTACTACCTTCCGTTCCTAATATTATACTGGTTATACTTTTGCTCGTTAGCATTCTATAACCTTTTAATAACCACGTCAACCTTAGTATCACGAATGTGTTCCCATTCCGCATACTACCACCACTTTATTACTCCTTTTTCAGTTGTTTCTATTTTCTAAAATTTGATCAATCAAATAGAAGTAAAGGAATTTGTTGAGAGATCACTATGATCATGAACACTTGTTATATCGCATAGTTAGTACAGAAGGTGGCCAGCCTTTAGTACTTGACAAGCAATTAAACAATAGATGGTATCCTACTAGGCTTCTATCACACAGATAGATAGTCATTCGGCAATACCTCCCCTTCTGGAAGGGTTGTTCTTCTCAGCTTACATGAAATGAAAAGAAGAGAAAAGAACGAACTGAAGAGAATTGTATATTCATAAAAAAAATTTTATTGCCATAAAATATCTGGCTTGGAATCTACCTCTGAACTATAGAGGTTTGTCATAGAAGAACAAAACATATATGTATTTATATCAACATCAAGTATTATAGCATCGCATTTCACGTGCCTAAATATTTTCGCTATCCCGTCCATCATTCTATGGACCCATGCTCTTCCTCGAGCTTATACACAATTACCTTTGAAACTCCCTCGACATCGAAAATCGAATCTGGGATCTCATTCTAGACATCATCGTTACTTGAATTCTATGCTTGCACCGCAACCTTCCTCGTATAATAATACGACTCTCTATTGATAAGAAAGAATAATAATTCACTAGGTAGATACTCTACTTAATTAGTCTATCAATGATAACTTATACACTACCATGACCCGATTAGTGGTGCTCAATCTCAACACCCATTCCAATACAACTCTCATGGTTGTAATCAGCTCATTACTCGCAGAATCATTGCTGCCTTACTATGGCCCACCACTGACCTACTGTCGTCATTCATTTTTCCATAAAATCTTAATATCTAACCATACGGAGTCTATACACGTCGTATCAAATTCTTCTAAGGAGGTAACATAATCACCATTCATGATTCATGGAGTACACTCCTGATCCTGACATACATACATGACATGAAGCAGATAAAATTGCAGAAGAGTTTCGCTCAAAGCAACGATAGCAGGTTAATACCATTCTAAATCATATGCCTTAAATAGAAGACTTACTCAAAGGTTCGTCTAGTCCTTTTTGAAACATGGTCCTGGCTTATTCTCAAGATAGTATCTTCTAAGATAGATAGTCCGTTCATGGCGATTACACGAATTAAACTTTTACCAATTACTATTACGGTTGGGTATTGCACAGTCATCAGAAGGAATGTCAATCTTCCAAACCATAATACAACCTTCATAGCTTTAACCATCATCACTGTATTCCTTTGGCACAAGCGCCTATAATTATCCTCTTACCTTTAAAGTGTCGGCCACCTCTTTGGCCTTTCCTGATAGTAAAATTTCCTTACAGTCAATGTCATTTTAACCACCTCCAAATAAATTTTCTACCTTATTTCAATCACAGCTTATGTGAAAATACTTTTCTTTAATATCTGATGAGTAAAAAAAAAAATTTCCATTTTTCCATAAGTTATCCCCTCAGTCTTTAGAGGTTAATCACTGTCACGACTGACTCTCAACTATACTTAGAACATCTTTTATCTTAAGTCCTAATTGCCTAGAACAATTTCAACCTTTACTGGTTTGATCCATACTTTCTCGTGGTTTAACACGTGCCCCACTTGGCATCATTATAATTACGTCATATTTCCTTTATCCCCATTTCCATTCTTGAGAATTTTGAATATTACCTTTTTCCTTATAAAACCTCTAAGATTATCCTTCAATCGTTCCTCCTGTATTCCCTAGATACAAGGCATATCAAAATACCATTTACTAATACTAGAACCATTGTCTATATATTTCTGAAAAATTTCTCCACTGATTCTTAAAGGTTGTTGTTACCTTAACCCTTTCCCAATCATACTGTCAAAACTCATACTGTCCCTATTAAGGGTGAAATGCCAACCTTTATGCATTCCCCTAGGATTCATTTTAAGTTACCGATGTTCTATCCTTAATTCCACCTTAAAAGGTACCTGCATCCATCCATGGATAAATCAAGTCATATATCCTTGACAGATTATCTTATTCATCATTCCCACCTCGATAGTCGATACCTAATTTCATAATAGCATCCTTATTCAAATTGAGGTCAATCCATATGGCCTCCAAAAGATAACAATGGTCATCCGCTTATCTTGCCTAATTTGGTAACGATAACAAGGATGTTCTGGAAGATATTGGTCGTGTTCAACGTGAACTTCTTCTTAATAATTCCTTATTTACTTTTGTTGTTTCTCAACAGTCACCTCAATGTTGGGATATCTCTCATATCTGGCGTCTCCCTTTCTGGGTATCAAGCCACCGATCTTACACTTCGCATTCTTGAAGGTTACTTCCTTCATCTAATTTTCCTAATTTCTTACTTCCTTGTCTCCTCAGCCTATCCGCGTCTCATATTTAACCTTCGAACTATCTCAAGTTTTCCTCAAATCCTCCCAACTTACAGGGGATAAAATATATGTATCTCTTATTCCTTCAACCATCAATTTAACTCATGGTGAATCACCCTCATCCTGACGAAGGCATACTTTTCTATTTCTATTGCTACGAGTCTTTAGGGTTTCCTCATACCCAACTCCCCTATCATTCCTCAAACTCTAATGCCTTTATATTCCTTTCCACTTCAATTCCTTTTTATTTTCCTTTCTCTTATCATTAATTCATGAACCAACACAACATAAGCATAGATTTCAAACGTCCCGTCATTCTGGATTCGTGTCCTTAGAACGAATCTTGACAACTTTTTACAACTTAGATTCACAATTCATCATACTCGTCCGCCTTTGTTCTGGCTCTAAAGCTTTTACACTATCTCCATAACTTTGGGCAGTACCTTCCTGAAAACAATTGACTGAACTTTAATCAGTTTATTATAATCTCTTGCTCCGTGCCTTCCTTGGCCTTTCACCAGCGGGTGGCCTCTCTCTTAGGAGGGTAAGTGATAAAAATAGTCTTTTGTGATTCGTCAATCATTTAGAATCTCAAATGATTCCTCTATTTCCTTTAGCCAGGCTCTTGCCTCGACTGGGTCAACCTGTTCCTTGGAACTCTGAGAGCTTAGCGACTTAAAGGTCATGAAAGAATTTCCTACCGCATTGTTTCCTCAAGGTGGTGGTTGGGGATGATAGTCTAAGTTCTTTTTAGACAGGTCCATGAATTTCCATATAGGAGTACCGTCTCGGGTCTCCTTATCTCGCTCGACTTTTGTTTTCTCAGTCTAAATATTTCTTCCTACTCCCCATACTTGGGGTTATCTTATACGCTAAAATCCTCATTTCCCACTTCATTATGTTATGGGTTCCTTCTATCTTGATGGCGTCCTCCCTGACTATCACATTCAGGGTTTGCTCTAAATCTTATTCCTCAAACTAGCTTTCATCTAAGATCTCATCTTTAAGCTCTTGAACATTTGGAACCCAAATTCTGTAGGAATACCTCATTATTCCCTTCTCATCTTTCTCGGTATTAACCTCTTATCTATTTGTTGGCTCTCTGCCTTCATTCATCACTCTTTCTGGCACAATGTGTTCTTTTCCGATAATTCAGACTGTATTGCAATCTCAAACAGCCTTTCGGTACCGGCTCCGATTACCTTCACTACTATTTCCATTTTCTCAAAATCTCTTATAAACTCTCCAAAAGACATCATCATCTTGAGTCTCTCCTTTTTACTAAGGGCATCAGCCACCATATTGGCTTTCCCCGAATGATAAAGAATCTCCCAATCATTATTCTTGATTAGCTCTAACTGCCTCCTCTGGCATATGTTGAGCTCTTTCTACGTGAAAAATGTACTAGAGCACTTTATGGCTCAGGTAATTCTCGCACTTCTCTCTATACAAGTAGTGCCTCCAATCTTTAGGGAAAAAAAACTATTGCCACGAGCCCAAGCTCATGGGTGGGGATATCGAATTATATATTCCCTTAATTGTCTTGACGCGTACGCGATTACTTTGCTGTGCTGTATATGAAGCACCCTAATTCCTTATGCGAAGCGTCACTACACATCACAAAATCTCATTTTCCATCCGGCAACGCCAACATAGGGAACGTCACCCACCTTTGTTTCGGTTCTTAAAAGTTATTCTCGCATTTCTCTGTCTATTCGAACTTCTCAGTCTTACTAGTAAGCCGCGTTAAAGGGGCTACTATCTTTACAACTTGAACGAACCTCCGGTAGTGACCGGCCAATCCTACCTCTGGGAGTTGCCCTAACCATGGTCATCAATTCATCAGTGGTCCTTTATCCAATCTTGCCAGGATCCTCCTTGGGATCCTCCTCAACAACTATCCCTTCTAGGACAACCTCCTCAACCGCTACCTCCTCAATATCAACATCATCCGGTCCTGCGTTAGGACGCTCTATTGGATCCATAATTTGATCTCCAATGAGTAATAAAACATCATCGCGATGTTGCTCCTCAACCTCAGGGTTCGGAGTCCCGCTACCATATACGATAACGAACTACGCTCCTATCACGATATTTATAAGGGTTCCCATAAGGGTTTTAACTGTCAGTACTACGTTAGGTAGTCCGACTATGAACTTGGCAAGAGTTCTTATTATCTTAGTGAACTTATTATCTTAACGTCCCATCATCTCTGAGGTTTATAATGCTTAGCTCTGATACCATTTCTGTAACACCCCCAGATCCGGGGTCGGGGATCCGGGTCGTCACGGTCTTTCTTTCCACAATATCACTTCACTTAATTAATAATAAATAACCTTATGTTGTGACCCCACACTAACACACACCACAACCCGTTATAGTCTCAGAGATGAAATTTAAATAAGTACAAGTCTTTGAATCCACAATTTAAAAGTTATTACAACCCAAAATGATTACTTGATAAATTTACAGTTAATTGCCATTATCTGCCACAAGTTATAATTATACATAATTGATTCTCAAAAGTAGATGGTCTGATCTACAATAGATCTACCTCTGCAGCTATAACAGCTACAACATCAACGGGAAGACGCGGGACGCTTCCCACGCGCTTGCGCTGGGTCTGCTGGAGTCTGGCCATCTTTCCTAACTGTTGTTGTGTGATGAAGAAATAAAGCAAGGGTGAGCAGCAAGCCCACCAAAATAATATGTATAATGATTTACAATATATGAGCCTACTCATAATACTCATGAAAGTCTTGGTCAAAAGAAATGAACCAAGTTTGATATCTTAATGCGATGAAGTCGCAAAATATTCAGTATATATACATATATACTTTTCAAAATATTGGAAGTCCTCTTCCATGCATAATATACACAAAGTCCCAGTGTATAACTGTATAAAAAAAATATCGTTGCAAGGTGATCTCATATATCTAACCTTGTCTCAACGTTTTTCTGAAAATCTTTGTCATTCATAAGACAATTATTAATTAGATATAAGTTTAAAAGATGAGGTTACCAAATACCCCAATATACTTATATCTTTCCCAATACTACTTGAACTACCACCGTTCAGTTATAATCAGTTTCAAAAGTTCATCACATAGATGAGACTACAAGACAAGATTTGAATAGATTCAATCTTTGAAATATTATTGAATGAAATAAAGTTACGAGATACTTTATTTAGTCCCGATATATATATCCACATATATATATATCTCTTAAACATTTCCTGGAACCTCTGTTATGTAAAGTATGAACAGAATTTGAAACATCCAATGAATTTTGGAAAGGAAAAGAATTTTGGCATAAACCCGATATCTCGCTGATCAGGCAAAGATACCAATAAGTAACCTTTTCTACTAGTAGATGGACGAATTCCCCACTGGTCATCACCCTGGTCATAATTAAGACCTATGCTGGACTGCCACTCAGCCACTTATGCATTTGATGGACTCCCACTGAGCCACTTACACAATAATAGACCGTACCCCGGCCTGTCGCTTATGCCGACTCAATGAGAGGGGCTTACTTCCCGAACGTTGGGCAAGTAATCAATTCATTTACCAAATCTGCAACCTTGTTGCGAATATAAAATACACCACAGAGCCGGATTCCCCAGGTTTTGAGCGAGTATTTAAATCCCCTTAAAAGGAAGATCTTAAATATAAAAATGAGTTTTGGGATCCGCTCTGACTTTTAAAAATCATTTTGAAGACTCGAAAACACTTTAAAGAGTGTTTGGAGTAAGGCTGATTTAATGAAGTAAATCAGTCCCCAGAATATTTTAGAAAATGACTGAATATTATTATTTTAATTAATATTCCCATAAAGAATAATCTTTATAAAAATAATTGAAGTAGAAGTTTTAAAACTTATACTTAAAACGAATATTAAATAACCAAAGATATACTTATATAAAAGTATTATCTTTATTTGAATAACCGAAAATAAGTTTGATTATTTACACCTTATTCTTTAATAAAATAAAGAATATACCTCAGCAAATAATCGGAGTCATAGATCCTCAAATGAATATTCAGATAATATTCAATAAATAAAATACGCTGAGTCATAATACCTCGAATGAATATTATAAATAATATTCATTAAATAAAATAAAGGAGTCATACATCCTCAAATGAATATTCAAATAATATTCAATAAATAAATAAAAGGAGTCATAAGTCCTCGAATAATATTCGAAATAATATTCAATAATAAATAAAGTTTAAAGTTATCGAATAAACCTTATTCGATTAATAGTTTTGAAAACTATGACCATATATATGTATATATATATAAATATATATATATATATATATCCATATCCATATATATACAAAATCTACTCGGGATCCTCGACTCCCGGTTTTAGAAAATATTTTCACCTTTTGGGTCCCTATACTAAGGGTATATGCAAGTTACCGCTATCCTCTAGCATAGGTATTATCAACTGAACCAACAGATATATATTTCAAGAATATGAAACAGGCATGCATATATACCATGTCACATGCTACAATATATCGCAAGAATTTGCTAATAACAATCATGCAATATCACAAGATAATGCATATACATATATTTACATCACAACAACAGTATAACGGGTAGAAAACTTGCCTGAGCGACTGGGGTTACGAATGGCTCGGGACGAGTCTGGTAACCTATAAACAACAAGTAAGTTGGAATTAAACCAAAGTCACTTGTAAATCTATACTTTAACTAACTTAGACTCTAACGCTTATTCTGCGCTTACTGATTCGCTTAAGTCACTCGGGTACCCTCGGCTCCACCATTTTTAATAATTTAACCTTTACGAGTTTTAAAGCGATTCCTTCGCGAATGTCTTACCAACTGCCTAACACACTTACCATAAATGTTTCATACATTAATTAACCCTTTTTGGTCTTTAACCTATGTTTCAAAGTAAGGCGAGGGAAAAAGTTTCGTTCGCGAAACGCCGTTACTTGAAACGGTCGTTTCTCCTAAACCGTGCATCGGAATCGAACGAACTACATATCAAAACGAAGCTCGTAACATGAGCTACCTAAACATGGCAGTGGTCACAATCTAGCAGGGGGTCCTCGGGTCATAATGTTATGCACAAAACAGTCTAAAGAAAATCGGACGTTACGACGGCTATGTTTACGCGATTACCAATATTTATACCACTCCAATTCTTTACCAATTCACTACAAACCACCCAACCATCATCAATACCTCAAACACAACTTATATCAAGGCAAAGTCAGTCCATAATCTCAAGGTTTTCCAACTTATTCAACCACAAACATGATCTACTAACCATAACTTAAGATTCATTAACCATTAACCAAGATTCATATCCAAAATCACCACAAATCCAACCAAACCATCTATCATACATGGATCTTGCTATTCATACATGGATATTTCTATATATACATTAATCCATCCATAAACTCATCAAAACTCAAAGTTCAAACTATAAGTTAAAGGTGAAAGTTGTTTATACCTCCTTGAAGCTTCCTAACACAACCCAAGAGCTTTGAATGCCTAAAAGAACCTTGATCCTTGCTTGTATAACCTTAATCTTTCATAAAAATTCAAGAAAACTAAAGTTATTTCTTGAAGGTTACTATTCACCATCTTCTTCCTTGATTTATAGAAAAAGATTGGCTTGGAATTAGAAGCTTAAACTTATAGGAAGTATGTAACTATCCATGGGGAAGCTTAGATAATTACCTTGCTAAATAGTAAGTGGTGGAGCTTGGATCTTCAAATTTTAAGAAATGGGCCGAGGGCTAGCTTGGGAAGAAGATATTTTTGTGTTTTGTTTGATGAAAATGAAATGATTTGCTTGGTTGGTTGATTTTTGTGTTGTTTTTGGTTAATGACTTAATTAACCTTGATTTTGTGTGGTTATAATTCAACCACACTTCCTTCCCTTCTATGTCATGCTTGTGTCACCTTGCACATGTCATTATGCTCCCACTTGTCCACACCTTGTGGTTTGATGATGTCACAATCCCTGGCTTCTTGTACAAGCTTGTCTCTTGGTCACTTATTTGTTTTACGGTTCGCTTATCTTTCGTTCTCGTTTATCGTTTGAGGGATCATACCCGGGATCTTATTACTTAGGTTCCCTTAACCTTTCTCAATATATTATATTCCTTTTATGATCCTCTCCTATAATCCTTTAATTTCAATCCTTTTTATCCTGTTACCTTATACTCAATTCTCTCCGTATCTTGTGGATTTCCGGGAAAAATCAAAGTGTTCGGAATTGGATTCTGACGATCTTTACATACACTTATATACCACATAGAGTACTAATAATATCCCATAAGATCAATAACAGAACCCCTACATAGCGTGGCATGAAAAGTTTTCTCGTTCAGCAAAAACACTATTCATAAGGGTTTCAAAATTTCTCAAAAATTGGGGTTATTACAGCTGATCCACTTATGCTAGTTCAGGAATCTCTGTCCAGAGTGAATGAAATTAGAAATGAGTTTCTAATTTGCATAGAACTACGCATAGTAAATGGTAAGAAAGTGATTAAATTAGATAGGCTTGACACGAGATCCATGCCTTGTATTTAATCGGGACATTGTAGGGTAGAAGGAGTTTATTGTACGGTAACTATTCACTGAATAGGTTCTTGGTATTCTAAGCAGTGAATTCATATTATCCGGATAGTCGCGATATGCTGAGAAGTATCCCTCACGATGTAGAATAAATGTGATTAATTAATTAATCATATTTAATAAATTAGAGAATTTATATAAATAATGATAAAATAGTTTTATTATTATTTATTTCTACTACCGGCTTAATATTGAACCTACAGGGTCACACCATAAAAAGAGAATGATTTAATGGTGGAGGAATTAATTAATAATGGCTAATAATTATTTATTTGTGAAATAAATAATTAATTGGCAAATTTAATAATTGATTAAATGAGATTTAATTGATTATAAATTAATTAAGAAAAGTTCTTAATATTATTAATTAAAGGATTTAATTTTTGGAAATTAAATCAAGAGAGAGAATTATTTCTAAAGTGTTTAGAAAAAGGATTAATAATTAAAAGGTGTTTTAATTATTAATGAGAATAATAAATGGGATAATAATATTAATATTTATGGGAAAATTTCAGCTGAAAATTTTGCCTATAAATACACTATTATAGACCCTATTTTATTGGAACCCCAAAATCCAAAAAGTTTGGAAAACCCAATTCTCTCCACCTCCTTCCTCCTCAACATCGTTTTCTTGGTGGATACCGGTGGAGTGCTTCATACTTGAGGAGTAACTGCTAAGGATCACTGATCGTTGTCTCCGAATTATTTTAAAGGTTAAATTCGATCCCTCGAATTTTTATTCATGATCTGTATGCTTTTATTTGGATTTAGTATGTGTAAAAGTGTTTTGCCATGCCTCCGCTGCGATTAAAATCCAACAATGGTATCAGAGCTTAGGTTGTATGCATATAGATCTGTGGTAAAAATTTCAGAATTTTATGTGCTTGTATGAATTAATTATAATTTTTATAAGTTATATCATGGATTAATTTTGTTTGATGAGAAATCATTTCTCAGAATAATTTGGAATGTTGATCTGGGTTCTACAAGTGTTGTAGATCGTCTGGGTATTTTTTTCATAATTTTATGATGTATAGATTTTTTATTATGATTTTTTGAAGTTGTTTCAATTAAATTTCGTAATTAAATGAGTATATATATATAAATTGTAAGTATGTATATATATATTTGTTTGATGCTGGAAATCATAAGTTCTGCTGCTGTACATCTGCTGTGCTGTGTTGAATGATGTACTGATGTGATGGGGAGGCACGACCTCCAAGAAAAGAGAAAGCAACGGGGGCTGCTGCAAGAAAAGAAAAAAAAATAGGGGTGTCACGCATTCGGGGAATGCGTTACACACCTGTGGCGCATTCACGGAATGCGTTACACCTTTTAATTGGTTAAAAGGGTTGTAACGCATCACCGGAATGCGTTACAGGGCTTGTAACGCGTTCCTGTAATGCGTTACAACCCGACTGTCCATATTAAAATTGATTTTCTGGGAGTTTCGTAACTCTGTTTTAGGCGTGCAATATGCCGTTGGATTTGTTTTTCCAAGACGGATCTAATGGAGTGATAAATTTTAGTTTATATAAAAGTTTTGAACTGTTTATATTTCCATGAAGTGTTTTAAAGCTGTTTTTGACTATTTTAATTGCTTTTAAATACTTCATGTGATACATAGAGATGTATAATGCTTAGACCAATATGCTAGATGATGTAATATGCCTACCTTGATGTTTATTCATGTTGATATATGTGATATATGCTTAGTTCATCATGCGATGATAGATTTAGGTGAACTTGAATGAACATAAGGCGTTTGTTAGACAACCTAGTATAGTGAAATTGTTTCATAACCTTAATAACAATATTATGAATACAATCATGAGATTTTTGTGTTTGTGAAACACGTAATTGAATATGAATTTTTGATATGAGAGAAAGGATTATTCTGTCCACAACAGATTTCTATCTGTAAGAAAGGGTTATTAAGTGACGCCTCTTGACAATGCTCCACCCGATCTGGGAATCATCTGATTATTGATTATTGATTTGAAATATTTAATTTAAAAGGAAGAATCTCTTTATAATATGTTTATGATTGTAACGTAATATAATCCCTCTAAAATTAAATAATATCAAGTAGTAATTGGCCAATGATACAACGGGCTTGTGTTGGTCATAGCCTTCCAACATGATAGAAAAGTAGTTCTTATTTTTGAATTATTGTCGGTTCGTGCTACGGCCGAGGGCTTTGATTTCGAAATAAGAAATAATTGTCTATTACATAGAGATGTGTACATTGAATAAGAATCTAAAGGTCGGTATGTGCTACAGCCGTGGGCCTTTGGGGACTGATTCAACTGTACGAAATGTTGGGTTAGACTTGACTTAGAATATTGAGTTTGCCGTGCCACAGCCGTGACTCAATTATTCAAGAGGCTAAAGTTTGATTAGGGAATAACATTAGATGTAATTGACAAGAGTTGTCTGCCTAATGAACATTGCATGGCGGTTCGTGCTACAGCCGGGGTTGTGTAATGGAATGTAGGATCCCTATTCCCACTAGCATTATGAATGCTTAATTTTTCATGTAGGGGGTTGAATAAATTAGGTAAACTAGTGGGAGCCACTTATGAATAAAGACCCGATTCATATAGTGTTTTGAAATGAAATCGATTATTTGGTAAGTGTTGTTATGTGTTTATCATTTACAGATTTACTTTGTATGTTATGTCTTCTGCACTATCACTCAGGAGCATACTGGATGCTCACAAATTGACTGGTCCTAATTATGCTGACTGGCTTCGAAACTTGAGAATTGTTCTCAGGATTGAGAAGCTGGAATACGTGATTGACTCACCTAAGCCTACTGAACCTGCTAGTGATGCACATAATGATGAACATGTTGTGTATCGTAAGTGGATAGATGATGAAAATGTTGCTCAATGCATCATGCTAGCTTCCATGAACATTGAGCTAAAGAAGCAACATGAGCATATGGATGCTCACACTATCCTAATGCATCTACAAGAGTTGTATGATGTGGCGGGGAGGACAGCTCGATATGAGTTATCGAAGGAGCTGTTCGGTTGTAGGATGTCTGATGGATCATCTGTGAATGACCATGTACTTAAGATGATCAATTTGAATGAACGTCTTGGACAACTTGGTTTTGCCATGGATGGGGAGCTGAGCCAAGACTTGGTCTTGCAATCGCTTCCGAGTTCATTCTCGCAGTTTGTTGTGAACTTTCACATGAATAAGTTGGATGTCAGCCTGCCTGAACTCCATAATATGTTGAAGACTGCGGAATCGAATTTTTCCCCTAAGAAGAGTTCTGTTCTTCTAATTGGTGAAGGTTCCAATCCTAAGAAAAGGAAGAGGAACTCTTCCAAGAAGAAGAAAGTAGGTGAGAAAATGCCGGTTCCACCAAAAGCTGAAGACCCCAAAATCAAAGTTGTTTGCTTTCACTGTAACAAGGTGGGGCACTAGAAGAGTAACTGCAAGGTTTACCTTGCAGAATTGAAGAAGAAGAAGGGTAGTGAGATTGGCGCTTCTGATTCAGGTATGTTCATGATAGAAGTGAATATGTCATTAAGCCAAATTTCTACTTGGGTATTAGATACCGCCTATGGTTCTGACATCTGCAATTTGTTGCAGGGACCAAGGAGAAGTAGGACTCTTGAGGAAGAGGAGGTGATTCTACTGATGGGAAATGGAGCAAGAGTTGCTGTTGAAGATGTAGAATCATTTCATTTACATATGCCTACGGGCAAGACTATTGTTTTTTAAATAATTGTTATTTTGTTCCCTCGATTGTGAGGAATATTATTCCCATGTTAGACTTGGCTGGATTTTTCATTTATTATTGAGAATAATGAATGTTCTATTCTTAGAGTTAATATTCTTTAAGGACGTGGTACTTTAAATAATGGTCTGTATATATGTGACATAATTTACTTCAGATTGAACAAACTAATAAAAGGGATGATGAAAATCTCACTTCATAGATGCACTGCAGTCTCCATTTAGTAGACATCGAGAGAGGACTGTAAATTTGCTAGGAATGGTACACACAGATGTATGTGGACCAATGTCTAAGCAAGCCATGGTTGGATTTTCATACTTCATTACTTTCATAGATGATAGATCTGGATTCGGATATGTGTTTGATGAAACACAAGTCTGAGGCCTTTGAAAGGTTCAAAGAATATAAGTATGAAGTGGGGAAACAAACCAAACATAGTATTATAATTCTTCGATTAGATCGAGGTGGTGAATACTTGAATGAGGAGTTTCTAGATTATCTCAAAGTAAATGGTATAGTCTCCCAGTGGACGCCTCCAGATTGGTATCTGAAAGGAGAAATCGAAATTTGTTAGACATAGTTCGGTCCATGATGAGCTATGCAAATCTTCCAGTATTTCTATGGGGTTATGCATTGGAAACCTCAGCATATTTACTGAATAAGGTGCCTTCCAAATCTGTTCCTCAAACTCCGTATGAGATATGGAAAGAAAGGAAACCGAGTCTTAAACACGTTAAGATTTGGGGATGTCGAGCTTATGTCAAGAAAGTTGACCCAGATAAACTGGAATATCGATCCGTAAAATGTAGTTTTGTGGGATATCCTAAAGAGACTTTAGGGTATTACTTTTACACCGATCATCGGGTGTTTGTCTCCAGATTGCTACCTTCTTGGAAAAGGAGTTTATCCTTGAAGGAAACAGTGGGAGAAAACTTGAACTTGATGAAGTTCAAGAAGCACAAACTACTACGGTTCAAGTGGAAACACCTGTTCTGACTGAACAACCTTTTGTGGAACAGCCTATTCATAGATCAGGAAGAGTGTATCGCCAACCTGAGAGGTAATATGGCCTTGTCATTGAGAATGACAATGAGTTGTCGATCATTGATGATGACGACCCTGTGACCTATAATGAGGCTAAGAGTAGTGTTGACTCAGAGAAATGGCATAGTGCCATGAAATCCAGAATGGAATCTATGTATACGGTATACAAAAGATAGATTATAGCAGATGGCCAGGTGGAGACCTATAAGGCCAGGCTTGTGGAAAAAGGATTCAAACAAAGGCAATGGATTGACTTTGAAGAAACCTTTTACCTGTAGCCCTGTTAAAATTAGTTCGGATTTTTCTTGCGATTGCTGCTTACTACGACTATGAGATCTGGCAATTAGCCAGATGGTTTTCTTTCCGAGAGAAATGAAAACCTAGCGTGTAAGCTGCTGTGAACCATATATGGTTTAAAGCAGGCCTCTCGAAAGATGGAACATTCGTTTTGATGAGACAATCAAAGAGTTTGATTTTATCAAAAACGTAGATGAACCATGCGTCTACAAAAGGGTTAGTGGGAGCGCGGTAACATTTCTTATATTGTATTGAATTAGAGTTGACACACATAACAACATAGCAGACCCACTCACAAAGCTACTTTATGAAAGTCACTTTGATCATCATAAAGACAAGATGGGTATTAGATACCAGAGTGATTGGCTTTAGTACAAGTGGGAGATTGAAAGGAATATGTCCTAAGTCCAATCATGTATGAGGATTTAGGAATAACTTTTATGTAATCTGTTTTGATTTCATTGATATTAATAAAAGACTTGTTTTGTTTTTATTACGGACTTTATCTATTTAAGTGTTTAAATAAGATATACCATAGTTTAGAGTAAAGCTTTTTATGGATTATGATGAGATCATAATAGTGAGACCTAAAAAGATGATAACTCTAAACTTAAATAGTTCCTGGTCATAGGATTACTAAGTGGTAATTAATAATCCGCAAAGATCGGTACATACTATGTTTGCTTTATTATGAAGGATGTCTGTTCTCATAGACATTTGTGTGGTGACACTATAGCTAGTATGTAGGTGCTTATTATAGAATAAGCTCACTGAACATGACTCGCACAGCTGAACAACTAATGGAGTTCACTCACGTGTCAGCAGTTGTTCACATAGTGATAGTGGTACAAGTATCCTTAGACTTGAGGTCATCATAGTCATCTTGTGTACACTGAACTATGCTTTGGTTTAGTTCTTAGTCTCCAGGGACAATTATTAGGGCTCTACTGGGTATAGGAATTTGTACACGAAGATAGTGTATGATCAATATAGGATCTACCCCTTCCAGTGAAGGAAGCGAATGTTCAAGGCTGATCCACTTATGCTAGTTCAGGAATCTCTGGCCAGAGTGAATGAAATTAGAAAGGAGTTTCTAATTTGCATAGAACTACGCATAGTAAATGGTAAGCAAGTGATTAAATTAGATAGGCTTGACACGAGATCCATGCCTTGTATTTAATCGGGACATTGTAGGGTAGAATGAGTTTATTGTACGGTAACTATTCACTGAATAGGTTCTTGGTATTCTAAGTAGTGAATTCATATTATCCGGATAGTCGCGATATGCTGAGAAGTATCCCTCACGATGTAGAATAAATGTGATTAATTAATTAATCATATTTAATAAATTAGAGAATTTATATAAATAATGATAAAATAGTTTTATTATTATTTATTTCTACTACCGGCTTAATATTGAACCTACAGGGTCACACCATAAAAAGAGAATGATTTAATGGTGGAGGAATTAATTAATAATGGCTAATAATTATTTATTTGTGAAATAAATAATTATTTGGCAAATTTAATAATTGATTAAATGAGATTTAATTGATTATAAATTAATTAAGAAAAGTTCTTAATATTATTAATTAAAGGATTTAATTTTTGGAAATTAAATCAAGAGAGAGAATTATTTCTAAAGTGTTTAGAAAAAGGATTAATAATTAAAAGGTGTTTTAATTATTAATGAGAATAATAAATGGGATAATAATAATAATATTTATGGGAAAATTTCAGCTGAAAATTTTGCCTATAAATACACTATTATAGACCCTATTTTATTGGAACCCCAAAACCCAAAAAGTTTGGAAAACCCAATTCTCTCCACCTCCTTCCTCCTCCTTAACATCGTTTTCTTGGTGGATACCGGTGGAGTGCTTCACACTTGAGGAGCAACTGCTAAGGATCTCTGATCGTTGTCTCCGAATTATTTTAAAGGTTAGATTCGATCCCTCGAATTTTTATTCATGATCTGTATGCTTTTATTTGGATTTAGTATGTGTAAAAGTGTTTTGCCATGCCTCCATTGCGATTAAAATCCAACAATTATTGGTGATGTTTCTTCTAGAGTTCAAACAAGGAGAGCAACTCAAGAAGAATGTCTATACAATAGCTTTCTTTCCAAGGAAGAGCCAAAGAAGGTAGAAGAAGCTTTGTTGGATCCTGATTGGATTTTAGCTATGCATGAGGAGCTAAACCAATTTGAAAGGAATAATGTATGGAAGCTGGTGCCCAAGCCTAAAGGAAAGAATCCAATAGACACCAAATGGGTATTCAGAAACAAGATGGATGAAAATGGCATAGTAGTCAGGAACAAAGCTATATTGGTTGCTAAGGGCTATTGTCAACAAGAGGGAATAGATTTTGATGAAACTTTTGCTCCTGTTGCAAGACTTGAAGCCATCAGAATTTTCTTAGCCTATGTACCCATGCCAATTTCAAGGTCTATCAAATGGATGTCAAAAGTGCCTTTCTGAATAGAGATTTGGAGGAGGAAGTCTATGTCAGTCAACCTCCTGGTTTTGAAGATCCAAATTTTCCAGAACATGTCTATTATCTTTTGAAAGCACTTTATGGACTAAAGCAAGCACATAGAGCCTGGTATGACACTTTATCAAAGTTCCTTTTGGAAAATCACTTCACAAGAGGTACTGTAGATAAAACTTTATTTTTCAGAAATGTTAATGGTTCTAGTATACTTGTTTAAAAATTATGTAGATGATATTATATTTGGCTCTACAGATGAGAATCTTTGCAAAAAGTTTGCCAAATTGATGCAAAGTAAGTATGAAATTAGTATGATGGGAGAACTGACTTACTTTCTTGGTTTACAAGTTAGGCAAGTTAGTGATGGAATATTCATTACTCAAACTAAATACATTTTTGTTCTAAAGAAGTTTGATCTAATTGATTGCACATCTGCAAAAACTCCCATGGCCACTACAACTAAGCTTGAATTAAACACTACTGAAAAGTCTATGGATATTTCAAGTTATAGGGGCATGGTTGGCTCACTTTTGTACTTAACAGCTAGCAGGCCAGATATAATGTTTGCTACATGTTTATGTGCTAGATTTCAGGCTGATCCTAGAGAATCTCACTTAATAGCTATTAAGAGAATTTTCAGATATCTCAAGGGAACACCAAAAGTTGGCATTTGGTACCCTAGAGATTCTAGTTTTGATCTAACTAAGTGTTCAGATACAGATTATGCAGGTTGTAGAATTAATAGAAAAAGTACAACAGGAACCTGTCAATTTCTAGGAAACAAGCTTGTGTCCTGGTTCAGTAAAAAGCAAAATTCAGTTTCTACTTCCACAGCTGAAGCTGAATATATTGCTGCTGGTAGTTGCTGTGCACAGATATTATGGATGAAAAATCAATTTCTAGACTATGGTTTGCAAGTTGAGAGGATTCCTATTTTCTGTGATAACACAAGTGCAATTGCCATCACTGAAAATCCAGTACAACACTAAAGGACAAAGCACATAGATATCAAGTACCATTTCATATGGGAACATGTAATGAATGGTACTGTGGAGCTACATTTAGTTCCAAGTGAGAAGCAGCTTGTAGATATCTTTACCAAGCCACTGGATGAATCCACCTTTTCAAGGTTGGTAAGTGAGTTAGGTATGCTTAATTATTCTTAAATCTATATGAGTTAATTTGCAAGTTGAAATGCAGCCAAAAATTTAATTAATTTCTCAGTCAAGGATGAAATTTTGGCCAAGTCAAAATTTACATCTCGACGGATGATCTTTATCCATCGAGTTTGATCATCCGTCGGTATACTATTTGCTAATAAAATCAATTATTTTTCTGGAATATTTTTATGACTCGACGGATAACCGTTTATCCTCATCCATCGAATTGTCTTAATCTTAGACGTTAATTCCCTGTACAATATCCATCGAGTATACTTACAGTTTGTAAGCATAACACGACGGATAATGGGTGGAATTTTTACAGTTTATTTTTAAACGGCTATTTTAGGCAATTTCTATTGGTTACTTTATTTTACTTTATTATTTTTAACAGTTATTTTTTAGATAGTATAAAAGCGTATTTCATTTCAATTGCTTTTCTTTTATCATTCTCAATTCAACTGCTCTAATTTCATACTCTCTCAAAGCACTTACTCTCTTTCTCTTCTATCTCTTATTTTCTAACAATGGCACCTGTTGTAAAGATTATGTCTCAAACTGGGTTCATTTATGAGAAGAATAATTTCACTGCACTAGTGAACAAGGATATTCAGCAATCTGGTGACTATCACAAGATGATGGACTTTGTGAAGAATTGCAAGCTTAATTATGCCATGCTGGAATCACCCATAATCTTCTGTGAAGTTGTTGAAGAGATGTGGACCACTGCTACCTACAACTCAACCGATAAGACAATCACACTCACCATGAAAGGTAAAAAGTTCTGTATTAATAATGATGTTATAAAAGAATGTTTTAAGATTCCTGATAACACTGTGACCTCACCACACACTGACACTGATATAATAAATATGCTTAATTCCATGAACAATACTCTTTCTACTTCTAAGTTAAGTGACATTAGGAGAATGGGTCTTAGGAAAGAATGAAGTTTTATGTGTGATGTTGTGACAAAGGTCTTTTCAGGTAAAGTCGGTAATTTTGATTCAGTCAATATCTCAATGCTTAACATGCTCTACATGCTAGTTACAGATAAATTCTACAATTTCAGTGACCTTGTCTTGTTTGAGTTAGGCTTTAAATTAGGAGAGTTAAATAAAAGAGGTAAAAATGTGTATTATGCTAGATTCTTTATGATGTTAGCTAACCACCTCTGTGAAGAGATTGTGCTTGAGAACCCTAACAACAAACTAGATTGTTGGGTTCAAGAGAGAAGGCTCATTGCAGATTTGAACAGGGCCAATCATCACAAGGATGTGCCATTGTTCTATTTTCCTGTAATGCAAGCACCTCAGGTAAATGAGGTAAGTTCATCTATCCCTACAACTATTCCAACCTTAACAATTTCTTTGAGTTATAGTGTGGCTATGGAAACTGTGTCAATAACCAAACAGTTGCCTACCCAAGCTACCAAAACTGCAAAAATTTTCAAACCCAAATTAAAAAAAGCACCCTCTGGTATCTCCCAAAAAATGCCAGTTGAAAAATCCACTAAAACCAAAGAGGGGAGTGTGAAGGAGGGAAAGATAGGTGAGTGAATGGGTGAACATAAAAGAAACCCCAAGAATAAGGTTGGAGAGTTGAGTGGATCCCAACCTAGCCACACTGCAGTTTCCCAACAAACTACAGTGCTTAAAAAGGATAAAAGCTCATTTCTAGCTGCATCCTCCCAAAAGGATGTAGTTATTGAACAAAGCTCTCAACCAAGAGCACAGGCCAAGAGGGTTAGGGACACAAGCTCACCCCAAACTTATGCCAGAAAGAAGAAATCTAAAACCCTTGGGGGTGCACAGGGTACACACACAGTGCAAACTGGTGCAAAAGACACAGTCACTGCACCTTCACAAATTCAGTTTGATGTGGCTCCAATAAATGTGGAGTCACAGCCAAAATCTCTAGTTATAGAAGCACCTCAAACACCAAACTCACCAACAAATTCTCTGGATGTGGATATGATAAACACATCAATTCCTGATTTCTCTTCTTTAACTCTGTTGGGGAAGCCAAAATCTTGTGCAAGTGAGCATCATCTTTTAGATGATTTGTTGGCTCACTTGCCAATTCTTTCAGGAACTGTTATATCATCTGTGCCCAAAATATCTTCAATCAGCACAGAGTCAACAATAGTTTCTATTCCCAGTTCATTCATTTCTACTCTCTCGACGGATATCGCTCATCCGTCGAGTAGTGATTGTATCCCGACGGATAAGCTTAACAACAGTTATCAGTCGGCTAGAAAAACCACTCACTCGATGGATATCACTCATCCGTCGAGTATCTCTGCACAGCTTCAAACTTCATTTATTTCAAGTGTAGAAGATTTAGTGGTTGTACAGTCACTCTTAGGATTGAGAGAGAAGAGTGTTTTGAGTGAGGGTCTGGGTTGCTCCCAGGAAAAAGGAGAGGAAATGCGTGAAACTATGCAATCCATTTCTTCAGGATTAGAAAAAGAGAGTGAGGGGAGCTCCACCTTAGTAGGTGAAGGTGAGGGTGTGAGGGTGGGGAGCCAGGGTGAGACCCTGATGCAACAAAAGAGAGAAAACGAGAGAAATGCAGGTACTGGAGCTATAAGGATGTATGTCATTTCTAGTGAGTCAATGAATGTCCAGGATGCAGATAGGGAAGGACTATCTCGGCATCCTAAAGCTGTTATAGATTCCACTTCCCTTGATGTTGAGGCATTTACTCACCCTGTTCCAGCTTATCAACTTCTAGCTAAACAGGGCAATGACAATGCAGAAAGGATGCTGAATTTGGTGCATACCACACAGTTTATGATGAGAGCTAAGGATGCCATCACAGCTTTGCCTTCTACAGCTGGTGATGTGGACTATGAGACTGATGGTTCAGCTGATTTCTTTGGTGATGGGAGTGGGGACAGTGAAGATGAGGTAATGGACATAGGGGGAGAAGTAGGCTCAAGTTCAAGATCAGGTATACCATCAAAGGCATTCTCAAAGCACTGTGATGAGCACTACTTCAAGACCACTCTGATCCAACTAATCAATCAGACAAATACTGCTCTTCAAACCACTACTAATGCCAGTATCAAGAAGCTCCTTCGGGCACATCCAGCCTCCCTGCAACTTCAACAAATCCAGGGCTTCCAGCAGGCTAGGGATGTAAACACCATGAAGGGTGATATTGAGGAGATGAAGAAGGCCATTTCAGAGAAGCTAGATTCTAAACTTCTAGAAGCTACAATGTTTGACATCAAGAGACAATTAAGGAAAAAATCTGATCTTGCAACCAAAATAGATGCCTTGGATACAAGAATGTCAGGCATGGAAGCATCTTTAACAGCCATCCATCTTCATCAAGCACAACAGACAGATCTACTTCAAAAATTGGTGGCTGCTCAAACCCCCTCCTCTAATCACCTTGATGATAACAAAAAGGGGGAGAAAGGATCAAGTGAGGGGGATAAGCTTCAAATTCATATCAGTAAAGTAATTATGCCTTCAATTACTATCTCAAAGCCACCAGTTACAAACAGCATAGATCTGATAAATGCAGCAGCAACCAACTTTAGAGCAGCTGAAAAGAAGCAGTTGAGTCCACTCAACTGGGAGAAGATTGATGAGGATATACAAAAGAAGTTTGAACTTGTCAAGGAGCCAGTTAAGTCAGCCATCCATCACTCTCAAGTCAAGCAAATTAGTGTGAATGAGATGAGCATGAACTATCTGGAAAGAGGACAGTCTTCCTGCATCAAATCTCCAAAGGCTGAAACAATTCTGAAACCAAGGGTAAACTACTTAAAATCATCATTGAAGAACCCCTTGGATACTGTGTATGAGACACCTAAGCCTGATGAAAAGAAGCTTCTGTCAAGGTCAATTACTTTCTACAAAGATCCAGCTGACTCAGCTTTGAAAAAGAGAATTGCTAAAATTTTCAGGAATAGGAAAGAAATTTGTGTGGTGGCTGGACATCCTTAATTTGTTCAAGCAAAGAGAGAAGAAAAGGCTAGATTGAAATAGGAAAAGAAGCAAGCTGTTCTAGATGCCAAAAAGGCTAAACAAAAGAAAGAGCAAATTGCTATCTTGGCCAAGTTACATGCTGTAAATTCATCACAATAAACTTCTGCTCAGCCATCTGAAATCACTGAATCACAAGATCCAAAGAAGCAAGTTGAACAACAAAAGAAAGCTCCAAGAATTAAGGAATTGGCTAAAAGAACTAAAAGGAAACTTAACATGGTTGATAAGGAATTGGAGGATCAGTTTCCCAAGGAATCCACTCCAACCACAACTCAAGCATCAAAACCCTCTGTGGTATTTGAAGATATCAAAGTGGTGGATCCCTACAGGAACATCCATGGTGAACCTATAGTGCCTAAGGATGAACCAGTAGAATGGGAGAACATACCAATTCCTGACTTTTATTTGCCAATCCTTAACAAGCCAAAGGGAACAAAGTCAAGAGCAGTCAAGAAAGTGAAGATGTCACCTCTCAAATCGAAATCTCTAGTCGAAGCTCAATTTAAAGTCAGTAAGGGAGATTACATGTACTTGTGTGACATCAAAGAATTTTCTGATCTAAACCTCTATCTAGATGAACTAGATGAAGTGAGAGGAATTGATGCATACAGAAACCTACCTGAAAGGTTAGTGTTCAAGTACAAAGGAGGAAAGGAGATTCAGTGGCCACTTCACAGGATCCTTCAAGAAAGCCAAGCTGTACTGATTAAAGTTTATTCATCCTTCAAGAAGAACTTTGGGTTCAATATTACTGCAAGAAGATTGGTATTGATGAAGATTGAAGAACTAAGGAGTGTTAGAGCTAAAGATGCACTCCCAAAGACTCTAATTATCCCCTACACAGGGAGAAGAGTGCATCTAAGGCCCTACTGGCTGATGGAGTTCATGGATGATAAATGAGTGAGAAGATTTTTCAGATTAGAAGACCAATTGAGCATCTCTAGCAATGAGACTCTCTTGGAAATGCAAGAAAACCTAGATCTCTTAGAATCTAATGAACTGGAATTCCACAGGCAGCTCCAAAATCAGATTGAAGAAAATAACAGAAAGCTTAGAAAGAGATCCAGACCTTCAAGGAAGTAAATAAATCTGCTCAGGCTAGAGGAGTATCTTGAAAATGACTGTGAGCAAAACTTTGTACATCTTGTTAATTGAAGCACTTTTCAGTAATATCTACTTTCTTTTAAAGTTGTATTTTTAAGATGTTTTGTTATCATCAAGTGTCTCTTAATTTATGGCTACAATTCCAGTAGACATAAATTGGGGGAGATTGTTGTGTATATGTTATATACTTGATGATTTCATGAACAAAACATCTTGGTAGATTTTACTTAGTGAGATAATGTAGCACTCGACGGATAAGGTTTATAGTCCCGACGGATGACTCAATATAGTCCCGACGGATGATGACTTATTATCCATCGAGTGAGTAGCTTATGTAACAATAAGTCTGTAGCACATTTCTGCGTACACATTGTTTAGAATCTGTAGTAGTACTTAAGTCATGATGACTTTAATTAGATATGCAGAATAGGTTGATTAATTGTACATAGATGATGTCTTGTAATTCTGCATAAGTGAAATGAAGTCTAGTGTCTGATTGCTACCCGACGGATGAACAAACAATGAATTCGACGGATGATCAACAACCCGACGGATGATCAATAACTCGACGGATGATCATGAACCCGACGGATAAAGAATTCAAATATCTGTTGACGGTGACAACACTGTCACATGCATCGAGTGGATGCAAATGGAATGTGGTAGCCTATTCAACTGGGTTTTCGAGAACAAAGAAGTATTGCCATTTCCATGCTATTGTGAAGATATTCAAAGATGCTGGAATAGAGTAATGAAGTAGCATTGTAATAGACTAGATAGTTCTGTTTTATTATCCTGTCTCATTATTTTGTAATCTTGGTGATATATAAACCAAGGAGTAGCAACTAAGGAACTATCTAATCTGAGAAACAGGCAGAGAAATATTTATAAGCAGAATCCTCGGAATTTCTCTGTATTCTTAGTTGTTCAATTGTTGTAAGCAGCTGTAAGCATTTTGCACACAGGGTTCTCTCGATATATAATATATATATCTCTGGTGGAATCATTCAAATCCACCTGAAAGTTTTTAAAGACTCTTGTTTTTAATTACTTGTGTTTTGATTCATTTAAGTAACTATTCCGCATTGTGCTAATCAATTCACACTTATATATATATATATATTCGAGTTAGAATATTTTTATTTCAATAAAAAGTTTCAAGAATTCCATTCAACCCCCCTTCTGTAATTCTTGTCATATTGTTAAGGGACTATTATGTACCATACCCAACCAAGAAGTCGGGGGGCAGGAAGATACCATACCTCAAGACAAGGAAGTTAATAAGGAGGACAAAGAAAAGGATGATAAGGACAAGGAATATTGGGTCCTCTATTTTGATGGAGCATCAAAAACAAATTCAAGTGGAGCAGGTTTGGTTTTACAAAGCCCTGATGGGTTCTTGATTGAGTATGCCATGAAGTTAGACTTCCCGACCACAAACAATGAGGCAGAGTATGAAGCTCTGATAGCTTGTCTTGGCTTAGCAGGAACACTTAGAGTCAAGAACTTAAAAGTTTGTGGAGACTCGAAGCTGGTCATATCCCAGGTAAAGGGAGAGTTTGAGGCAAAGGATGATACGATGGCTAAGTATGTCAGCCTAGTAAGGGCTGTGATGACCCAATTCGATGAATGCCATATTGAGCACATTCCAAGGGAGGAAAATGCTAAGGCAGATGCATTATCAAAGTTTGCTTCATCTGAGATAGAGTAAAACTCAGGAAGTGTATACTTCCGTGTTCTAAAGACACAGAGCATTGATGTTAAGCTTGTAGCTCCTATAGGTCTGGGGACGTCATGGATAGATCCCATTAAGACTCATATTCAAACTGGATGGTTGCCAAACGATGCTACTGAAGCACGAAAGTTGGTTGTTCGAGCACTAAGATACTCTTTGATAGATGGGATTTTGTACAAAAGATCTTTTGTGGTTCCCTACTTAATGTGTCTCAGGCCCGATGAGGCACGCTTGGCTCTCGAAGAAGTACATGAAGGCATATGTGGGCAACACTTGGGGGCAGAGCGCTCGCTCATAAGATAACTCGTTTAGGCTTCTATTTTCCAGAAATGATGGCTGATGCCAAAGAGTATGTGAAGAAGTGTGACTGCTGTCAGAAGCATGCACCTGTCTTTAGACAACCCCCCGAGATGCTAACCTCCATCAACTCACCCATCCCCTTTGCTATGTGGGGAATGGATATACTTGGGCCTTTCCCCATGGCCACGGCACAAAGGAAGTTTTTGATTGTAGCCATTGACTATTTTACTAAGTGGATTGAAGCCAAGCCTTTGGCCAAGATCACGACTAAGCAGGTTGCACAATTCCTGTGGGAAAATATCATGTGGCGGTATGGAATTCCCCGCATCCTAGTCACTGACAATGGAACATAGTTCAACAATGAGGAATTTAAGAGGTATTGTGAGGAGAGTGAAATTGAATTACGATTCACCTATGTGGCTCACCCACAAGCCAATGGGCAAGCGGAAGTGGAAAATCGAATAATCTTGGATGGACTAAAGAAGAGGATCGAGAAATCGAGAAATAACTGGGTGGATGAAATACTCCCAATACTATGGGCTTATAGAACTACTTGTAAAGTCACTACCGGAGCCACTCCCTTCATGTTGGCATATGGAGCTGAAGCGGTTGTTCCTGTAGAGATATCACATTCGTCTCCCAGGATTCAAGCCTTTAACGCTGAAGAAAATGAGGAAGGGCAAAGATTAGCCCTGGATCTAATTGATGAAGTACGAGATGAAGCACATGCGAAGATAGTGGAATATCAGAAAAAGGCTTCATTCTACTACAATCTAAGTGTTAAGGAAAGGTTCTTTAAGCAAGGAGACTTAGTCTTGAGGAAGGTGGAAGCCTCTGGCATTGGGCAGAAAGGAAAGCTTGCCCCGAACTGGGAAGGGCCGTACAAGGTTAAGAGTGTTCAAGGAAGGGGAACCTACAAGTTAGAAACTATGGATGGTTTTGAAGTTCCGAGAACTTGGCATGCACAAAACCTGAAGTTTACCATGTGTAAATCAGTTGAGTACGATTCTCACTTGTCAAAATGACAAGTAGGTTGAAAAGCACCTTGAAGCTTTGCTTGCATAGGATTTTATATTCCAGTAGGATTTACATTGTCGAGTCATTATTGTTAAGGGTCGAACCCATGCTATGTAAGGTTTTGGAAAACCAGACTTCATATTAATGAGTTTGAAATTATTTCAACCTTTGGATATTTAAGTTGTGATAATACTTTGTATGATTTTAACAAAGATCATGTTCTGATCATTTAAAGAAGAAGACTTTAAGAATTTTTCTATCATAAGGAGTGCTTGTTGCACAAAGGGCTAAGTAGTTCAGGTCATTTAACGTTAAAAATATAATAAGTGCTGGAAAGTTAAAGGAGAAAGGTATGAAGAAGAAAGCAACATAAATTAACCCCGAAGGGTAATAAGTTCTGGATATAAATAAAGTTCAATAATAAGTTATGAATAAAATTACAAACTAGAAACACTACTCCTCCATGTGGGAGCCTTCATTATCCTGATCCTTTTCAGCACCATCCTTTTCAGCATTCTTCGCGGGAGAAGCAGGAGGAGAAGTAGTGCTAAGATCCAAGATGCGATCATCCGGCTGAGGGGAGTTGAAGAGGGCATCTATGCTGTCCTCCGTCTCAGCCTGCTCAGGACTTATAAAGTCCTTAGGGTTGACTAAGCCCGGATGCCTCTCAGAAACCGCCTTCACGGCCGCATCCCATCCCTGGGTAAACTGTAGGGAATAAAGACCCTCATCATGAATCTCTATGAGATTCTTGAATTTATCAAAATCCATGTAATCATCGATGATGGTTTCTTTATCACTCCTAAGTTTCACCAGCTTGGAATGAGCCTTAGCTAGCTCCTCCTTCTTTGTGTCCAGCTTCTTCTCCAGGACCTTAGCTCTCTCCTCCCATTTCTTCATCTCCTTGTTAAACTCATCGGAGTTACCCTTCCAAGACCTAGCCTGATGGAGGGCCGCCTGGAAGTAGGTGTTACTCTGCACAAAGAAACATGAGTTACCACAAGTTCATTGAAAAACAAGAAAGTTGAAATTTAAAAAGAAAGAGTAGTATGTTACCGCAGCTTGGGCCTGAGAACCCAGAAGCTCGATGGTCTCAATGTCACTCCCCGTGACGATGTCAGTGAAGTCGTGGGGAGTGATGGAATGGTACGACCAATCCTTAGCATGCTTGGTGGATCCAACCACCGTGTCACTTCTCCTAAAGCCCCAATTAGGCCTGAAGGAGTGTGCCTTAAGTGGATGATCCACATCATCCCCCAGCTCCACAACAAGGACGTGAGGCCTAAGGAAGGTGGGAGCATCGGGCTTTCCCCTGGGATCTCTGTTTAGCTTGGCCCTCTTCTGGCAGCCCGATTCCCCCTCCTTAGGCCTGTTGATATTATTAATGGCCTCACAAGCTGAAAGAAAAAGAAGAAAGAATATTAAACTTCAGGAGAAAATAAAGTTGCAATAAAAAGGAAAAAAGAAATAGCAGCACAAATGTAAGTTTACCCTTATCACTGGCCTGAGAGAGACCGACTTTCTTCAACGAGAACTCCTCTAAAAGAGTCAAAGTATCTGTTTTTCCGTCATCTGAAATGAGGGTTTGATAGGCCACCTCCTCCTCATCAGTTAACCTGATGCTACCAGGACTACCTTCTGACACTTTACAAAAGGGCCTACGGAAGAGTGTGGCCCAATCACCCCCGGCCCAGGTCAGCCTAACAAACTCATTCCTCCATTTAGGGTTGTTCTCAACTATAGAGTTACTATCAAAGATATGGGGAATTTTGGTCCTTTGACAGATTAAAACCCAGCCCGGTTGACCCATGGAACTGTTGTAAAATTGGAAAACTTTCCTAAAGACAGCTACAGAAAGGGGAAATTTATTTCTAAGACACTAAACCATAAAACAAATAATATTCCTCCATGCGTTAGGGGGGAGTTGACAAGGATTGATTTTTACGTCAGCAAGCAAACGAGGAATAAACTCATAAAATGGAAACCTAAGACCCGCGGTCAGGGCTCCTCGATAAATAAACAGAGTATCTCCCTCCCAGTTACATGTCCTATCCCCAGGATCGGCTGGGGTAATTCTAAGATGAGGTGGAAGTTTATACATGGTGTTCATGGACTCGATCCTACCATCTAACTCATGAAAAGTGTTACCATGGTTATATAAATCTAATTCAGATAAAGAGGGATATTCATCGCCTCTAGAGTTTATCATATCGATTAAGGAAGTATATGGAGATTGGATTTGAATGGCTGTACCTCTCTTGGAAGTGTTCATCTTCCCCAAATGAGCTAGATCGTGATCCGCCATTGATATTCTTCGGATGAAGGCTTGAAACCAAGAAAAACTTGAAGGTGGTGGAGCTACGGTGGCTGAGGTCGCCGGAAATCGCCTTTCTAAGAGAGGAACCTTGAGAGAAATTTGAGAGAGTTTTTGAGAGAAAAGTTGAGAAATGAGAAGTGAAGTGAGGATTCTCACTTCTCACTTCTCTTATATAAGAGAAAAGCTCGGAATACGAGGCGTTTTAAGGCCCATGCAGCAAGGCCCAACTTGAGGAAAGCCCATTATGGAGAAGTGTCAGGAATATTCTAGAAGCACAGATGGAAACTGAAGGGTCAAAAATCAACCAGAATTTTGAAGAAATGATTCGATAAGAGTCCTGATCGACAAAAGGCAAGAATGCTGATCGAAATTTCATTCTATTAAAAGGGTAAAAAGTCATTTAGTTCGATCAGAGTCCTGATCAACAAAAAGAAGAACCCTGATCGAATTTTCATTCGATTAAAAGGGTAAAAAGCCACTTAGTACGATCAGAGTCCTGATCGACAAAGAGAAGAACCCTGATCAAATTTTCATTCGATTAAAAGGGTAAAAATCCACTTAGTTCGATCAGAATCATGATCGAAATCGATCAGGAATCCTGATCGATTTTGCATAAATCCTGATCGAAGATTCCATCGATTAGAATGGTGTATTGAGAGCTAGTTCGATCAGAATCCTGATCGAAATCGATTTTGCATAAATCCTGATTGAAGATTCCATCGATTAGATTGTTGTTTTCTGAGCTAGTTCGATCAGGATCCTGATCGAAATCGATCAGGAATCCTGATCGAAGATTCAATCGACCAGAATGACAATATCACAGTAAGATCGATCAGGATCCTGGTCGAATTCGACCAGGATTCCTGATCGATTTGGTATGAATCCTGATTGATTTTAAGCCAATAAATTAAGGAAAAATCTCAGAATTAAGGGAAAAATCCAGAAAATTAAGGATAAATCCCAGAATTAAGGGGAAAATCCAGAAAATTAAGGGAAAAATCCCAGAATTAAGGGAAAAATTCAGAAAATTAAAGGAAAACCCCCATAATTCAAGGAAAATTCCTGAAAATTAAGATAATTCCTAAATAATAGGGATAAAAGCAAATCGTTGTTAATGTGTAGGTCGCTCCACACTTTACGCAAAAGCGATCCCTGTAAGGGAACAAATGAACTTAACTTCTGCGAAACCTAGTCACTGTTTCCCAAAAGTTGGGGGGCAAATGATAGGGAATAAATAAATCCTGATTATGTGGTTAAAGTTGCATTAATTACACATAACTTGGGCCACGGAGCCCAATAAGAAGATGTATGACATTCAGACCAAAAAGGTTAACACATTGATAAGGCCTGATGGACCAGATCAGGCCTGATGGAACAAAGAAAGCCCAAAACCCTGAATATTAATTAATTTCGTAATTAATTAATAAGGGAGAAAAACAGCTATTAAGATGAGTCCTGGAGGGGATATAAATCCTTGTAGATTGGCCTCCAAGGAACCTCATGGATAAGGAATCAGCTTCCTACTTCCTAGGACTCCAAAGTCCATTCTAATTCTGAGACTTGACCACCAAGTCCAATTCAAGGACTCCCAACATCTATATAAGGGGCTTCACCCCATAAATAAGAACTACATTTTTCGACTTGATCCTTGGCAATTAACAAGGTACGTAGGCATCTTGTTATGGCAGATTGAGTCACGAAACACGAGAGCAGTCAAATCGAGCCTTGAAGCTCACGTTCCTTAGTAATAAATACAGCAGTCATATACCATAGTTTTTAATCCATAACAATGTGCTTAATTATGATGTTTGGAGTTTCATCTTTAGAGTGCATGAACTCTACCCAAGTGTATCTTGAGAAATCATCCACCATCACAAGTGCATATTTGTTCCTTGAAATTGATAAAACATTTACTGGCCCAAACAAGTCCATGTGAATAAGTTGCAATGGTGCACTTATAGAATTCACAATTTTTGACTTGTGACGTGATATTTTCATTTTTCCTTTCTGACAAGCTTCACAAACTTCAGCCTGAGCAAACTCCAGTTTAGGCATGCCTCTCACTAACTCCTTTTTGACCAAGGTGTTAATTGCTTTGAAATTCAGTTGAGACAACTTCTTATGCCATAGCTTGCTTTGTTCTTCTGATGCCTTGGTGTAGAAGCAACAAATTCCATCCTTATTTGTTGAGTCCAAGTCTGCAACAAACAAGCTTCCTTTCCTTGCTCCATTTAGAGCAACTTCACAAGTTTTCTTGCTGATAAAAGTGCATTCTTTTTTGTTGAATAAGACTTCAAACCCTTTGTCTGCAAATTGGCTAACACTGAGAAGATTCACTTCAAGACCAGCTACCAGTGCTACATCATCAATGACAATATTTTCGGAAACAATCTTGCCATATCCCATTGTGAATCATTTGTTGTTGTCTCCAAAGGTCACCAAAGGGCCAGCTTTCTCCTCAAACTGTGATAGCAGGGCCTTGTCATCTGTCATATGTCCGGAACACCCACTGTCAATGATCTATATGACTTTCTTCACTTTTCCCTACACACAATGAGTTCTAAGTGTGTTTAGCAACCCAATCAGTGTTGGGTACTTTCTTCTTATTAACTGATTTAGCAGAAGTAAAATGAGTTGTTTCAGATAAAATAGACTTTAATGACTGTTGTGCAATTTCCCTATCTGATGTAGACCCAATTTTTGTTTCTTTAAGATCTACTCTCAGTTTGTGGCAACTCTTCATCACTTTCAAGTTGCAAGGGATACAGTCAAACTTGTTACAGAATGAGTTGGGATCATTTACATCTGCTTCATTGTACTTGCATGCTCCTTCAGCTGGCTTGCTAACAACCTTTTTACAAAGGTGAGTTAGATGATTTACAGAGCCACATTTTTCACACTTCTTTCTTGGAGCATCTGCAATATAAGCAAAATTATTGATTTTATTTATCCCAATTTTCCTATTTCTATTTTTCTTCTTCTTTCTTGCATCTTCAGTTTTGGTTTCTTTGACAGGTTTCTTGGAGCTTTATTTATCCATGGGCTTCTCTTCAGCTTTGGAAGATGGAGTTGCTTCTGTATTTTTCTTTTCTTTATCTTATCAGCAATTTCTTGCTTGATAATCAACTCTTCCTCACTGAAATTTACTTCACATGCCTTGAACATAGGTGAGAAATCCTTGTTCAGCATTGTTGGAACATTTTTATTTTCTGTTACTTTTCCTTTGTCACCTATATCTTTCTTTTTGTTGCTCAATGAGTCATAGTCAAGACCAATAACAATGTTCGCACATGGCTTGTTTTTCTCATGATACTGTCCAATTAACTCAGATGCATTCTTGAAGGATTTCAATTTAACTTCATTCTTTTCCAGCTTTTCCCTTAGCATTGCTTCAATTTCACTTGCACACTTAAGCTTGTTCTTCAGATATGCATTTTCTTGTCTTACAGTTTGAAGCTCCACCAGCAACAATTCAGCTTCTTGTTTCTCACTTTCAAGCTTCTCATTTATCTTTGTCAGTCTGCCAACTTCTTCATTAGCAGCAATTATACTTGTATATATGTGAAACATTTATGTGCTCATCTTTTCTATAGTTTCCTTATATTGACTCACATTTAAATCAATGGTAGTGAGAGTTGGTACATGTGATTTTGATGAGGATGATTCTCCTTGCTCCAAGGCCATTAAAGCATAATTTCCAACTTCCTCATCTTCATCATTATCATAATCATCCCAACTTTTTCCCTCTGTAATATAAGCTTTGCATTGTTGTTTCTTTAGAAGAGCTTCATACTTTGCTTCCAGTTCAAGATAAGCTTTGTCTTTCTTTGCTTTCTTGGGTTTCCTGTATTCTGTAGCAAAATGGCCTAGTTCATCACAGTTGTAGCACCTTATCTTACATCTGTCAACAAATCCAGTTTTGTAACCATTCTTGCTATCAGAAGTGTACTTCCCTTTTCTTTTCCAACTGCTGTCTTTGTTGAAAGATTGTCCTTTACCCTTGAAGTATCTTGGCTTCTTTACTCTAATGTTAGAGAATTTTCTAGCTAAATAGGCCATTGACTGATCTAGCTCATCCAGTTCATCAAGAGTGTAGAACTCATCTTCTTCCAATTCCAGAATGACTTGTTCCTGTGAATCATTTGTTCTTTGTTCACTTGGTGAGGCAACTGGAGTTTGAGATCTTGGCTCATCATTAGATGTTTGGCTTTCATTTACAATTAAAGCACTTAAACCATCTATAACATGTCCTTGAACAGATCTCAATGATTTCCTTTGAATTCCATATAGAACTTCCAGTGTTATTCTGCTCAAGTCCTTCCCCTCCCTGATTGATGAGATTTTCTGTTCCAAATATTAAGGGAGAGTAAGAAAGAACTTTAAGTTCACTTCTTCAGCTTCATAGTATTTGTCATGGAGCTACAAGTCATTTATCAGCTTATTGAATCTTTCGAACAAATCATTTATACTTTCTCTTAGCTTGGCCATGAAACCCTCATATTGTGAAATCAGTATCCTTCTTTGGTTAGATCTAATTTCCTCAGTTCCTTCACAGATTATTTCAATCTTTTCCCAGATTTGCTTGGCAGTGTCACAGTTGACAATGTTGTTGTACATCACATTGTCTGGTGACTCTATCAATATCAATTATAAGCCACTATCTAGGGAAACTTTCTCTTTTTCAGGCTCAGTATACTCAGAAGGGTCTTTTGGAGCATAATGAGCTGGAATGACCATATCACCATATGTTGATTCATCAACTCTAACCATAGGAGTGAAGGGCCCATTTTTGAGAATCTGAATATAGAGTGGATTGGCCATCCTGATAAACAACAACATTTTCTTTTTCCAAAGAGTGTAGTTAGCTTTATCAAATGTAGGAATTTTGATGCTACTAATCTTTTGTGTATTCATTCTTCCAAGATGTTGAATCTGTTTACTTTCAGATTTTGCTCTAACACACAGAGGGGGGGGGGGGTTGAACGTGTTTTACTGTTTTTATGCTTTTCTTGATCTTTTTATGGTTGAACAAAGTAAATTAAATCTTGTAGTGAAATGTGTTACTGCAGAAATTAAACATGCAATAATAAAGAACACAGGTCTTTTCAAAACTCACTTAATTTTATATTAAAATTAAGAATGTTTTACTACAAAATTTCTAGGCTCTTTGTTGATAAAGAGTTTAGCTTCTTCTTGAGAGTGTTACAAGATTTTCTATCTAAAATGTTACTACTAACTAAAAGACCAGTGTTAACTTTATAATTTAGTTAACTGCTGGTTTACATAGTGTACAATAAGACATGCTATTAACTTTACTAAACTGTCACTTGTCATTTCCATTTTAGGAAAAGTGTATCTTCCATTTCTGGCTTAGCATATCTTAGCATCCTGTGTTTACTTTGATATTCCTTTGTCAGTTAATCTTCACCATTGATCTTGCATATCCTTCAAGCTACTTTTTGTAGACTTGTCAATCCAGCTGTTTAGATTGTTTGTTGATTGTAGATCTTGAATATTAAACTGGTCTGCAATTTTGTATTTTGAGATTTTACCTCGAGATCTCCATTTTGGTCTATAAAGAACTTGACATCTCGATAAGTATATTGGCTTATCGAGATCTCTAGTACTCCATAGTTAATTTGACTTGTAGAGGTCTTTGAGTTCTCAATAAGAGAATTTGGCTTGTCGAGATCTCTAGTCTTCATATCTTCACTTGACTTATCGATATCTCTGAGTTCTCTAGTGGATAATTGACTTATCGATAACTCAAAGATCTTTAGTCAAATTTGACATATCGATAACTCAGAGTTCTCTAGTGAATTTTGACTTATCGATATCTCTGAGTTCTCTAGTGGAATTTGACTTATCGATAACTTAGAGTTCTCTAATGAATGTTGACTTGTCGATAACTCTGAGTTCTCTAGTGAAGAAATGACTTGTCGATATCTCCAATCTTCATGTCTTCAATTTGACTTGTCGATATCTCTCTGTCAGTTCTCTATAAGCTTTTCTGACTTCTCGACAAGTCACTTGGAGTTCTCCAGTGATTTCTCTATAACACTAAATCTGTGACTTATAGAGATCTTGATTTAGAATAATTTTATCCAAACAGATTTATTCAACTCCAAACTTCTTCATAATTCTTCTGAGGCATGATCTTCTTGATCTTCCTCCAGATAGAATTCTTAGGCTTGATACTATTTAAACAAAAAGACTTCAGTCTGCTCTTTTACATTTTTACAGACTTTAAATGTTACAAGTACAAATGCAAACTAAGATTACAATACAACTTACTTAGGGTTGTCAATTTGACTTAGTCTTGTTAAAATACAGACATGTCTTGCACAACACCGGCCAACTATCCTAGATAACTTGTGTGGAGGCCTGATCAGCTGTCCCTAGATAACATCCAATACATATCTGATTGTGGTTTGTGGTTCCAGTAATGGAAAAAATGGTTTTGTGGTCCCCGTAACGGGACAAATGGTTTGTTGGTTCCTATAATGGAACGAATGATTTAAAAATTGAAATATCATGCTAAAATTTGACTCTGGTATTTACACACAACACACAACCGATGTTATGGTTTTACTAGAGCATGCTAGTTTTGAATATCCAGTTTATACATGTTTTACATGTTTTTGTAACAAGTTATGAATTATGTTCCTATTAAACTGTTTTACTTGTTATTCATATAGTGGTACTGCTGAGCAATTGATTGCTCACCCTTGCATAATGTTTTATATATATATGTATTACAGATTCCTAGGACACTCTTCCGTCGTTGTCAGGGCAGAGTTCCAGTTCCTTTCGTACCAAACTCCTCTAAGGGAGTTGTGCCAGACCAGATGTGGTCTATTGAGTTGCTGTATTAAGTTAGTTGTTAGGATTGTTTAAGATAAGTTGGTTTGTAATAGTTTTGTAACATAAATCATACTTACACCTAGAAAAGATCTTGGTAAAGGGGTCGTGTTCATGTTGTGATAATATTGAATTGGATTATAAAATATTTGTTATTATTGTTGTTGGTGACGTCAAATCCTGACCTAGGGATTGAGGCCGTCACACCCAAAACCAACAAAATTGGCATGATTTCTCCTATTTTTAACACCAAACTGATCCAAATTATAATCCAGACTCGATAATGATTCTAACATCACCACAGACACACCAAAACTCAATATCCGATCAAAATAATCGAACTCTTGTTGATTTTTCTGGCGAATAATGAAATTCGGTCATTCCTTAACCAAAATCAACAAGCCATATATCAAATCAAAGCTCAGGATGTCTATAATCTGCTACAACAATCACAACAATCAGTAACAACACATACTAACTGGAAATTCAAATTAAATATCCGGCAAAACCGAAGTCTCAGTTTAAACAATCCTGAACTAAAACAAACCAACCAAATACACAAATTGATTCTACATATATACTAAAGCTATATATAACATGAAACACAATCAAAGATCAACATAAATCAAAAACGATTTCAAGAACAAGAACTTAAAAATCGATTTTTACCACTACTCAATCTCAGGTGTTGAAACTGGTATCAAATTAACGGGCTCATTGAGAGCTTTGATTTGGTTATCAGAGCTTTACAAATGGATCCCTGAGTCACCTAATATCATCGAATATTTGTTCTTGAATGGATTTCACCCCTAATTTGTTCTCGATTTTTCCTATTTTCTAAATTTTTAATGAAAATAAATGAAATAAAAAAAAATTCTGCAGCTATTTATATATTTTGAAATTTTTGTACCCAAAATCAATTAAAGGTGTTTTTATCCCTAAATTAAAACAATTAGACCCAAAAATAATAATTATGGGGAATAATTTTAAAAGCAATTAAATATAAAATTTATATCAGAATTCCCCAAAAATTGTGAATAATTCAAAAATACAAAATATAAGGTATTTGAAATATATATAATTCTATAAAAATAAAAACGTGAATTTTGTGGGCTTTGACGTCCTGGTGGGGTCTCGGTCCATTGATTTTTGAGAAACTAAAATAATTTCTAAATTAACAGAAAACCCTGAAAACACATAAAATACATTCAAATACAAATAAAATGAGATAAAACGAGTACCTCGATAAGGATGCTAATAAATACGCGTCCAAATTGCGGATCAATTTATATAAATGCAATTTAAACACATAACAACGAATCAAAAAAAATTCCGGTCCTTGCGGGGCCACAGATAGAAACTATAACACGTTATATCATGGCAATGAACATTTTAAACTTATTTAAACACTTAATATTTATTTATTTAACATAAAATATTCACATAATTTTCCCGGATATTACATCCTTCCCCCTTAACAGGATTCTGTCCTCAGAATCAGCCTAGGAAAAATAAGTGAGGATACTTGGCTCGCATTTTGCTTTCCAGCTCCCAGGTTGATTCTTCAACCTTGGGATTCCTCCACAAGACTCGTACTAAAGACACAGACTTATTCCCAAGCACTCTCTCCTGCCGGTCTAAAATTTGCACCGTTCGCTCTATAAAAGACAAGTATGGTTGAATCTCGATTGGCTCATATTCTATTACATGATTCGAATCCGGAAGATAACTCTTTAACATTGACACATGGAACACATTATGGATATGCTGCCTGTATGGTCATAAGGCTAGCTCTTAAGCGACCTTTCCCACACGCCTCAAAATCTCAAAAGGGCCAACATAACGCGGACTCAGCTTTCCTTTCTTCCCAAATCTGGATAAACCTTTCCAAGGTGAAATCTTTAGTAGCACTGCTTCTCCAACTTCAAATTTTACATCCTTTCTGGCAGGATCAGCATAATTGCATTGATGATCTTGAGTTGCTATTAATCTTTTTCGAATGAGTTCTACTTTCTCTTTTGTATGTTGGATCAATTCTGGACCCAAAATCTTTCTTTCACCAACTTCATCCCAATAGATTGAAGATCAGCATCTTCTTCCCTACAAAGTTTCATAAGGCGGCATTCCAATACTAGCATGATAAGTGTTGTTGTAGGATAATTCAACCAATGGTAAATGTTCGTCCCAACTTCCTTCAAAATCTAGAGCACGTACCCTTAGCATGTCTTCGATATTCTGAATTGTCCTTTCACTTTGACCATCAGTCTGTGGATGATACGCGGTACTCATATTCAACTTCGTTCTGAGACAATCTTGAAAACTTCTCCAAAATCTTGAATTAAATCGAGGATCTCTATCTGAAACTAAGGATACTGGAACTCGATGTCGAACCAAAATTTCCTTTAGATATAATTGGACCAATTTATCTAATGAGAATCTCCTATTGATAGGAAGAAAATGTGCTGACTTAGTCAATCTGTCAATTATAACCCAAATAGCATCATGGTTTGCCTTGGTCCTCGGTAATCCAACTACAAAATCCATCACAAGATGTTCCCACTTCCATTCTGGAATGTCCAATGGCTGTAACAGTCCACTGGGCCTTGGATGTTCGGCTTTGACCAGCTGGCAAGTGTAACATTTACTCACCCATTCCGTAATCTCTTTCTTCATACTTGGCCACCAAAAGTTTTCTCTTAAGTCTCTGTACATCTTTGTACTTCCGGGATGAATTGAATATCTGGAGTTATGAGCATCTCGAAGAATTTCATCTTTCAGTTCGGCTACATTGGGTATCCATATCCTGGAAGAAAATCTTAATAATCCTTTATCATCCTTTTGACTCCCTTTCTCTTCTCCTGTCAACCCATCTTGTTCATGGCTCATTACTTCTTACTGACATCTTCTTATCATTTCTAACAATTCTGGTTGAAAAGACATTGCACACAACATATCTGTAGACATACTTGTAATACTGACCTCTATTTCAAGCTTCTCAAATTCCTTGATCAATTCCTCAGATGAAGTGATCATATTTAACCTTTCTTTCCTGCTTAGAGATTTGCCACCACATTTTCTTTTTCCTGGATGATAGTTAATGGTACAGTCATAATCCTTGATCAACTCCAACCATCTTTTCTGTCTCATGTATAATTCCTTCTGAGTAAAAATATACTTTAAAATCTTGTGGTCGGTGTAGATCTCACACTTCTCTCTATAAAGATAATGCCTCCTTATCTTTAATGCAAACAATATAGCTGCCAATTTCAGATCATGGGTTGGATACTTCTCTTCTTGTGGTTTCAGTTGTCTTAAAGCGTAGGCTATCATTTTGTCATGCTGCATCAACACACATCATAATCCTTTATACGATGCGTCACTGTAGATTATAAAGTTTCCTTGATCATCTGGTAAGACTAGCACTGGAGAAGATACAGATATGTTCTTTAATTCCTGGAAAACTTTGTGTACAATTTCTCCTGTCACAGTGTCTCCAGAACTGTTCTCAACTGCTCTGCATGCTCTTCTTCTGTCTTAGAATAGATTAGAATGTCATCTATGAACACATTCACGAATTTATCCAAATACTTCTTGAATACTCGATTCATCAGATCCATGAAAGCTGCTGGTGCATTTTTTAATTCAAATGCCATTACCAAAAACTAGGCCCATATCTGGTCCTGAAAGCGGTCTTCAGACTGTCTTATGGCTTAATCTTCAGTTGATGGTATCCGAATCTTAAATCAATCTTAGAAAGCCATACAACGCCTTTCAGTTGATCAAACAAATCATCAATCCTTGGCAACAGATAATTGTTCTTAATGGTCAACTTATTCAGTTCTCGATAATCAATACACTGCCGCATATTTCCATCTTTCTTCTTGACAAACAACACTGATGCGCCCTATAGGCATACACTGGGTCTTATGACTCCTTTCTCCAAAAGATCTTGCAATTGAGTTCCCAACTCCTTCATCTCCACTGGTGTCATTCGATACGGAACTTTAGATACTTGTTCAATACTGGGTGCTAAATCAATCGCAAACTTAATTTCTCTGTCGGGAGGTAATCCTAGAAGATCATCTTGAAAGACATCTGGAAACTCATTGACAACTGGAATTGCTTCGGGCACGGGAACTTCTTTGCCGGTGTCTATCACATGGGCTAAATATGCTTCACAATTCTGATACAATAACTTCTTCGCTTGAGCTATCATTAAGAACTTCTTTTCCTTCACAATTCTCTCATTTAAACCACCGACTCTTTACTTTATTCTTCTCCTTTTTTCCCTTCTCTCTGCTCTCCGCCATCAAAACCCTAATTTTTCTTCAAAAACTTGAGTGTTCATTACGGTTTTTCCGATTTCGATGATGAATCTACTAATATCTACAAGTGCTCTGATCCCAATCACTGTGATAAAGGTGATTGCTGTGATGGGGAACACAGTTACAGTCAAGAAAATGTTCGATTGAGATGTGGTCGAATTACTTTTGAGGAATAGGTGGCGAAATCAGATGAGACGGTGGATGAAAACCTTCAATCGTCGTTGCATGCAAGTGAGATTGAAGTCCCCTTGGATCAATATGATGCTCCTCTATCCCGTCTTTCTTCAGTTCCAGTCGAAGTGGTCACCGTTGTTACTCCGGATCCATCGAGCGATGACTTGGATGTTGAGGACGATTCAGAAGATGCATGCTCTCGGTCCTAATCGTTTATTCGATTGTTATTGTAAGGAATTGTTTATTCGATTGCTGTTGTTTATGTGATTATTTTATTGATGAATCACTTGTTTCTATGATTTATTCGGTTTAATCGATTGTAATGAATCCCTTGTTTATTTACTTGTTTATGTTGTTATCCGCTTCTTGGTGTTGTGGTTTAGTCTTATTCTTATTAGCTAGTTCTATCATTAACGCTTGTTCTAACAACTCGACTTCATAATGCAATTTATTGACAAACTCTTTAGAAATTAAAGACTTTGTAGCTCCAGAATCAATTAAAACTTTAGCATTTACGAAGTTTCCTGGAAGCGTACCTGCAACCACGTCAGAACTCTGAATAGAATCCTTCATAGTCATATTAAATGTCCTGGCCTTTGGATGATTCTTTGCAGGTGGTCCTTTAATCCTTGCCACACCCTGAGATGATGGTCCTGTAATCCTTGAAACATTTACACCTTTTCTTGCTCTTTACAGTTGTTAGCATAATGCCCTATCTTCCCGCATCGGAAACATGTACCTTCTGGCATCTGATTACGATACTCATATGTGTGATGTCCCTTCATATTACATTTATAGCACAAAGAATTAGCTTTGCAAATACCAAAGTGCTTTTTGCCACAAAACTTGCAATCTGGTATTGGTGAACGATTGGACCTCTGCTGATTTGAATTCTGAAAACGGGTACCTTGTCCCCCATTTCCTGATTGTGGTCTTCTGAATCCCACATTCTTGTTACCTTGAAACTCTGGTCTTTAAATGGCCTTGGCAATTACCTTGTTACTGTACCCCTCCTGAGGTTTCTATTTTCCTTTTATTTCCATCATTTTCTCTTTGAGACATGTCACTTCTACTTTCGATCACCATTGCTTTTTGAACCACTGCCACATACGAAGTCAATTCAAATATGGCCACTCTATTCTGAATCCAAAATTTTAATCCATGTTCAAACTTTCTTGCTTTCTTTTCATTTGTATCAACCCGATCTAGCATAAACCTCGCCAATTCAGTAAACTTGGCCTAATATTCCGCTATGGTAAGATCACCCTGTGTCAGATTCAAAAACTTGATCTCCATTTGGTTCTTCATATACCTTGGGAAATACTTCTCCAGAAACAGCTCTGTAAACATTTCCCAAGTTACAAGCTCACCTCCTTCCAACGCTCGCATGGATTCCCACCAATAGTTTGCCTCACCCTTCAGAAAGAAACTCGCAAACTTGGTCTTTTGTTCGACTCCCGCTCCAACTAAGTCAAAATCTTTCTCAATCTCTTTAAGACATGCATTGGCTTCCACTGGATCAGCACTTCCCTTAAACTCAGGTGGTTTCACAACTTGAAATTATTAAAAGTCACTGTAGGTGGAGCTACTGGTTGTTGCTGCTGTTGTTGCTATTGTTGTTGTTGTTGTTGTTGTTGTTGTTGTTGCTGTTGTTGTTGTTGTTGTTGTTGTTGTTGTTGTTGTTGTTGTTGTTGTTGTTGTTGTTATTGTTGTTGTTGTTGTTGTTGTTGTTGTTGTTGTTGTTGTTGTTGCTGCTGCTACTGTTGTTGTTGCTGCTGCGTGAGATGCAACACTTGCTGCTGCATCAGTCCCAACATCTGGACAATCGCTGGATCTGTACGACTCTCGGTACGATCCTCTCCTAAATTATTCCTTCTCTTTGGTGCCATTATTATGGTAAGAAAATAAGCAACTTATATAATAATCTGTCAAGCATGGTGTTAAATATGTAGCAACCTTTTAGCATATCAAAATTCTCACACGTTAGCTATTTTCCAAAATATCATAAACTTGCTACCATATTAATACATGCGACATGATTATCACATAATCCTACTTATTATCTCAAGAATAATAACACAAAAAAAAAATTAACAAAAAACTATCCAAACCTTCCAACTCTTGCTCAAAAACTCAAATAAACCAACAACTGATGGATAAGGTGGCAACACAACCTTCCAACCCCTTTCATCACTTCTTACTATCCTCGGAAACAAAAAAAATAACAAAACAATGGCACAAAAGCCTAATGCTAGATGCAAAACAGGGAACCTGAACAACTTAGTTATAGACCAGCCCAATACTCTAAACTCAACTCTATAAGAGTCAAACTACACGCGCCTATCTTATGTGATCTTCCTATGACTTACTTATGACAACCTTAAGCCTGTTTCAGTGACCATAACATGTACCTCTGATACCAACCTATGACAGCCTCCAAATCCTGGGTCTAGATTTGGGAGTCACTGACCAATAAACCATAACATAATAGACACATCGGAATAAAATAATAAATATGACCACTTGCATGCAACTGGATCGATCACAGGTTATAGTATGAAACATGCACTAATACAAACCAAATGTTATTACAACCCGTAAGTCTATTTAGTTTCACAAACTATTCAGATTTTATAACAAACCTCTAGACTAGTTAAACGTCCCAAAACAGTCTACTTGGAAAACACACAAAACTATTTACAAGCACACCTCTCCTGGTGAAACGTGGACCCCAAGCCTGATCTGGCTTAGCTGAACGATTAGAATATTAAACAAGTATGAGCGAAGAAATGTTCAGCAAGCAGAATATAGCTTATAATTGAACAACAACAATATCTGAGTAAAACTAGAAGGTAATATAAGCTTTAATATTTAAGTGACATTTTTACCAAAACACAATTATGCACTATGATGTTCCTGATGATCAGTCATGAAACAGCACCGGTATCCCGCAGCCATACCGTAAATATAGATATCGGTATCCCGTAGCCATACCGTACCTATAGGATATCCATAAAAAGGCATATACTCACCTTTAAAGATATTAAAATTTTGTATAATAGCTCACGCTGGACCGATGCCTCGGCCTCTTACGCTAACCAATAACTAAATCACAAAACAATTTTTGATTAAAAGAGTCGTATCAATGACATCCTTATCCATTCAACTCCCCATTTCACATAGTCCGGAGTAATCGGAACAACTGATGGCGAAATAACTATAATAAATAGTTATTCGCTAATCTCATCGCAAAGTTTCACTGTATAGAGTATATCTCGATAACATAGTTATTCACTACCCATCGAATCGAATGAATTATTCTAGCAGAATATTTGCTAAAATAAAAGGATTCTAAAAATCAAATGACTGTTAGTATCTAATGTACTACCAAAATATTTATAAATAGTTCTAATATTTTGAATACGTAAAATAATAAACTATTCTGAATTTAGAATAGGGGAGAAAACTTGCCTAGTATGCTCGATAACTTCTCACTATAACCTTAGCTTATAACTGCTGGCTATCAACTCCATCTAAAACTTGACTACGCTCCTTGCTACTTGATTCTATAAATAAAAAGACTATCTTAATTGACAGAACCAAACTCAATCGACGTAACTATATGTCTTGACGTCTACGCCATCGTTTATAAATAATCATGGCATTTTAAAACTGTAAACAGATAGCATGCATATCACATATCACGTAATCATGTTATTCATATAACACGTAAACACGTAATTCATGTAACACATAAGTCAGATCGTCAAAAGATAGGACTCAGTACGTTTGGAATTGAAAACAGGTCAATAATACTGTTTATCGATCAGATACCGACTCAAAATGATTCATAAATTAAAAGACCTTTCAATACAAAAGAAATTAGGTCACGAAAGTATTTTTATTGAAAGCGGAATGTTTTTCTGAGTCTATACGCGTTCGTTTCATATTAGACGGACGATCGGTTTATTTATCACGAATAAAATAAGAATAAATAAAAATAAATCAATTAATATTAATATTAATTGAGTTTTTTTAAATACCTAAATATAGATTTTCAAAGCTCAAAAGTAATTTTTAGGAGTTATTTGAATTAATTATAAATAATTATACTTTATTTAACTATTTATAAATAAAATTAATTGATTAAATGAATTAATCAATTAATTAAATCCATAAATAATTAACTGAAGTAAATTATAAATAATTAAATAAAATTGGATTTTTGAAAATCATAAAAGAAAAATAATTTTTGGAATTTAAAATAATTAAGTAAATAATTTTTAGAATTTAAAAATACTAACTAGATAATTTTTAAAATTAAAAGAAACGGTTTTTGGAAAATAGAAAAAAGGATTTTTGAATAATTTTTAAAAAGAAAAGGCAGAAACATGTTTTTGGAAAAACAGTTGAACACAACAGGATCGAAGGGCGGGGGTTAAGGTTGAACATTGCCAGAAAATCGGGGAAGACGACAGAAATGATGAACTCGTCACCGGTTTCTGAAAAACCCAGAAATCCGGCCGACATAACGTCATCCTCCGGCTTCCCAAAACCAACAAAACCGGCACGGTTTTCTCTTGATTTTAACACCAAACTGATCCAAATCACTGTTACGACCGGTATCTTCGTGTAATATTATTTGTGGATTTGGTATAATATTAAAGCCGAATGAAAATATATTCAATAATTGTACGTTTGTGTGAGTGCAAATTTCTGCATTATAAATTTTCTTTATGTAGTAAATGATTTTTCAAAGCAAGAGTTTATTTAATTTCTTTATTTTTGATTTATAAGGAATATTCTAATCCTTGGAAAAAATTTCGTTTAAAAGGTATTTTGTTCACAAATTTTGAAAATGATTTTATAAAGTCTCTAAAAATCCAAGTTATTTTATGGTATAAATTTTATAATTTTTGAACTTGTATTTTATTTTATAAAAAAAAAATATTTTAAATTTTAGTTATCATATTTAGCAAATTACAAGAAAGCCCTTGCATGCAAACCACCTTCTCATTCTTTTCAAGGACAAAGAGGACAATTCCAACCCCACTAACTCTTATTTTTCTAGCCAATTTCCTTCTTTATCCTTGCATGCAAATTGAACCAAGTTCAAGTGGAAGGCTAATCATGTCAATTCCTAATTCCACTCACTTTTGCCAATACAAAAACCATAAAACAAGCAAAGACATGATCATTTCACTTCACTCACCACCACACTTTCTCCTCCCTCCCTCCTCCCTCTCTCACTCTCGGCTTTTAGCCGAAACCCCCCTCCCCATTTTTTTTCTTCATTCCTCAACCAAGCTTCTACTCTTTACACAAGTAAATGTTACTTCCCATACCATGATCACTCATATTTCAAAGAGTTTTGAGTAGAAAGTTTAAGTTTAAAGGTTGCATGTAAAGGTTTTAGTGAAACTCAAAATACAACCTTGATTCTTGTGAGTTTAGGGTTGTTTTTGAGAGGACTACAAGGAATGGATAAGTGCCAAGTCTTGAGAAGGAAACTCTTGATGATTAAATGGCCATTCCCATCCATTTCATTCGGCCATGACCATATGGGAGCCGAATGAATGGTCCATGAGATCATTCTTGTTGTTTTGCTCAAATTTTGCATGTTTATGTGATACTGACTTGAATTTTGTGGTGAAAATTTGATAAAACTCCTTGCATGCTAAGTGATCATCTAGGTATAGCTCATGCTAGGCTTGCATGTCAATTTTATGGTAGAATATATGTAGAAAATATGTTGTTTTGGTTTGCAAAAACCCGAGGGCATGCATGCATGTGGATTTCTCTTAGAATGTTGTAAGATTTTGATCATTTGGAAAGATTTTGTTAGTGAGCCTTAATTTCAGTAGGAATAATGTGTTAATATTGATTTATGCTTCTTGTTGCATGGTAATAATTCGTGGTTATCTTTTATAAAATGCATATCTTGTGGTTTCAAAAACTTAATGATTGGTGAGTTGAGAAATGTGATCTCTTTTGTTTTACCATAATTGTACCTTAGGTAAGGATGATCTCACCCAAGGTTATTTTGAGAATAAGGGAGTTATTTCAGTATATTACCATGTATAAGTCTTGGTTTAAGTATTGTAAAGTAGGTAGTTGAGTTTGTCAAGTCAAAACCTTGGAGTAATGAGAGTTATAGTTTCTGCAGAAAATCAGTTTAGTACCCTGAGGTTTAGAGTGAGTTTTGACCATGTCATTGATGTGCACTTTGAGGCCCAAGCCACCAGAAGTTAGTATTGGGAGTATATAAAAGGTTTTAGGAGTTGGGTGGAGGTTTGCATGTCTTTTGGTTAGGTGCACAAGTAGAATAACAAAATCTGTCCAGCAGGGGACAGTTTTGTTGCAACTTAGAAATAGGAAGATTTGACCATGTCATGGGTAGGCCCTCATTAGGCCCTATTGGGCCTTAGTTAGAGTGAGTGTCAGATAATTTTTTTCAACCATAGTTCATAGGATATGAGTTAGAACCATGTGACACAAGTTAATTCAAGTCAGGGCGTTTTCTGCCCAGAAAAATAGGGGAACCTTGGACTTTTAGCTTAGACCCAAGAAGGCCCAAGCCAGGCCCTTGAGCCACATCAAGTTTTTGAGATGCCCTTAGGTCAGGAGAGTCTTGTGTAAAAGTTTTGAAGGAAAAATTGTAGTTTAAGAGTGCCTAATGCACTCAAGAAACTATAGTTGTCATTCTGAAATTTGCACCAGTGAGCGCTTTCACTTATCACATAGTTTTAGAACACTTAGAAGTGAGTAATAGGTCGACCACCATAGTTGTAAGATGTTATAAGGTCAGTAGAGCTAAAGGCACAAGTGAGGGTCAATAGGTTTTGGATAATTTAGGAAAGGCACATCGAGTTAGGAAGCCAAAATTAGAAGACCTTGTCTAGTTTAGCGACCAAGTGACTTAACATGTGAGTCGAGATCATCCAAGCCTAGTGTTGCATTATGGTATATATGGTGTTATTTGGTGTTAATATATGATATGTGAATATGTGGCTATGTGTGTACTTTTGTAATTTAAAAGTGAATATAAAATTAAGTGCGTATAGGCCTAAGTGTCATCCGTGTTTAATTTCAAGTTGTAAATAGGTTAAGATGGTAAGAATATATTATAATGAGGATTATTATTATTATGTAGGATCTCGAGACGAGGGAAAACTTGCCATAAAGGTCGAGTGAAGCTCCAGTTGCTCCTACCAGTCAGACCAGACCAGCCTTTCTCAAGGCAAGTTATTCAACTTGACCTTCGTATTTACTATAAACAGTTCATATATATATTGATGCAATTATCCTGAGTCATTTGATATGTTTTCAATCAAGCGTATCTTTCATTTATCTTTGAATTATATAGAAATGCCATGAACCCTCGAGTATGTATTGCAAGTAGTTCAAAAGCCTTTTCATGCTAGTTAAATTCCATGATAAAATGAAGAGTTGATATATTACTTGATTGATCCTCTTGATTAACATGCTGATGATTCCTAAGTATTGATATCTCATCCTGATACTTGAATCCCTATAGAACCTTACCTTGAACCCTGAAAGTCAGAAACTTATCAAAGTGATCCCTCATTGATTGATACCCCTCTTTCTTATCCTAAAGCTTGACAACTCTGATATATCCTGAGCTAAAGAATCATTTCTTCATACCTTAACACCCATAGTATTCATGAAGCTTATCTTCTTGATGATCCAACACCTGTACCTTGACGAGAAACCATTGCTTTAAGCCCAGTTTGGCATTACCCCTTTATATTATCCATTAGTCTCACTAAATTTTCCTGTCCAAGTTCTGACATATGAAAACCTTTTGGTTACCCTAATAGAGTAAAATTTTGTAAATCATGGCCCTGAGATTTAGTACCATATTTTCCGTGTTTCGAGTTGATCTATAATCCCTTAATAAAAATGTTTACTGTTAAAAGAGATTTTGTTATAATTCGGCATCAGTTTTTGAAATAAATAAAATATGGGTTTTCAGTCCCAAAGGGGGATAAATGTTTTCCTTGAATAGTGGATCTGGACTGAGACGCGAGTCCTTTCCACACTTATATTAGGCTTAAAAGTTGCCTAGGGATTCCCGTTAATGTTTTAGAACCCAGCGAGGTTCGGGATTACTTCGCGGCTGATCACCGGCTGTAATCCGTAGCGTTATAAAATGATTTTGATTAAGACATGATTTTAAAATTGTTTTGATACAAGCAAAATGATGCCATCTCACATAGTTTTATCTCTCGTTACCTTTGGTTATGTCTTTCCATTGTCATTCTTTAATGTATATCTCGATTTATGTTTTGTGTCGTACTGTTAGCACTTGTTGAGCATTTGGCTCACTCCTTGCTTTACCCTGATATTACAGCTAGCGGCTATGGTTAGATTCAAGCAGACTGCCCGTAAGACCTGTGATGTTGATGCTTATGTTCGAGCTCAGGTAGAATAAGTAATAATAGTTTGTGTGAGGACTCGGTACTTTTAATCAGATGTAATAGTTGGTAGTGTTGGGCTGTTCCAAACCCCAAACTGTAAGATCTTGGAGTTGGTTGTGTATTCTTCTTTTAAAATATTGTAATAGTTATATTTAATTTGCTGTTTATGTTGGGGGCGTGACAGGTTTTGGTATCAGAGCTACGGTTTAGAGTCCCTGGACAGCCCAAATAGGTTATAGGATATGTGTGTAGGTTATAGATAATATGCGAGAGAGTAGGTTAAGTAAATTATTATTAATACTCCTCTTATTGGTTGTCAGCAAGCCATATATCAAATCAAAGCTCAGGATGTCTATAATCTGCTACAACAATCACAATAATCAGAAACAACACATACTAACCGGAAATTTGAATTAAAAATCCAGAAAAACCGAAAACTCAGTTTACTCAATCCTGAACTAAAACAAACCAAATACACAAATTGATTCTACATATCAAACTAAAGCTATATATAACATCAAGTACAATCAAAGATCAATAGAAATTAAAATGTTACGACTGGCATTTTGTGTAATATTATTTGTGGACTTGGTATAATATTAGAGCCGAATGTAAATATACTAAATGGTTGTACATTGTGTGAATGAAAATTTCTGCATTATAAATTTGCTTTATGTAGTATATGATTTTTCAAAGCAAAAGTTTATTTATTTCCCTTATTTTTGATTTATAAGGAATATTCTAAACCTTGGAGAAATTTTCTTTTAAAAGTTATTTTGTTTACAAATTTCAAAAGTGATTTTATAAAATTTCTAAAAAGCCAAGTTATTTTATGGTATAAATTTTATAATTTTTGAACTTGTATTTTATTTTATAAAAACAAATCTATAAAAAATTTATTTGTTATAATTAGCAAATTACATAGAAGCCCTTGCATGCAAATCACCCTTCTATTCTCTCAAAGGGCAAATGAGACCTTTCCAACCCCACTAACTCATTTGTTAAATACAAAATTACCACACTAACCTTGCATGCAAAATGGCCGAACTTTACGTAGAGAACATTTTTGTACATTCTCATTTCCACTCATTCTTTTTGCCAATAAAACCAAAAACAAAGTGGGGAGAAGTCATTTTCACTCACTCCACACTCCAACACACATCATTTTTTTTCTCTCCTCCCCTCCCTCCCTTGTTGCTCTAGGCCGAAGCCCCCCATCCCCTACCCCCTTCCATTTTTCATTTCATTCCTCATCTTCCCTAGTGTAAATCTTCTACCTACATTCATTTTATATACTTCCCAAGAGTTTTATGACTTGGGAGTTGAAGTTTCATGGTTGCATGTGTAGTTCTTGTGTGATCTCCAAAGAGAAACTCTTTATTCTTGTGAATTCAAGAGCTCTCTATGAGATACATTTTATATATGTGCTAACTAAGTGTTTTATTAAGAAACCATGCTTTAAAATCCTTTTCATGCTACTGAAATTTCATTATATATTCATGTTTAGCCATGCATGCTAGTTTTAAGATATTAAAATGATGATCAACCATGTTTTGGATGCTACTCTTTTCGAAATCATGTTGTTATGTCTAAAAATCTATAAATTCGAAATATGTTGTAATAACCCCAATTTTTGGGAAATTTTTGAAACCCTTATGAATAGTGTTTTTGCTGAATGAGAAAACTTTTCATGCCACACTATGTAGGGGTTCTGATATGAATATTCTGAGATTTTATTAGTACTTTATATGGGATATAAGTGTATGTAAAGATCGTCAGAATCCAAATCCGAACACTTTGATTTTTCCCGGAAATACACTAGATACGGAAAGATTTGAGAAAAAGGTAACAGGATAAAAAGGATTTAAATTAAAGGATTATAGGAGAGGATCATAAAAGGAATATAATATATTGAGAAAGGTTAAGGGAACCTAAGTAATAAGATCCCGGGTATGATCCTTCAAACGATAAACGAAAACGAAAGTTAAGCGAACCGTATAACAGATCAGCGGTCATTAGGCAAACAATTAGGAAGTTAATCAAAGGGATTAGAGAGGATGATGTCACCCAACCAATGAGAAGAGGACAAGGAGGGGAGGATGACATCATGAGGATGACACAAGCATGACATGGGAAGGAAGGAGATGTGGTGGCTTTTTAACCACACAAAATCAAGGGCAACTAGGTAATTTACTAAAACAAACACAAAAATCAAACCAACCAAGCCAAGCAAATCATTTTTCATCAAAATCAAAAAGAAATCAAGGCATTGTTCTTCATGCTCTCGGCCAAAACAGAACCAGAACACTAAAACTGCTGTATCTCCTTCATTTCTCACTCAAATATTGTGTTCTATAGCTCTTTGGAAAGGTATTGAGATGGCCTACAATTCTTGTTCACAAGTCTCGTCCAAATAATCATGGTAAGAGCCTCATTTTTACAGTTCTTTAAATCGGACTTTTAGAAACTTCAAAGCATAACTTTGTGTTCTTGATTTCTTTGGAAAGATCAAGCTTGTAGGAGGCTCCCTAAGGCTTCCTAGCAACTTAACACCTCCCAAGGAAGGTATAAACTTCAAACCCTAGCCTTTACTTTATTTGTTAGTAAGTTTAATGGTTGGTGTTGTGAAATGAGAAGCATGGATTGTGATTATTAGTAGTTTGATTTGATTTGGAAGTGTTTTGGTAATTGAAACTTGATTATAGTTCATAGGTCTTGATTGTGGTTGTTTGAGTTGAAAAGCTTGGAGATTATGGACTGATGTGGTATGGTTTAGGTGAAGTTTTGTTGTATTGATGGTTATGAGTTGGTTGGTGGTTAATTGGAGTAGTTTAAACATTGGTAATCGCGTAAACATAGCCGTCGTAACGTCCAATTTTCTTTGGACTGTTTTTGTGCATAACATTAGGACCCGAGAACCCCCTGCTAGATTATGACCACTTCCATGTTTAGATAGCTCATGTTACGAGCTTCGTTTTGATATGTAGTTCGTTCGATTCCGATGCACGGTTTAGGAGAAACGACCGTTTCAAGTAACGGCGTTTCGCAAACGAAACTTTTCCCCTCGCCTTACTTTGAAACATAGGTTAAAGACCAAAAAGGGTTAATTAATGCATGAAACATTTATGGTAAGTGTGTTAGGCAGTTGGTAAGACACTCGCGAAGGAATCGCCTTAAAACTCGTAAAGGTTAAATTATTAAAAATGGTGGAGCCGAGGGTACTCGAGTGACTTAAGAGAATCAGTAAGCGCAAAACGAGCGTTAGAGTCTGAGTTGGTTAGAGTATAGATTTACAAGTGACTTTGGTTTAATTCCAACTTACTTGTTGTTTATAGGTTACCAGACTCGTCCCGAGCCATTCGTAACCCCCAGTCGCTCAGGCAAGTTTTCTACCCGATATACTGTTGTTGTGATGTAAATATATGTATATGCATTATCTTGTGATAGTGCATGATTGTTATTAGCAAATTTTGCGATATATTGGAGCATGCTGATATGGTATATATGCATGTTTGTTTCGTAATCTGGTTATCTATCTGTTGATTTCAATGCTTATAGTTGCATAATACCTATGCTAGAAATAAGCAAGTAGTTGCGTATACCCTTAGTATAGGGGATAAAAGGTGAACATATTTCTAAACCGGGAGTCGATGTTCCCGAGTATATTATATATATATATATATATTTATATATATATGGATATAGTTTTTAAAACTATGGATCGAATAAGGTTTATTCGATACCTTTATTTTACTTAATTGAATATTAATTTGAGTATTCATTTGAGGGCTTATGACTCAGTTTATTTTATTATTTGAATATTATTTGAATATTCATTCGAGGGCTTATGACTCAGTTTATATTATTATTGAATATTACTTGGATATTCATTTGAGGATGTATGACTCCTTTATTTTATGAATATTATTTATAGTATTCATTCGAGGTATTATGACTCCGCTTATTACTTAATAATATTCTTTATTGTATTAAAGAATAAGGTGTCGATAATCAAACTTACTTTTGATTATTCAAATAAAGATATTACTTTCGTATAAGTATATCTTTGATTATTTGCTATTCATTTCAAGTATAAGTTTTAATACTTCTACTTCAATTATTTTATAAAGATTATTCTTTATGGGAATATTATTTAAATAATAATATTCAGACATTTTCTAAATATTCTGGGGACTGATTTACTTCATTAAATCAGCTTCACTCCAAACATTCTTAAAAATGTTTTGCGAGTCTTCAAAATGAGTTTTTTAAAAGTTAGAGCGGATCCCAAAACTCATTTTTTTTAAGATCCTCCTTTCGAAGGGGATTTAAATACTCGCTCAAAACCTGAGGGATCCGGCTCTGTGGTGTGTTTTATATTCGCAACAAGGTTGCTGTTTTGATAAATGAATTGATTACTTACCCAACACTCGGGAAGTAAAATTCTTGGAACAAGTTAATCCATTAACAGGCATCGCCTGGGAAATATCGGTGAGTTCTCCTTTCCAAATAGATACGACTTCGTGGTGGAGCCGTATCAACAAGTTTCTACTTGGGGAAAGTGGGGACAAGCTTTATGTTTCAGAGTCATGGATTTCATCTGAACTAGGAGTGGCGTAAGTGGCCGAGTAGCGCCGGCCCAGCCTTATTATATTGGCCCAAATGGCCTGGAAGTTCCGCTAAGGCGGTCCATTCCTTAGGAGTTCAGTGTTCGGTTGACAAGTAAATCCGACAGGTTCTCCTCTACATGTAGAAAATGGTGGGGTTGTACTACTACGACTGATCATCGTAAGTGGTCTTCCTGGCGCGGCAAACTCCCGTAATGAGTTCATCATCCAATTGGATAATTTCTGCAACACTACCCAGAGCACTTCGATAGAAAGGCTACGGTTGGGCGATTGTTGAGTGTTGGCAGGGTCAAGTTTTCAAAATGATGTTTACATCAAATGAAGTATCTCGTAACTTCATTTTATTTTGATAATATTTTAAAGATTTAATCTATTCAAATCTTGCCTTATAGTCTCATCTATGTGATGAACTTTTGAAGCTAATTATAACTTGAACGGTGGTAGTTCAAGTAGTATTTGGGAAAGATATAAGTATATTGGGGTATCTTGTAACTTCATCTTTTAAACTTATATCTAATTAATAATTGTCTTATGAATGGCAAAGATTTTCAGAAAAACGTTGAGACAAGGTTAGATATATGAGATCACCTTGCAACGATATTTTTTTTTATACAGTTATACACTGGGACTTTGTGTATATTGTGCATGGAAGAGGACTTCCAATATTTTGAAAAGTATATATGTATATATATATATACTGAATATTTTGCGACTTCATCGCATTAAGATATCAACTTGGTTCATTTCTTTTGACCAAGACTTTCATGAGTACTATGAGAAGGCTCATATATTGTTAATCATTATACATATTATTTTGGTGGGCTTGCTGCTCACCCTTGCTTTCTTCTTTCATCACACAACATCAGATAGACAAGATGAACCGGACCAAGCTCCCGATTCGCAAGAGGATAGGAGACGTTTCGCAGTTTTCTAGAAGCACTGATGCCGCCATAGCTGAGGTAGGAACTACCAATAGGCTAGGCTTTCAACTTTTGATGTATCAGATTATGTATATTTATGAATTGTAATAATGGCAAAGAAATGTAAATTTATTCAGAAACCTGTTTAAGGTGTATTGGCATATAATTGTGGAATAAAACGACTTGTGATTATTTTTGGATATTCATCTCTGAGACTATAACTTGTGGTGTGTGTGTTTATTGTGGGGTCACAGTACAGAGTAGTTGATTATTTATTAAGATTGGGTGTTGTTAAGGGAAATGGAACTCGTGACAACCCGGATCCCCGACCCCGGATTTGGGGGTGTTACAGAAATGGTATCAGAGCTAAGCGTTATAAACCTCAGAGATGATGGGACGTTAAGATAATAAGTTCACTAAGATAATCTATCAAGGATATATGACTTGATTTATCCATGGAAGGATGCATGTACCTTTTTAAAGGTGGAATTAAGAATAGAACATCGGTAACTTAAAATGAATCCTAGGGGAATGCATAAAGGTTGGCATTTCACCCTTAATAGGGACAGTATGAGTTTTGACAGGATGAATTGGAAAGGATTAAGGTAATAACAACCTTTAAGGATCAGTGGAGAAATTTTTCAGAAGTATATAGACAATGGTTCTAGTATTAGTAAATGGTATTTTGATATGCCCTGTATATAGGGAATACAGGAGGAACGATTGAAGAATAACCCTAGAGGTTTTACAAGGAAAAAGGTAATATTCAAAATTTTCAAGAATAGAAATGTTGATAAAGGAAATATGACGTAATTATATTGATGCCAAGTGAGGCACGTGTTAAACCACGAGAAGGTATGGATCAAACCAGTAATGGTCGAAATTGTTCAGGGCAATTAGGACTTAAGATAGAAGATGCTCTAAGTATAATTGAGAGTCAGTCATGACAGTGATTAACCTCTAAAGACTGAGGCAATAACTTATGGAAAAATGGTGATTTTTTTTTACTCATCAGATTTTAAGGAAAACATCTTCACTCAAGCAGTGATTGGAAATAAGGTAGAAAATTTATTTGGAGGTGGTTAAAATGACATTGACTGTAAGGAAATTTTACTATCAGGAAAAGCCAAAGAGGTGGCCGACACTTTAAAGGTAAGAGGATAATTATAGGCGCGTGTGCCAAAAGAATACAGTGATGATGGTTAAAAATTTGAAGGTTGTATTATGGTTTGGAAGATTGACATTCCTTCTGATGACTGTGCAATACCCAGCCGTAATAGTAGTTGGTAAAGGTTTAATTCGTGTAATCGCCATGAGCGGGCTATCTATCTTAGAAGGTACTATCTTGAGAATGAGCCTGGACCATGTTTCAAAAGGACTAAACGAACCTTTGAGATCAGGAGTGTTCTTCATGAATCAGAAATGGTGATTATGTTACCTCCTTAGAAGGATTTGATACGACATGTATGGACTCCGTATGGTTAGCTATTAAAACTTCATGGAAAATGAATGACTACAGTGGGTCAGTGGTGGACCATAGTAAGGCAGCAATGATTCTGCGAGTAGTGAGCTGATTACAACCATGAGAGTTGTATTGGAATGGGTGTTGAGATTGAGTACCACTAATCGGGTCGTGGTAGTGTATAAGTTATCATTGATAGACTAATTAAGTAGAGTATCTACCTAGTGAATAATTATTCTTTCTTATCAATAGAGGGTCGTATTATTATACGAGGAAGGTTGCGATGCAAGCATAGAATTCTAGTAACGATGATGTATAGAATGAGATCCCAGATTCGATTTTCGATGTCGAGGGAGTTTCAAAGGTGATTATGTATAAGCTCGAGGAAGAGTGTGGGTCCATAGAATGATGGACGGGATAGCGAAAATATTTAGGCATGGGAAATACGAGGCTATAATGCTTGATGCTGATATAAATACGTATATGTTTTGTTCTCCTATGACAAACCTCTATAGTTCAGAGGTAGGTTCCAAGCCAGATATTTTGTGGCAGTATATTTTTTTTATATATACAATTCTCTTCAGTTCGTTCTTTTCTCTTCTTTTCATTTCATGTAAGTTGAGAAGAACAACCCTTCCAGAAGGGGAGGTATTGCCGAATGACTGTCTATCTGTGTGATAGAAGCCTAGTAGGATACCAACTATTGTTTAATTGCTTGTCAAGTACTAAAGGCTGGCCACCTTCTGTACTAACTATGCGAGATAACAAGTGTTCATGATCATAGTGATCTCTCAATAAATTCTTTTACTTCTATATGAAGGATTAAGCTTTCGAAAATAGAAACAGCTGAAAAAGGAGTAGTAAAGTTATGGTGGTATTCAGAATGGGAACATATTCGTAATACTAAGGTTGACGTGGTTATTAAAAGGTTATAGAACGCTAACGAGCAAAAGTATAACCAGTATAATATTAGGAACGGAAGGTAGTAGCGATTACGAACTCGAAAAGAATGGGTATTGAGAAGCAAAAGCTCTAATGCTAAACGCTATAATGAGAGTCTATGCAATAGACTTGAAAAAATTTGGAATGATCACTTAACGCGGATTTAGTTATATCACGACAATAGATCATATGTCATTATCAAGGTGTCACCTTATGAGATCCTTGAGGGAAGATAATGTCGATCTCCCTTATGTTAGGATGAAGTTGTAGAGCGCAAGATGCTCGGACCCGCAGTAGTCCAAAGGACCAGGGATATAATAGATCTAATCAGAGGACGGCTGGTAGTAACCCAAGATGGAAATAAGAGGTATGCTGATTTGACTCAAAAAGGACAAAGAGTATGAAATAGGGGGCCTAGTAATGTTATAGGTATCCCCTTGGAAACCCTTGAAAAAGGATTGATGAGGTTCGGAAAGAAAGGAAAGCTAAGTCTACAATTTGTTGGACCCTTGGATATATTAAGACGTTTGGGAAGTTAGCATATGAGCTAGCCCTACCCCCGAACCTGTAGCAAGTTCATAACGTGTTCCACATATCAATGTTAAGGAAGTGTAATTCGGATGCCAGACAAATAGGGGCATATGAGCGCATAGACATGCAACCAGACGAAACCTATATGGAGCAACCAGGAAGGGTATAGAGTAAAAAGGAACGAGTGCTTAGGAGAAGGGTTATCAAACTAGTAAGAGTTTGATGGTAGAACCACAATATGGGAAAATTTACTCGAGAGTTAGAAAGTGCAATGCTAAGAGAGTATCCCTATTCATTTTCTATCTGATTCCGGGACGGAATCCTTTTAAGGAGGGGAGACTGTAATAACCCCAATTTTTGGGAAATTTTTGAAACCCTTATGAATAGTGTTTTTGCTGAATGAGAAAACTTTTCATGCCACACTATGTAGGGGTTCTGATATGAATATTCTGAGATTTTATTAGTACTTTATATGGGATATAAGTGTATGTAAAGATCGTCAGAATCCAAATCCGAACACTTTGATTTTTCCCGGAAATACACTAGGTACGGAAAGATTTGAGAAAAAGGTAACAGGATAAAAAGGATTTAAATTAAAGGATTATAGGAGAGGATCATAAAAGGAATATAATATATTGAGAAAGGTTAAGGGAACCTAAGTAATAAGATCCCGGGTATGATCCTTCAAACGATAAACGAAAACGAAAGTTAAGCGAACCGTATAACAGATCAGCGGTCATTAGGCAAACAATTAGGAAGTTAATCAAAGGGATTAGAGAGGATGATGTCACCCAACCAATGAGAAGAGGACAAGGAGGGGAGGATGACATCATGAGGATGACACAAGCATGACATGGGAAGGAAGGAGATGTGGTGGCTTTTTAACCACACAAAATCAAGGGCAACTAGGTAATTTACTAAAACAAACACAAAAATCAAACCAACCAAGCCAAGCAAATCATTTTTCATCAAAATCAAAAAGAAATCAAGGCATTGTTCTTCATGCTCTCGGCCAAAACAGAACCAGAACACTAAAACTGCTGTATCTCCTTCATTTCTCACTCAAATATTGTGTTCTATAGCTCATTGGAAAGGTATTGAGATGGCCTACAATTCTTGTTCACAAGTCTCGTCAAAATAATCATGGTAAGAGCCTCATTTTTACAGTTCTTTAAATCGGACTTTTAGAAACTTCAAAGCCTAACTTTGTGTTCTTGATTTCTTTGGAAAGATCAAGCTTGTAGGAGGCTCCCTAAGTCTTCCTAGCAACTTAACACCTCCCAAGGAAGGTATAAACTTCAAACCCTAGCCTTTACTTTATTTGTTAGTAAGTTTAATGGTTGGTGTTGTGAAATGAGAAGCATGGATTGTGATTATTAGTAGTTTGGTTTGATTTGGAAGTGTTTTGGTAATTGAAGCTTGATTATAGTTCATAGGTCTTGATTGTGGTTGTTTGAGTTGAAAAGCTTGGAGATTATGGACTGATGTGGTATGGTTTAGGTGAAGTTTTGTTGTATTGATGGTTATGAGTTGGTTGGTGGTTAATTGGAGTAGTTTAAACATTGGTAATCGCGTAAACATAGCCGTCGTAACGTCCAATTTTCTTTGGACTGTTTTTGTGCATAACATTAGGACCCGAGAACCCCCTGCTAGATTATGACCACTGCCATGTTTAGATAGCTCATGTTACGAGCTTCGTTTTGATATGTAGTTCGTTCGATTCCGATACACGGTTTAGGAGAAACGACCGTTTCAAGTAACGGCGTTTCACGAATGAAACTTTTCCCCTCGCCTTACTTTGAAACATAGGTTAAAGACCAAAAAGGGTTAATTAATGCATGAAACATTTATGGTAAGTGTGTTAGGCAGTTGGTAAGACACTCGCGAAGGAATCGCCTTAAAACTCGTAAAGGTTAAATTATTAAAAATGGTGGAGCCGAGGGTACTCGAGTGACTTAAGAGAATCAGTAAGCGCAAAACGAGCGTTAGAGTCTGAGTTGGTTAGAGTATAGATTTACAAGTGACTTTGATTTAATTCCAACTTACTTGTTGTTTATAGGTTACCAGACTCGTCCCGAGCCATTCGTAACCCCCAGTCGCTCAGGCAAGTTTTCTACCCGATATACTGTTGTTGTGATGTAAATATATGTATATGCATTATCTTGTGATAGTGCATGATTGTTATTAGCAAATTTTGCGATATATTGGAGCATGCTGATATGGTATATATGCATGTTTGTTTCGTAATCTGGTTATCTATCTGTTGATTTCAATGCTTATAGTTGCATAATACCTATGCTAGAAATAAGCAAGTAGTTGCGTATACCCTTAGTATAGGGGATAAAAGGTGAACATATTTCTAAACCGGGAGTCGATGTTCCCGAGTATATTATATATATATATATATATTTATATATATATGGATATAGTTTTTAAAACTATGGATCGAATAAGGTTTATTCGATACCTTTATTTTACTTAATTGAATATTAATTTGAGTATTCATTTGAGGGCTTATGACTCAGTTTATTTTATTATTTGAATATTATTTGAATATTCATTCGAGGGCTTATGACTCAGTTTATATTATTATTGAATATTACTTGGATATTCATTTGAGGATGTATGACTCCTTTATTTTATGAATATTATTTATAGTATTCATTCGAGGTATTATGACTCCGCTTATTACTTAATAATATTCTTTATTGTATTAAAGAATAAGGTGTCGATAATCAAACTTACTTTTGATTATTCAAATAAAGATATTACTTTCGTATAAGTATATCTTTGATTATTTGCTATTCATTTCAAGTATAAGTTTTAATACTTCTACTTCAATTATTTTATAAAGATTATTCTTTATGGGAATATTATTTAAATAATAATATTCAGACATTTTCTAAATATTCTGGGGACTGATTTACTTCATTAAATCAGCTTCACTCCAAACATTCTTAAAAATGTTTTGCGAGTCTTCAAAATGAGTTTTTTAAAAGTTAGAGCGGATCCCAAAACTCATTTTTTTTAAGATCCTCCTTTCGAAGGGGATTTAAATACTCGCTCAAAACCTGAGGGATCCGGCTCTGTGGTGTGTTTTATATTCGCAACAAGGTTGCTGTTTTGATAAATGAATTGATTACTTACCCAACACTCGGGAAGTAAAATTCTTGGAACAAGTTAATCCATTAACAGGCATCGCCTGGGAAATATCGGTGAGTTCTCCTTTCCAAATAGATACGACTTCGTGGTGGAGCCGTATCAACAAGTTTCTACTTGGGGAAAGTGGGGACAAGCTTTACGTTTCAGAGTCATGGATTTCATCTGAACTAGGAGTGGCGTAAGTGGCCGAGTAGCGCCGGCCCAGCCTTATTATATTGGCCCAAATGGCCTGGAAGTTCCGCTAAGGCGGTCCATTCCTTAGGAGTTCAGTGTTCGGTTGACAAGTAAATCCGACAGGTTCTCCTCTACATGTAGAAAATGGTGGGGTTGTACTACTACGACTGATCATCGTAAGTGGTCTTCCTGGCGCGGCAAACTCCCGTAATGAGTTCATCATCCAATTGGATAATTTCTGCAACACTACCCAGAGCACTTCGATAGAAAGGCTACGGTTGGGCGATTGTTGAGTGTTGGCAGGGTCAAGTTTTCAAAATGATGTTTACATCAAATGAAGTATCTCGTAACTTTATTTTATTTTGATAATATTTTAAAGATTTAATCTATTCAAATCTTGCCTTATAGTCTCATCTATGTGATGAACTTTTGAAGCTAATTATAACTTGAACGGTGGTAGTTCAAGTAGTATTTGGGAAAGATATAAGTATATTGGGGTATCTTGTAACTTCATCTTTTAAACTTATATCTAATTAATAATTGTCTTATGAATGACAAAGATTTTCAGAAAAACGTTGAGACAAGGTTAGATATATGAGATCACCTTGCAACGATATTTTTTTTTATACAGTTATACACTGGGACTTTGTGTATATTGTGCATGGAAGAGGACTTCCAATATTTTGAAAAGTATATATGTATATATATATATACTGAATATTTTGCGACTTCATCGCATTAAGATATCAACTTGGTTCATTTCTTTTGACCAAGACTTTCATGAGTACTATGAGAAGGCTCATATATTGTTAATCATTATACATATTATTTTGGTGGGCTTGCTGCTCACCCTTGCTTTCTTCTTTCATCACACAACATCAGATAGACAAGATGAACCGGACCAAGCTCCCGATTCGCAAGAGGATAGGAGACGTTCCGCAGTTTTCTAGAAGCACTGATGCCGCCATAGCTGAGGTAGGAACTACCAATAGGCTAGGCTTTCAACTTTTGATGTATCAGATTATGTATATTTATGAATTGTAATAATGGCAAAGAAATATAAATTTATTCAGAAACCTGTTTAAGGTGTATTGGCATATAATTGTGGAATAAAACGACTTGTGATTATTTTTGGATATTCATCTCTGAGACTATAACTTGTGGTGTGTGTGTTTATTGTGGGGTCACAGTACAGAGTAGTTGATTATTTATTAAGATTGGGTGTTGTTAAGGGAAATGGAACTCGTGACAACCCGGATCCCCGACCCCGGATTTGGGGGTGTTACATATGTGTACTTAAAATAGATTGTTTTCATGATAAATTTCTTATTACTAGTTAAGAGAAGATATATTTCATGATTATCAAGAATGAGTAATAGGTACAAGTCAAATTTGTAAGCATTTAAACTTTATGCCTTAGCCAAAACCTTGTTAAGTGTTTTCCATGAGTTGCATGTTATATTTTTAGTTGAATGTTGTTGTTCTTGGGCATGGATGATCTCCCCTCCTGTTGAGGCACTATTTTAGGACAATAATGCACTATATTTTCTTTGGTAAGGGTTGGATGCTTGGTTATTAAGCGGGAGTCAAGGTGGAAGGAGATTAGTTAGTGTTTGCATTTTTTCCAGATTTGATGCACTAGTTTATGGGGAAATTTTGAATGAGCATTTGTTGTGCACTTTGAGGCCCAAGCCACCAGAAGCTAGAAATAGGAGTATATAAAAGTGTTTAGGTGTTTTTTGGAGGTTTGTAAGTCGTTTGGTTAGGTGCACGGGTGGAATCACAAAATCTATCCAGTAGGGGACAGTTTTGTTGAAACTTAGAAATAGAAAGTTTTGACCATGTCATGGGTAGGCCCTCATTAGGCCCTATTGGGCCTTAGTTAGAGGGAGTGTCAGAGGAGTTTTTCCAGCCATAGTTAATAGGATTTGAATAGAACCATGTGTCACAAGTTAGTTCAAGTCAGGGCGTTTTCTGCCCAGAAAAAAGGGGAACCATGAAATTTAAGCTTAGGCCCAAGGAGGCCCAAGCTAGGCCCTTGAGCCCCATCGAGTTTGGGAGATGCCTTATGGGCAGAAGAGTCTAGTTTAGAAGTTTTGGAGGTAAATTTGTAGTATAAGAATGTCTAATGCACTCAAGAAACCATAGATGTCATTCTGAAATTTACCTTAGTGAGCACATTCACTTATCACATAGTTTTAGAGCACTTATGAGTGAGACCTAGGTTGACCACTATGGTTTCAAGATATTATAAAGCCAGTAGAGTAAAAGGCCCAAGTAAGGGTCAATAGGTTTTGGATAGTTTCGTAAAGGCACATCGAGTTAGGAGGCCAAGTTTGGAGACTTTGTCTAGTTTAGCGATGAAGTGACTTAGTTGGGGATCGAGGTCATCCAAGCCTAGTGTTGCATTATGGTGTGTGTGATATTATTTGGTATTAAAATATGATATGTGAGTATATGTGGCTATGTGTACTATTGTAGTTATAAGGTGATTATAAAATTGCGTGCATATAGGCCTAAGTGCCATTTATGTTAATTTCGGGTTGCATATAGATTGCGTTGGTGAGAGTGTATTATAGTGAGGTTATTATTAATTGTGTAGGATCTCGAGACGAGGGTAAACTTGCCATAAAGATTGAGTAAAGCTTCCAGTTGCTCCTACCTGCCAGACCAGTCCAGCCTTTCTCAAGGTAAGTGATTCAACCTGTTTTTCGTTTACACTGCAAATGTGTGATAATTAGTTCCTATATATGTGATGCGAGTATCCTGAGTTATCTTGATATACTTGAACCAAGTGATTCTTAAAAATCTATCTTCGTATTATATAGAAATGCCATGAACCCTCAAGTACATATTACAAGTAGATCAAAAGTCGTATCATGCTAGTACATCAAAGTAATTGGAATGACATGATAAAATAAGGATTTGTTAAAATACTTGACATCTTACCCTGATGCTTGAACCCCAATAGAAACTTTACCTTGATACCTAAAAGCCAGATATTCTTTAAAGTTGTTCATGATTTTTTGATAACCCTATCCTTACCCTAAAGTTTGACATCCTGATATACCTTAAGCTAATGATCACTTTCTTTATACCTTAACACCTCTAGTATACTTGTAACCCTTGATGCTTATCTTCTTGATGTTATAATACCTATACCTTGTCTACAACCATTGCTTTAAGCCTAGTTTGGCATTACTCTTTCGTATTATTCAATAGCCTTGCTAAATCTCCTTGTCAAAGTTCTTGTATATGGAAACCTTTCAGTTACCCTAATATAGTAAAGTCTAGTGGATCATGGCCCTGAGATTTGGTGACATATTCCCAGTGTTTCAAAGTTGATCTATAATCCCTTGATAAAAATGTTTACTATTTAAGAGATTTTATTATAAATCGGCATCAGTTTTTGAAATGATTAAAATATGGATTTTCAGTCCCAAAGGGGGATAAATGCTTTCTTTGAATAGTGGATCTGGACTGAGACGCGAGTCCTTTCCACACTTATATTGTAAGCTTAAAAGTTGCCTAGGGATCCCATTAATGTTTTAGAACCCAACGAGGTTCGGGATTACTTCGCGGCTGATCACCGGCTGTAATCCGTAGCGTCATAAAATGATTTTGATTAAGATATGATTTTGAAAATGTTTTGATTCAAGCAAATGATGCCATCACCCAAAATTTCATCTCTGGTTATTATTAGTTATATCTTCGCATTGTCATTCTTTAATATCTCGATTTATGCTTTGTACCGTATTGTTTAGCACTTGTTGAGCATTTGGCTCACACCTTGCTTTAACCCTGATATTTCAGCTAGCAACTATGGTTAGATTCAAGCAGACAGCACGTAAGACTTGTGATGTCGATGCGTATGTTCGAGCTCAGGTAGAATAAGAGATAGTTTTGTGTGAGGACTCGATATTAAAATCAGTTGTAATAGATGGTAGTGTTGGGCTGTTCCAAACCCTAAACTGTAAGATCTTGGATTCGGTTATATTTACTTTCTTTTAAATATTGTAATAGTTATATATTGTGTTTGTTAAGTTGGGGGTGTGACATATTTTGTTATCAGAGCTACGGTTTAGAGTCCCTGGATAGCCCAAATAGGTTATAGGATATGTATGTAGGTTATAGATAATATGCGAGAGAGTAGGTTAAGTAAATTTATTATTAATACTACTCTTATTGGTTTGTCAGCAAAGGGCGCACTCCACATCATCTTCTAGGTCGGACGACACTATTGCTTTCTCCGTGTATGTTGAGTTGAGCCACGAGTTTGACATGCTTCAGGGCAAGTACGACCGACTGATAGACCGATTAAAGAACGTGTATCCGGACAGCCGAAACTCTGAAGGGAAGCCTAAGGAGTAGATGACTGCGAGACTTGAGACTTTGGTTCAGTACGTCAACACTAAGCTTGAGGAAATACCATCACACCGAGACCGCACCAGCCAGTATATCATCCAGATGGTGGCGGATGAATTCTAGAGCATTGTGAAGACGCTTCGAGAGCAGAAGACTACCAAGCCCCGTTCCGATGGAGTGGAGCCTTAGTTCTTTCCATTATCTACCTTCCATGTTGTAGTATTATCAGACTTCGTAGAATTCCCAGTTGTTTCCTTTAAATAAGCATGTTATTCCTAGAATCAGACTTTGTCCTAATCCTGATGTATTGTGACCTTCACATTTCAATTATTATGCACTATCGTTCCATTTGCTCTCAACTATTATTTTACACCTTTATATGCATCACCATATCTGTTTAATATGAAACTTGACCTCATATGTAAATAAGAATGCCATGCGATACCCTCGAATTATATCATCATTCATACCTGTTTTGACATAACTCTTATTTCAGGATCATGCCACCCAAAAAGAAGAACCCAACAACCACATCCACCAAAGATCCAAATATTCTTCAATTACTGGAAACCTTACAACAGCAAACCAACGCTATAGCTCAACAATAAATAACTCTTCAACAAAGATTTGAAAACCAAGATAACCATGAACCACACCAACCACCTGATCCACCAGTACCACCTCGACAAGTTGTCACTTTTAAGGCTTTTCAGAATGTGAATCCACCTGCATTTCATGATACCACTGATCCAATAATAGCTAACACATGGATTAAGGAAATGGAAAGGGCTTTTGAGTTGGTACAGTTAGGGACGACCAGAAGACACCATATGCTACTTACTTCTTGAAGGGCGAAGTCATCTATTGGTGGGAATCTAGTAAAAGCTATGGAAGCAAATCAACAAGTTTCTTGGGAAAGATTTAAAAAGTTATTTTTGGAGAAGTATTACCCTAAGTACATGCATAATCAGATGGAGCTTAAATTTCTTGAATTGAAGCAAGGGAACATGACTGTACTGGAGTATAAGAAGAAATTCACAGAGTTGTCAAGGTTTGTGACAAAGTATACCAGCAGTGAGGAGGAAAAACGAAGAGATTTCAACAAGGATTAGAGCCTTGGATCAGAGATAGAGTGGCTATATTTGAGCTTGATACTTATGCAGGAGTAGTACAGAAAGCTGCTATGATTGAGAATAATGGGATGCAGTCCAGAAAGGAAAGGGATAACAAGAAGAGAAAGGTTCCATTTTATGGAGAAAAGTCTGAAGCCGGAAATTCACAAGATCGGAATGTAAAGAGGTTTGGATTCCATAAAGGCGGAAATTTTCAAAAGAAGGGGAATTTGGGTAAAAGACAAGAATCGAAAGGGAACAACTAGACAAGTCAAGGGCAAGTTGGAGAAAACAGATTCCAGAGACCGGAATGCAAGCATTGTGGAAGAAGGCACCCTAGAGTGTGTAATAAGCTGAGCATGACGTGCTATAGGTGCAACCAGAAAGGACATTTGGCAAACGAGTGTAAGATACCGAAGCCAGGAGTTACATGTTACAAGTGTGGAAAGACTGGGCACATAGCTAGGGAGTGCAAGACAACCGGACCAGTCAAAGCTCTAATGAATGTGGCAAGTGCCAGTGCAAGCCTGCCAGCCGAGGTATTGGCATTACCTCCACCACCTACAATAACTCCGCAAGCAATAGCAAGGACATTCGATTTGAAAATGAAGGACGTTGTTCAGAACTCTGAGGTGAGAGCAGGTACACTTTTACTAAATAATGTCAAAGCTAAAGTATTGATTGATTCGGGAGCAACGAGATCTTTCATATCAGAAACTTTTGTTGATAAACTTCAATGTGATAAAATGGTTATAAGCTAGGTAGTAAATGTGGTAATTACGAACCAAGAGAAGATTCTTGTGAATCAATTCTATCCGAAGTGTGAGATTGATATTTCGGGGTATAAGTTTTCAGCCGACTTGATACTCTTCAAGTTGGGAGAGTTCGATATAATTTTAGGTATGGATTGGTTAGGGAAGAATAACGCCCAGATTAATTGTAAGACCAAGAAAGTGTATTTAAAGACGAAGAGTGGAGAGAGGGTAGTATTTAAGGGACAGAGGCAAGAGCAACTGTTTCTTACAATCGTTCAGGCTAAGAAGTTACTTAGAAAAGGTTGTGAGTCATTCCTAGCTTATGTAGTGGATTCAGAAAAGGGCAACCCCAGCATAGAAGATATTCTCGTAGTTAACGAGTTCCCAGATGTGTTTAAAGATGAACTACCGGGCTTACCACCAGATCGACAAATCGAGTTCAAGATCAACCTTGCTCCGGGCACGGAACCAATTTCGAAGGCCCCATATAGGATGGCACCAGCAGAAATGAAGGAGTTAGCAAGACAGCTACAAGAATTGTTGGATAAAGGAGTGATACGGCCAAGTACGTCGTAATGGGGAGCACCTGTTCTGTTTGTAAAGAAGAAAGATGGAAGTATGCGGCTATGTATAGATTATTGGGAGTTGAATAAGGTGACGATTAAGAACCGCTACCCGCTACCAAGAATAGATGACCTATTTGATCAGCTGAAAGGAGCAAAGTGCTTTTCAAAGATTGACTTGAGATCAGGATACCATCAATTAAAGATCAAAGAAGAAGATATTCCCAAGATAGCATTCAGGACCAGATACGGACATTATGAATTCTTAGTAATGCCTTTTGGATTGACTAATGCCCCGGCAGCATTTATGGATCTGATGAATCGGGTATTTAAAAAGTATTTGGACAAGTTCGTAGTGGTATTCATTGATGACATTTTATTTATTCAAAATTGGAAGAAGAACATAAGCAACATCTATGGATAGCATTGGAGATATACCGACAAGAGAAGTTGTATGCCAAATTTTCCAAATGTGAGTTTTGGTTAAAGGAAGTTCAATTTTTGGGACATGTCATTGGAGATGAAGGGGTTAAAGTAGATCCGACAAAGAATGAGGCGATTATGAGTTGGGAGAGGCCAAAGACACCTACGGAAGTGTGAAGTTTTCTAGGATTGGCAGGGTATTATAGAAGGTTTGTCAAGGATTTTTCAAAAATCGCCACGCCATTGACTAAGTTAACCAGGAAGAATCAGAAGTTTGAATGGAATGCAGAATGTGAGGATAGCTTTCAAGAGTTGAAACAGAGATTGGTAACAGCTCCGGTGTTAGTACTACCAGACGACCAAGGAAACTTTGTGATTTTCAGTGATGCTTCACATAAAGGATTGGGTTGTGTGCTAATGCAATACAGTAAGGTGATCGCGTATGCGTCAAGACAGTTAAAACCGCATGAATTGAAGTACCCGATGTATGACTTGGAACTAGCCGCCATAGTGTTCGCACTTAAGATTTGGAGACATTACCTCTACGGAGAAAAGTGTGAAATCTACACGGATCACAAGAGTTTAAAGTACATTTTTACTCAGAAGGGGCTCAATATGAGGCAAAGGAGATGGTTGGAATTGATCAAGGACTATGATTGCTCGATAAATTATCATCCTGGAAAGGCGAACGTTGTAGCCGATGCTTTAAGTAGGAAGGAGAGATTGAATATGATGGCAACACCAAAGTAATTTTCTGAAGAGATTAAGAAATTTGGATTAGAACTTTGAGATTGTGGAATAGTTGAAGAAGTTTGTCGTGCAATGACTTTTCAGCCAACACTAGTGGAAAGGATAAGGAAATGTCAGGAAGAAGTAATGGAGAAAGAGAAGAATCAGCTAACTGGAGAAGAGATTGGCACTCAAAGGGATGAGCAAGGTATACTAAGGTTTTCCTGAAGAATTTGGATTCTTCATGTACCTGAATTAAAGAATGAAATTTTGCAAGAAGCCCACAATTCAAGATTTTCAATCCATCCAGGAAGCACCAAGATGTATCGGGACTTAAAGCAGAACTTTTGGTGGACAAATATGAAGCGAGACGTGGCAGAATGGGTTGCAAAGTGTTATACTTGTCAGAAAGTGAAGGCAGAACATCAACGACCAAGCGGATTAATTCAGCCCCTAAAGATTCCAGAATGGAAATGGGAAAAGATTGATATGGACTTTATAGTGGGATTACCGTGAACGAAATCTGGACATGACGCTATATGGGTTATAGTTGATCGCCTTACGAAGTCGGCGCATTTCCTTCCAATTAATGAGAAGTCGTCATTGGACAAATTGGTTCATCTGTACGTGCGTGAAATTATACTAAGGCATGGAGTACCCGTATCGATAGTTTCAGACAGAGATCCCTGATTTAACTCGAGATTATGGAAGCAATTTCAAGAAAGTCTTGGCACGAAGTTGAACATGAGTACGGCGTACCACCCGCAGACCGATGGTCAGAGCGAAAGGACAATTCAAATAATCCAAGATATGTTACGAAGTTGTGCAATCGATTTTGCAGGAAGTTGGGACGACCACTTGCCATTCGTAGGATTCTCTTATAACAACAGCTATCACTCCAGTATTGGCATGCCACCATACGAAGCTTTGTACGGACGAAAATGTAGATCACCGACAAGTTGGGATGAAGTAGGAGAATGAAGGATTCTCGGCTCGGAATTGGTACAACAGTTGCATGAGACAATCAAGTTAATTCAGAAAAGGTTGCTTGTTGTTCAAGATAGACAGAGGAAGTATGCGGATCCAGCGTGTAAGGATGTTAGATTCCAAGTAGGCGAAGCCATTTTGTTAAAAGTGTCACCAAGAAAAGGGTTGTCTAGATTTGGAAAGAAAGGGAAGTTAGCACCTAGATATATAGGTCCTTTTGAAATTTTGAGTCAGGTGGGGAAGGTGGCCTACGAGTTAGCCTCACCACCTCAGTATCAGCATGTGCATAATGTGTTCCATGTGTCGTTGCTTAAGAAGTACAATCCTGACGCCAGCCATGTGATATAATATGAACCTGTAGAAATTCAGGCAGACCTGTCATTTGTGGAGCAACCTGTCAAATTACTCGACTGGCAAGTGAAGAGTCTTAGGAATAAGTCGGTAAGGTTAGTAAAAGTACTTTGGAGGAACCCCAAGGTCGAAGAATCAACTTGGGAGTTAGAGTCTGATATGCATTCCCGGTATCCTCATCTGTTCTCTTAGATTATGGGGACAGAATCCCTTAAGGGGGAGAGGATGTTACGACCGGCATTTTGTGTAATATTATTTGTGGACTTGGTATAATATTAGAGTCGAATGTAAATATACTAAATGGTTGTACGTTGTGTGAATGAAAATTTCTGTATTATAAATTTGCTTTATGTAGTATATGATTTTTCAAAGCAAAAGTTTATTTATTTCCCTTATTTTTGATTTATAAGGAATATTCTAAACCTTGGAGAAATTTTCTTTTAAAAGTTATTTTGTTTACAAATTTCAAAAGTGATTTTATAAAATTTCTAAAAATCCAAGTTATTTTATGGTATAAATTTTATAATTTTTGAACTTGTATTTTATTTTATAAAAACAAATCTATAAAAATATTATTTGTTATAATTAGCAAATTACATAGAAGCCCTTGCATGCAAATCACCCTTCTATTCTCTCAAAGGGCAAAGGAGACCTTTCCAACCTTGCATGCAAAATGGCCTAACTTTACCTAGGGGACATTTTTGTACATTCTCATTTCCACTCATTCTTTTTGCTAATAAAACCAAAAACAAAGTGGGTATAAGTCATTTTCACTCACTCCACACTCCAACACACATCATTTTTTTCTCTCCTCCCCTCCCTCCCTTGTTGCTCTCGGCCGAAGCCCCCCATCCCCTACCCCCTTCCATTTTTCATTTCATTCCTCATCTTCCCTAGTGTAAATATTCTACCTACATTCATTTCATATAGTTCCCAAGAGTTTGGTGACTTGGGAGTTGAAGTTTCATGGTTGCATGTGTAGTTCTTGTGTGATCTCCAAAGAGAAACTCTTGATTCTTGTGAATTTAAGAGCTCTCTATGAGATACATTTTATATATGTGCTAACTAAGTGTTTTATTAAGAAACCATTCTTTAAAATCCTTTGCATGCTACTGAAATTTCATTATATATTCATGTTTAGCCATGTATGCTAGTTTTAAGATATTAAAATGATGATCAACCATGTTTTGCATGCTATTCTTTTCGAAATCATGTTGTTATGTCTAAAAATCTATAAATTTGAAATATTTGTGCTTAAAATAGTTTTTTTTCATGATAAATTTCTTATTACTAGTTAAGAGAAGATATATTTCATGATTATTAAGGATGAGTAATAGGTACAAGTCGAATTTGCAAGCATTTAAACTTTATGCTTTAGCCGAAATCTTGTTAAGTGTTTTCCATGAGTTGCATGTTATATTTTTAGTTGCATGTTGTTATTCTTGGGCATGGATGATCTCCCCTCCTGTTGAGGCACTATTTTAGGACAATAATGCACTAGGTTTGCTTTGGTAAGGGTTGGATGCTTGGTTATTAAGCGGGAGTCAAGGTGGAAGGAGATTAGTTAGTGTTTGCATTTTTTCCAGATTTGATGCACTAGTTTATGGGGAAATTTTGAATGAGCATTTGTTGTGCACTTTGAGGCCCAAGCCACCAGAAGCTAGAACTAGGAGTATATAAATGGTTTTAGGTGTTTGTTGGAGGTTTGTATGTCATTTGGTTAGGTGCACGAGTCAAATCACAAAATCTATCCAGCAGGGGACAATTTTGTTGCAACTTAGAAATAGGAAGTTTTGACCATGTCATGGGTAGGCCCTCATTAGGCCCTGTTGAGCCTTAGTTAGAGGGAGTGTCAGAGGAGTTTTTCCAGCCATAGTTAATAGGATTGGAGTTAGAACCATGTGTCACAAGTTAGTTCAAGTCAGGGCGTTTTCTGCCCAGAAAAACAGGGGAACCATGAACTTTAAGCTTAGGCCCAAGGAGGCCCAAGCTAGGCCCTTGAGCCACATCGAGTTTGGGAAATGCCTTATGGTCATAAGAGTCTAGTGTAGAATTTTTGGAGGTAAATTGGTAGTATAAGAATGTCTAATGCACTCAAGAAACCATAGATGTCATTCTAAAATTTACCTTAGTGAGCACATTCACTTATCACATAGTTTTAGAGCACTTATGAGTGAGACCTAGGTTGACCACTATGGTTGCAAGATAGTATAAATCCAGTAGAGTAAAAGGCCCAAGTGAGGGTCAATAGGTTTTGGATAGTCTAGTAAAGACACATCGAGTTAGGAGGCCAAATTTGGAGACTTTGTCTAGTTTAGCAATCAAGTGACTTAGTTGGGGATCGAGATCATCCAAGCCTAGTGTTGCATTGTGGTGTGTGTGATATTATTTGGTATTAAAGTATGATATGTGAGTATATGTGGCTATGTGTACTATTGTAGTTATAAGGTGATTATTAAATTGCGTGCATATAGGCCTAAGTGCCATTTATGTTAATTTCGGGTTGCATATAGATTGCGTTGGTGAGAGTGTATTATAATGAGGTTATTATTAATTATGTAGGATCTCGAGACGAGGGTAAACTTTCCATAAAGGTCGAGTAAAGCTTCCAGTTGCTCCTACCTGCCAGACTAGTCCAGCCTTACTCAAGGCAAGTGATTCAACCTGTTTTTCGTTTACACTGCAAATGTGTGATAATTAGTTCCTATATATATGATGCGAGTATCCTGAGTTATCTTGATATACTTGAACCAAGTGTTTCTTAAATCTATCTTCGTATTATATAGAAACGCCATGAACCCTCAAGTACATATTGCAAGTAGATCAAAAGTCGTATCATGCTAGTACATCAAAGTAATTGGAATGCCATGATAAAATAAGGATTTGTTAAAATACTTAATTGATCCTCTTGATTAACCTGCTATTGATTCCTAAAATATTGACATCTCACCCTGATGCTTGAACCCCAATAGAAACTTTACCTTGATACCTAAAAGCCAGATATTCTTTAAAGTTGTTCATGATTGTTTGATAACCCTATCCTTACCCTAAAGTTTGACATCCTGATATACCTTAAGCTAATGATCACTTTCTTTATACCTTAACACCTCTAGTATACTTGTAACCCTTGATGCTTATCTTCTTGATGTTATAATACCTATACCTTGTCTACAACCATTGCTTTAAGCCTAGTTTGGCATTACTCTTTCGTATTATTCAATAGCCTTGCTAAATCTCCTTGTCAAAGTTCTTGTAAATGGAAACCTTTCAGTTACCCTAATATAGTAAAGTCTAATGGATCATGGTCCTGAGATTTGGTGACATATTCCCAGTGTTTCAAAGTTGATCTATAATCCCTTGATAAAAATGTTTACTATTTAAGAGATTTTATTATAAATCGGCATCAATTTTTGAAATGATTAAAATATGGATTTTCAGTCCCAAAGGGGGATAAATGCTTTCTTTGAATACTGGATCTGGACTGAGACGCGAGTCGTTTCCACACTTATATTGTAGGCTTAAAAGTTGCCTAGGGATCCCATTAATGTTCTAGAACCCAGCGAGGCTCGGGATTACTTCGCGGCTGATCACCGGCTGTAATCCGTAGCGTCATAAAATGATTTTGATTAAGATATGATTTTGAAAATGTTTTGATTCAAGCAAATGATGCCATCACCCAAAATTTCATCTCTGGTTATTATTAGTTATATCTTCGCATTGTCATTCTTTAATATCTCGATTTATGCTTTGTACTGTATTGTTTAGAACTTGTTGAGCATTTAGCACACACCTTGCTTTAACCCTGATATTTCAGCTAGCAACTATGGTTAGATTCAAGCAGACAGCACGTAAGACATGTGATGCCGATGCGTATGTTCGAGCTCAGGTAGAATAAGAGATAGTTTTGTGTGAGGACTCGATATTAAAATCAGTTATAATAGATGGTAGTGTTGGTCTGTTCCAAACCCTAAACTGTAAGATCTTGGATTCAGTTATATTTACTTTCTTTTAAATAATGTAATAGTTATATATTGTGTTTGTTAGATTGGGGTGTGACAGATCAAAATCGATTTCAAGAACAAGAACTTAAAAACCGATTTTTACCACTATTCAATCTCAGGTGTTGAAACTGGTATCAAATTAATGGGCTCGTTGAGAGCTTTGATTTGTTTATCAGAGCTTTACAAATTGATCCCTGAGTCACCCAATATCATCGAATCTTTGTTCTTAAATGGATATCACCCCCAATTTGTTCTTGATTTTTCCTATTTTCTGAATTTCTAATGAAAATAAATGAAATAAAAAAAATTCTGCAGCTATTTATATTTTCTGAAATTTTTATACCCAAAATCAATTAAGGGCATTTTTATCCCTTAATTATAATAACTAGGCCCAAAAGTAATAATTATGGGGAATAATTTTAAAAGCAATTAAATATAAAATTTATATCAAAATTCCCCAAAAATTGCGAATAATTAAAAAATACAATAACACGGGGTATTTGAAATATGTATAATTCTCTAAAAATGAAAACGTGAATTTTGTGGGCTTTGACGTACCGGTGAGGTCTCGGTCCGTTGATTTTTGAGAAACCGAAACAATTCCTAAATTAACAGAAAACCCCGAAAACACATAAAATACATTCAAATGCAAATAAAACGAGATAAAATGAGTACCTACATAAAGACGCTAATAAACACGCGTCCAAATTATGGATCGATTTATATAAATACAGTTTAAACACATAACAACCAATAAAAAAAAATTTGGTCCTTGCGGGGCCACCGATAAAAACTATAACATGTAATATCATGGTAATGAACATTTTAAACTTATTTAAACACTTAATATTTATTTATTTAACATAAAATATTCACATAATTTTCCCGGATATTATATCCTTCCCCCCTTAACAGGATTCTGTCCTCAAAATGAGCTTAGGAAAACAAGTAAGGATACTTGGCTCGCATTTTGCTTTCCAGCTCCCAGGTCAATTCTCCAACCTTGGGATTCCTCCACAAGACTCGCATTAAAGACACAGACTTATTCCTAAGCACTTTCTCCTGCCGGTCTAAAGTCTTCTCCGTTCGCTCTACAAAAGACAAGTCTGCTGAATCTTGATTGGCTCATATTCTATTACATGATTCGAATCAGGAAGATAACGCTTCAACATTGACACATGGAACACGTTATGGATATGCTGCATGTGTGGTGGTAAGGCTAGCTCGTAAGCGACCTTTCCAACACGCCTCAAAATCTCAAAAGGGTTAACATAACTCGGACTCAGCTTTCCTTTCTTCCCAAATGATCTGGATAAACCTTTCCAAGGTGAAACCTTTAGTAGCATTGCTTCTCCAACTTCAAATTCCACATCCTTTCTGGCAGGATCAGCATATTTACGTTGACGATCTTGAGCTGCTACTAATCTTTTTCAAATGAGTTCTACTTTCTCTTTTGTCTGCTGGATCGGTTCTGGTTCCAAAATCTTTCTGTCACCAACTTCATCCCAACAGATTGGGGATCAGCATCTTCTTCCCTACAAAGTTTCATAAGGCGACATTCCAATACTAGCATGATAACTGTTGTTGTAGGAGAATTCAACCAATGGAAAATGTTCGTCCCAACTTCCTTCAAAATCTAGAGCACATACCCTTAGCATGTCTTTGATAGTCTGAATTGTCCTTTCTTTTTGACCATCCTTCTGCGGATGATACGCGGTACTCATATTCAACTACGTTCCGAGACAATCTTGAAAAATTCTCCAAACTCTTGAATTAAATCGAGGATCTCTATCTAAAACTATGGATACTGGAACTCTATATCGAACCATAATTTCCTTCAAATATAACTGGACCAATTTATCTAATGAGAATCTCTCGTTGATAGGAAGAAAATTTGCTGACTAAGTCATTCTATCAATGATAACCCAAATAGCATCATGTTTTGCCTTGGTCCTTGGTAATCCAACTACAAAATCCATCGCAAGATGTCACACCCCCAACATAATAATACATAATATAAAACTATTACAATAGATAAAAGAAAGTAAATACAACCGAATCCAAGATCTTACAGTTTAGGGTTTGGAACAGCCCAACACTATTAACTATTACAACTGGTTTTAATATCGAGTCCTCACACAAAACTATCTCTTATTCTACCTGAGCTCGAACATACACATCGGCATCACAAGTCTTACATGTTGTCTGCTTGAATCTAACCATAGCTGCTAGCTGTAATATCAGGGTGAAAACAAGTAGTGAGCCAAATGCTCAACAAGTGCTAAACAATACGGTACAAAACATAAATTGAGATATATTTAAAAGAATAACAATGTGAAGATAGAGCTAATAATAATAAGAGATAAACTTTTAGGTAATGGCATCATTTATTTGTATCAAAACATTTCCAAAATCAATTCTTAATCGAAAACCATTTTATGACGCTACGGATTACAGCCGGTGATCAGCCGCGAAGTAATCCCGAACCTCGCTGGGTTCTAAAACATTAATGGGATCCCTAGGAAACTTTTAAGCCTATAATATAAGTGTGGAAAGGACTCACGTCTCAGTCCAGATCCACTATTTAAAGAAAACATTTATCCCCCTTTGGGACTGAAAATCCAAATATTTAATCATTTCAAAAACTGATGTCGATTGATAATTAATTTCTTAAATAGTAAACATATTTATCAAGGGATTATAGATCAACTTTGAAACACTGGAAATATGTTCACTAAATCTCAGGGCCATGATCCACTAGACTTTATTCTATTAGGGTAATTGAAAGGTTTCAATTTACAAGGACTTTGACAAGGAAATTTAGCAAGGCTATCGGATAATATGGAAGAGTAATGCCAGACTAGGCTTAAAGCTATAGTTTCAAATAAGGTATGGATATTAAAATATCAAGAAGATAAGCATTAATGGTTCCAGGTATGATATAGGTGTTAAAATTCAAGGAAAGTGATCATCAACTCAAGGTATATCAGGGTATCAAGCTTTAGGATAAGGATAGGGTTATCAAACAATCATGAACGACTTTAAAGAATAACTGGCTTTTAGGTATCAAGATAAAGTTTTTATCGAGGTTCTTACAAGAGTTAAATCAAAGCATCAGGGTGCAATATAAAGATTTCTCAGGAATCAATAGCATGTTAATCAAAAGGATCAATCAAGTATTATAACAAATCTCTATTTTATCATGGCATCATAATTACTTTGGTATACTAGCATGGTATGACTTTTGATCTACTTGCAATAGGTACTTGAGGGTTCATGGCATTTCTATATAATACGAAGATAGATTTGAGAATCAATTGGTCCAGGTATAACAAGATAAATCAGGATACTCACATCATATATATAAGAACTAGTTATCACACATTCGCAGTGTAAACTAAAAAGGTAGGTTGAATCACTTGCCTTGAGAAGGCTGGACTGGACTGGACTGGCAAGTAGGAGCAACTGGAAGCTTTACTCGACCTTTATGGCAAGTTTACCCTCGTCTCGAGATCCTACACAATTAATAATAACCTTATTATAATATATTCTCACCAACTCAACCTATTTACAACCCGAAATTAAACACAAATGGCACTTAGGCCTATATGGACGCAATTTATAATCACCCCATAAATATAGTAGTACACATAGCCACATATACTCATATACCATATTTAAGTACCAAATAATATCACACACACCGTATTGCAATACTAGGCTTGGATGATCTCGCTCCACATCTTAAGTCACTTGATCGCTAAACTAGACAAAATCTCCAAATTTTGGCCTCCTAACTCGATGTGCCTTTACTAAACCATCAAAATCCTATTGACCCTCACTTGGGCCTTTCACTCTACTGACTTTATTCTATCTTGCAACTATAGTGGTCAACCTAGGCCTCACTCATAAGTGCTCTAAAACTATGTGGTAAGTGAAGGTGCTTCTTATGGTAAATTTCAGAATGACATCTATGGTTTCTTGGGTGCATTAGACACTCTTACACTACAAGTTTACCTCCAAAACTTCTACACTAAACTCTTCTGATCATTAGGCAACTCCAAAACTTGATGTGGCTCAAAGGCCTTGCTTGGGCCTCCATAGGCCTAAGCTTAAAGTCCATGATTCCCCTGTTTTTCTAGGCAGAAAAGGTCCTGACTTGAACTAACTTGTGATACATTATTCTAACTCCAATCCTATGAACTATGGCTGAAAAAACTCCTCTGACACTCCCTCTAACTAAGGCCCAACAGGGACTAATGAGGGCCTACCTATGACATGGTCAAAACTTTCCATTTCTAAGTTGCAACAAAACTGTCCCCTGCTGGACAAATTTTGTGATTCCACTCGTGCACCTAGCCAAACGTCTTACAAACCTCCAAAAATCACCTAAAATCTATTATATACTACTAATGCTAGCTTCTGATGGCTTGGGACTCAAAGTGCACAACAAATGCTCATTCAAAACTTCCCCACAAACTAGTGCAACAATTATGGAAAAATGCAAATACTAACTAAACCCTTTCCACCTTAACTCCCACTTATTAACCAAGCGTCCAACCTTTACCAAAGCAAACCTAGTGCATCAACATCCTAAAATAGTGCCTCAACAGGAGTGGAGATCATCCATGCCCTAGAATACCGACATGCAAATAAAAATACAACATGCAACTCATGGAAAACACTTAACATAGTTTCGGCTAATCACGGGGTATAAATTCTTGCAAATTCGACTTGAACCTATTTCTCAACCTTAATAATTATGAAATATATCTTCTCTTAACTATTATTAAGCAATATATCATGGAAACAATCTATTTCAAGCACAAATAATTTCGAATTTATAGAATTTTAAACATGAAAATATGATTTCGAGAAGAATAGCATACACAACATGGTTGATCATCATATTAATCATCTTAAAACTAGCATGCATGGCTAGTCATGATTATATAGTGAAATTTCAGTAGCATGCAAAGGTTTTTAAAGCATGGTTTCTTTATAAAACACTTGTTTAAAACATATATGAAATGTGTCTCATAGAGAGCTCTTGAATTCACAAGAATCAAGATTTTCTCTTTGGAGATCACACAAAAGCTATACATGCAACCATGAAACTTCATCTCCCAATCACAAAACTCTTGGGAAGTATATAAAATAAATATAGGTAGGGGAATTACACTAGGGAAGATGAGAATGGAATGAAAAAAATAGAAGGGAGTGGGGAGGGGGTTCTCGGCCGAGAGCAAGAAGGAGAGGGAGGGGTGGGAGGTGAGATGAGGGTGGAGTGTGGAGTGAGTGAAATGATTCTCATATTTTATGATTGGTTTTATGCTTTTTATTGACTAAAAGAAATTAGTGGAAATGAGAATGTACAAGAATAACCTCTAGCTAAAGTTAGGCCATTTTGCATGCAAGGTTAATATGGTAATTTGGCTAACAAAAGGTGAGTTAGTGGGGTTGGAAATGTCTCCTTTTCCCTTTAATAGAATGGAAGTGTGATTTGCATGCAAGGGTTTCCATGTATTTTGCTAATTATTAACAAACAAATTTTCAAAGATTTATTTTTATAAAATAAAATAAAGGTTCAAAAATTATAAAATTTATACCATAAAATAACTTGGATTTTTAGAAATTTTATGAGATCACTTTTGAAATTTGGGAATGAAATAACTTTTAAAAGAAAATTTTCCAAGGTTTAGAATATTCTTTATAAATTAAAAAAAAAATATGGGTAATTAATAAAACTCTTACTTTGAAAAATTTATATTCTACATAAAGCAACTTATATAGCAGCAAATTCCATTCACACAAACATACAATCACTACGTATATTTATAATCGGCTCTAATATTATACAGAATTCACAAATAATATTACACAAAATGCCATTCGTAACACAAGATGTTCCCACTTCCGTTCTGGAATGTCCAATGGCTGTAACTGTCCACTGGGCCTTTGATGTTCGGCTTTGACTCGCTGGCAAGTGTAACATTTACTCACCCATTCCGCAATCTCTTTCTTCATACTTGGCCACCAAAAGTTTTCTCTTAAGTCTCTGTACATCTTCGTACTTCCAGGATGAATTGAATATCTGGAGCTATGAGTGTCTCGAAGAATTTCATCTTTTAGTTCGGCTACGTTGGGTATCCATATCCTGGAAGAAAATCTTAATATTCCTTTATCATCCTTTTGACTCCCTTTCTCTTCTCCTGTCAACCTATCTTGTTCATGGCTCATTACATCTTAATGACATCTTCTTATCTTTTCCAACAATTCTGGTTGAAAAGACATTGCACACAACATATCTGTAGTCATACTTGGAATACTGACCTCTATTTCAAGCTTCTCAAATTCCCTGATCAATTCCTCAGTTGAAGTGATCATATTTAACCTTTCTTTCCTGTTTAGAGCATCTGCCACCATATTTTCTTTTCCTGGATAATAGTTAATGGTACAGTCATAATCCTTGATCAACTCCAACCATTTTCTCTATCTCATGTATAATTCGTTCTGAGTAAAGATATAATTTAAACTCTTGTGGTATGTGTAGAACTCACACTTCTCTCCATAAAGATAATGCCTCAATATCTTTAATGCAAACACTATAGATGTAAATTCCAGATCATGGGTTGGATACTTCTCTTCATGTGGTTTCGGTTATCTTGAAGCGTAGGCTATCACTTTGTCATGCTGCATCAACACACATCTTAATCCTTTATACGACACGTCACTGTTGATTACAAAGTTTCCTTGATCATTTGGTAAGACTAGCACTGGAGAAGATACTAATTTGTTCTTTAATTCCTGGAAACTCTATTCACATTTCTCATCCCATTCAAATTTATGTTTCTTTCTGGTAAGCTTTGTCAATGGTGTAGCTATCTTCACAAAATCTTACACAAATCTTCTGTGGTAACCTACCAATCCCATGAAACTTCTTACTTCCGTAGGTGTTTTTGGTCTCTCCCGGTTGATTATAGCTTTAATCTTTGACGTATCCACTTCCACTCCTTTATTTCTAATTACGTGTCCAAGAAATCATACTTCTTTTAACCAAAATTCACACTTGGAAAACTTTGCGTGCAATTTCTCCTGTCGCAGTGTCTCCAGAACTATTCTAAAGTGCTCTGCATGCTCTTCTTCCATCTTAGAATAGATCAGAATGTCATCTATGAACATAATCACGAATTTATCCAAATACTTCTTGAATACTCGATTCATCAGATCCATGAAAGCTGCTGGTGCATTTGTTCATCCAAATGCCATTACCAAAAACTCATAATGCCCATATCTGGTTCTGAATACGGTCTTCAGAATGTCTTCTGGATTAATCTTCAGTTGATGGTATCCGGATCGTAAATCAATCTTAGAAAACCATACAGTGCCTTTCAGTTGATCAAACAAATCATCAATCCTTGGCAAGGGTACTTGTTCTTAATGGTCAGCTTATTAAATTCTCGATAATCAATACACAACCGCATACTTCCATCTTTCTTCTTGAAAAGCAACACTGGTGTGCCCCATGGGGATACACTGGGTCTTATGACTCCTTTCTCCAAAAGATCTTGCAACTGAGTTGCCAACTCCTACATCTCCACTGGTGCCATTCGATACAGAGCTTTAGATACTGGTTCCGTTCCGGGTGCTAAATCAATCGCAAACTCAATTTCTATGTCGGGAGGTAATCTTGAAAGATTGTCTGGAAAGACATCTGGAAACTCATTGACAACTGGAATTGCTTCGAGCACTGGAACTTCTTTGTTGGCGTCTATCACATAGGCCAAATATGCTTCACAATTCTGATGCAATAACTTCTTCGCTTGAGCTATCATTAAGAACTTGTTTTCCTGCTTACTCCCTCGAAATATCACCTTCTTCTTACTATCTAATGTCTGAAGTTTCACTTCCATATTCTTAAAATCAATTTGAGCATTATTTTCTGACAACCAATCCATTCCTAAGATAACATCAAATTCTCCCAACTTAAAAGGTATTAAGTTGGCATAAAAATGATGTCCTGCTATCTCAATGTCACACCTTGGACATACTCTGTTGATGGGAACTTGATTCTTATTAGCTAGTTCTGTCATTAATGTTTGTTTTAACAACTCGACTTCACAGTGCAATTTATCGACAAACTCTCTAGAAATAAATGACCTTGTAGCTCCAAAATCAAGTATAACTTTAGCATCTACGGAGTTGACTGGAAGCGTACCTGCAACCATGTTAGAACTCTGAACATCATTGTTAGTCCCTTAACAATATATCAAGAATTACAGAAGGGGGGTTGAATGGAATTCTTGAACCTTTTTCTTAAAATAAAAATGTTCAACTCGATTATGGATATATTTGTTTTGATTAGCACAATGCGGAATGTAAACTTGAATGAATCAAAACATAAGTAATTAAAAACAAGAGTCTTTGAAAACTTTCTGGTGGATTTAAACAATTCCACCAGAGATATATTTAATATATCGAGAGGACTCTGTGTGCAGAAATGCTCACAGCTGCTTACACAAATAGAACTGCTAAGAACACAGGAAATGCTAAAGATAGTGATTACAAAGATTTCTCTGTTGTTGTTTCTTAGCTCTCTCAGTTATTTTTCTATTTGCTACTCTCTTGGTTTATATAATACCAAGATTACAAAGTCAAAAGAACTGAACAAATATAAAATCTAACAGTCTTAATCTTTGCTGCTTTTCGTCCTCTATTACCCAGTTAATGAGCTTCCACAGTGTACTTGTATCCAACTCAACGGCTGTGTGTCAGCTTTCACTGTTCAACTGATGTTTGAATCTTGATCATCTGTCGACTTTCAGATCATCCGTCGATGACTTAATTGATCATTCATCGACTGCTATGTTAAACATCCATTGATAGCTATTTTGGTCATCCGTCGAAGCTTTGTTAATCATCCGTTGGTAGCTATTTTGGCACTTGACTTCATTTCACTTATACAGAATTACAAGACATTGCTTATGTACAGTTAATCAACCTATTCTGCATATCTAGTTAAAGTCAACATGACTTATATGCCACTACAGATTCTATACAAAGGTGCATACAATACTGTGCTACAAACTTATTACATAAGCTACTCACTCGATGGATAATAAGTTAATCATCCGTCGGGACTATATGAGTTATCCGTCAGGACTATAATTCTTATCCGTCGAGCACTACATTATTTCACTAAGTAAAATCTACTTAGATGTTTTGTTTAGGTAATCATCAAGTACTCAACATATTCACAACAATCTCCCCCAATTTATGTCTACTGGAATTGTAGCCATAAATTAAGAGATACTTGATGATGACAAAACATCCTAAACATATATCTTTAAAGATAAGTAGATAAAACTGAAAGTGCTTCAATTTAAACAAAAATGTACAAGGTTTGGCTCAAAGTCAGTTCAAGATGCTCCTCTAGTCTGAGCAGATTTTTCTAGTTTCTTGAAGGTCTGGATCTTCTTCCAAGCTTTCTGTTGTTTTCTTCAATTTGATTCTGAAGCTGTCTGTGGAATTCTAATTCATCAGATTCTGAGAGATTAACATTTCTTGCATTTCCAAGAGAGTCTCATTGCTAGAGATACTCAATTGGTCTTCTAATATGAAGAATCTTCTCACACCCTTGTCATCCATGAATTCCATCAGCCAGTAGGGCCTTAGATGCACTCTTCTCCCTGTGTATGGGATGATAAGAGTTCTGGATAGTGCATCTTTGGCTCTAACACTCCTTAGCTCTTCAATCTTCTTCAATACTAATCTTCTTGCAGTTACATTGAACCCAAAGTTTTTCTTGAAGGATGAATAGATTTTGATTAACACAGCTTGGCTTTCTTGAAGTATCCTGTGAAGAGGCCACTGAATCTCCCTTCCCCCTTTGTACTTGAACACCAACCTTTCAGGTAGGTTTCTGTATGCATCAATTGCCCTTACCTCATCCAGCTCCTCCAGATAAAGGTTTAGATCTGAGAATTCTTTGATGTCACACAAGTACAGGTAGTCTCCCCTGTTGACCTTGGGTTGAGCTTTGACTACTGACTTGGATTTGATAGGTGACAGCTTCACTCTCTTGACTGCCCTTGATTTTGTCCTTCTTGGCTTAGTAAGAATTGGCAAGTTAAAGTCAGGAATTGGTAATTTATCCCACTCTATTGGCTTATCCTTTGGCACAATAGGCTCTCCATGTATGTTCCTGTAGGGGTCCACCACCCTTATGTCTTCAAACACCACAGAGGGTTTTGATGCTTGAGTTTCAGCTTGAGTGGATTCCTTTGGAAATTGATCTTCCAATTCCTTGTCAACAACATCCAACTTTCTTTTTGTTCTTTTATCCAGTTCTTTCTTTCTTGAGGATTTCTTCTGTTCTTCAATCTTCTTCTCTGATTCAGTAGCTTGAGATGGTTGAGAGGGAATTTGTTGAGAAGAATTCACAGCCTGTAGCTTGGCCAAGATAGCAAACTGTTCTTTCTTTTGTTTAGACTTCTTTGCATCTAGAACAGCTTGCCTCTTTTCTTGCTTCAATCTGGCTTTTTCTTCTTCCTTTGTATGAGCAAATTGTGGATGTCCAGCTACCACACAAATTTCCTTCCCATTTCTGAATATCTTTGCAATTCTCTTTCTTGAGGCTGAATCAGGTGGATCTTTGTAGAGGAGAATAGATCTTGACAGAAGCTTCTTTTCATCAGGCTTGGGTGTCTCATACACAGAATCCATAGGGTTCTTCAAAGATAACTTTGGATAGTTTGCCCTTGGTTTAAGAATTATCTCAGCCTTTGTAGTCTTGATACAGGAAGATTGTCCTTTCTCCAGATAGTTCATGCTCATCTCATTCACATTGATTGGCTTGACATGAGAGTGATGGATGGCTGACTGATCTGGTTCCTTGACTAATTGAAACTTTTGTTGTATTTCCTCATCAATCTTTTTCCAGTTGATCAGAGTCAACTCTCCTTTATCAGCATCTTTCAAATTTGCTGCTGCTACATTTATAAGATCTATATCATCTGCAACTGGTCGCTTGGAGATAGTAATTGAAGGTACAATTACTTTGCTGATTTGAACTAGAAGTTTCTCCCCCTCAGTTGGTCCTTTCTCCCCCTTACTTGATTCTCTCTCCCCCTTTTTGTTATCATTAAGTGGAGGAGTTAGGCCTTGTGCTTTAGCCAGTTGCATAAGAAGATTTGTCTAAGTCTGTTGATTTTAAAGAAGTAGAGCCACTGTATTCTCAATAACCTGAACTCTATTCTCCAGCTTGGCTATCTTCTTGTCAGAATCTGATTCTCTCCTTAATCTTAGTAATAGATCATGCATGGTACCATATGGCATTATTGAATCCAGCTTCTCAGAGTTGTATGTCTTTAAGTCAGCTATATCCTTTTTCAATTCATCCACACTGAGATTCTGTCTTGAGTGTTGGATCTTCATTAAATGTAAAGAGTCTAGGTGAGCTTGAAGAACAGCCTTGGTACCAGCATCTGAAGCTTCCCGAAGGTTCTGCTGAATAGCTATCACTTGTTTTACCAAAGACACCTCAAATTGCCCTGGTGTAAATTCCTTTGCCCATGCCCATTCGGGTAAACTGAAAGCAGAACCTGGGCCTTCAGCTCCCCCTAAATTCATGCTTCCATCCAAAGAACCAGAGTCATCATCATCAGAATTTACTCCAAATTCTTCAGATGGCTCTCCAGCTTGAGAAGGCATTCTGTTCACAGCAGCTTTATCTCTTTGAAGAGATTCTGTGGTGTGCACTAGATTCAAAGTCTGCTCTGCCTCCACATTTCCCTGAGCAGCCAACAGTTGATAGGCTGAAACAGGGTGAGTAAAAGTGTCAGCATCCAAGGAAATGTTATCAATTACAGCTTTGTAATGTTGCTGAAATTGTCTTTCCTTTTTAGCATCATCCACAATCATTGACTCACTAGCAATGGCTGGTTCCATCCTTATTTCTCCAGTACCTGCCTTTCTCTCATATTCTCTCTTTTGTTGCATCAGGGTCTCACCCTGGCTCCCCACCCTCACACCCTCACCTTCACCTACTAAGGTGGGACTCCTCTCACTCACTTTTGCCATTCCTGAATGAGAATGGATTGCTGAGATTCACTCTTTTCCTCTCCTTTTTCCTGGGAGCAACCCAGCCTCTCACTCAATGCACTCTCCTCTCTCAGTCCTAAGAGTGATTATATTACCACCAAATCTTCTGCACTTGAAATTATTGAATTTTAAAGTTGTGCAGAGACACTCGACGGATAAGTGATATCCGTCGGGTGAGTGGTAAAGCTATCTGACGGATAACTGCTGTTAAGCTTATCCGTCGGGATACAATCACTACTCAACGGATGAGCAATATCCATCGAGAGAGTAGAAATGAATGAGGTGGAAAGAGAAACTATTGTTGACTCTGTGTTGATTGAAGTTATTTGAGGCACAGATGTCACAATAGAATCAGAAATAATTGGCAAGTGAGCCAACAAATCATCTAAAAGATGATGCTCACTTGCACTAGATTTTGGCTTCCCCAATAGAGTTAAAGAAGGGGAATCAGGAATTGAAGTGTTTATCATGTCCACTTCCAGTGAGTTAGTTGGTGAGTATTGTGTTTATGTGGCTTCTATTATGAGAGATTTTGGCTGTGACTCCACATTTATTGGAGCCACATCAATCTGAATTTGAGAAGGTGCAGGGACTGTGTCTTTAGCACCAGTTTGCACTAAGTGTGTGCCCTGTGCATCCCCAGTTGTTTTGGATTTCTTCTTTCTAGTGTAGATTTGGTGTGAGCTTGTGTCCCTAACCCTCTTGGCCTGTGCTCTTGGATGAGAGCTTTGTTCAATAGCCACATCCTTTTGGGAGGATGCAGCTAGAAGTGAGCTTTTGTCATTTTTAAGCACTATAGTTTGTTGAGAAACTGCAGTGTGGCTAGGCTGGGATTCACTCAACTCTCCAACCTTATCCTTGGGGTTTCTTTGATGTTCACCCCTTCCCTCACCTATCTTACCCTCCTTCACACTCCCCTCTTTGGTTTTGGCAGATTTTTGAACTAGTACCTTTTGAGAGATACCAGAGGGGGTTTTCTTTGATTTGGATTTAGAAATTGCAGTTGTTTTGGCAGCTTTGGTAGGCAACTATTTGGTCATTGTCACAGATGTCATAGCTATGCCTGAAGTCAAAGAAATAGAAGAGATTGGAATAGTTGAGGGTCTGGATGAACTTACCTCACTTACCTGAGGTGTCAGCATTACAGGGAAATAGAACATTGGCACATCCTTGTGATTGTTGGCTCTGTTCAAGTCTGTAATGATTCTCCTCTCTTGAACCCAACAAGCTAATTTGTTGTTTGGATTCTCAAGTTCAATCTCTTGACAAAGATGGTTAGCCAAAAGCATAAAAAATCTAGCATAGTAAATATTCTTTCCTCTTTTGGCTAAGTCACCTAGTTTAAAACCTAACTCATACACAACAAGGTCACTGAAATTGTAATATTTGTCTATAATTGGCATGTATAGCATGTTAAGCATGGAAATGTTCACAGAATCAAAATTACTGATTTTTCCAGAAAAGACTTTAGTTACTACATCACACAAGTAACTCCATTCCTTCCTAAGACCTAGTCTTCTAATTTCACTTAGTTTTGCAGTAGGAAGTGCATAATGAATGGAATTGAGCATATTGACAATATCAGTGTCAGTGTGTGGTGCAGTTACATTATCATCAGGAATCTTGAAACATGCTTTTATTACATCACTATTGATACAGAAATTATTACCTTTGATGGTTAAAGTGATGGTTTTGTCAGTAGAGTTGTAGATTGCTGTTGTCCACATCTCCTCAACAACTTCACAATAAATTGTGGGTGATTCCAGCATGGCAAAACTTAACTTGCAGTTGTGCACGAAGTCCATCATCTCATGATAGTCTTCAGATTGCTGAATCCCCTTATTGACCAAGGCAGTGAAGTTGTTCTTCTCATAGATGAACCCAGTCTGTGACATGATCTTAACTACGGGTGCCATTATTAGAGAAGAAAAGCTTGAAGAGAAAGAGGATTTTTGTTTGAGAGAGAATGAAGTAACACAGTTGAATTTGAGAATGATAAAAGAAAATGATTAGAATGAAATAAGCTTTTATACTTTTCTCAAAATCAACTGATAAAAATAATAAAGAGAAGTAAATTACCCAATAGAAATTGTCTAAAATAACCGTTTTAAAATAAACTGTAAAAATTCTACCCATTATCCGTCGTGTAATGCTTACAAACTGTAAGTATACTCGATGGATAATGTTCAGGGAATTAACGGTTAAGATTTAGACACTTCGACGGATGAGGATAAGTTGATATCCGTCGAGCTTTAAAATACTCCAAAAAAGTAACTGATTTTTATTTACAATTTGTATATCGACGGATGACTCAACTCGATGGATAATGGTCATCCGTCGAGATACAAAT